>NW_024467198.1:617031-669086 GCF_000292625.1 Dacryopinax primogenitus
GGAGGAGGAGGAGGAGGAGGAGGAGGAGGAGGAGGAGGAGGGGAGGAAGGGGATGTCAAGGGAATGAGAAGGGAGGAATGAGATTCCGTGTGATCAAGTATGAATGAGAAAGAAGGGGAAGAGCGGATAGGAGTGGAAAAGGGGTTGTGTGGTGTGTGTGAGTGGGCGATATCGAGATCTGCTCTCTATTGCCCTTCTCTCCCTCTCCCTTCCTCTTCTAATCACGTTTCATCACCCTTTAGAGAGTGGCGACAGAAGGGTGAAGCAGAGACACAAAGAGCGGGGAAAGGGGGAAAGCGTTACCGTTTACGACTGAATATTCCCCTGGCGTATCTCTTGTCTCACCGCCGTAAAGTGCCTGGACCGTGGAGGGGCGAGGGAGAGGCACTTCAAAGGCGAGGCGATGTCACACAACACAGCCACGTACATGATCCCCTTTCACAGCCTAAACCTTCTCTTTATTTCATATACTCTTCCATATCCCTAACTCACTCAGTGCACCACAAGTACTTGCACCATGTAATAACTCTCCGCCCACAACCTCACACCCTTCAAACGCGGACGTGGCCCATGACCCCCGAGTAAACCTCGGAGCCAGAACACCGCTCCGATCTGCCGCATTGCATTTTGGGCCACCCTTACTTGTGCATTCATTACGTACTAGTACTAGTCACTCCGTGCTCTCTCTAGTCGCTCCTTCGTCCTCTAATCCTTGATCTCCTACATACAATGAGAGAATTAAAAATACCACGAAAAGAAGCGTCTAAAAAAAAGTCGACTCTCTCACGCCCTTGCAGTGGAAATCCGATGCCAGGTCACACGAGCTCGCCATTTCTTCGGCGATCCCACATCCAAGCGCGAGAAGACTACCATTCGTACACCGCTATCCCCCAAGACGCAGCAAGGCATATCCCTCATCTTTACAATTGCGTGTAAATGGACGTGCATGTAACACCTGAACTGTGGGGTACGGCGAGTTTCAGCACTGCCCACGTCCATCTCATCTCGAATATTACACTAACTAAGGTACAAAGTCGATACAAAGTTGAGTACACTGTACATACCGTATCCAGATTTCGCCAAGCTAACAAGTACAACCTCTCAGTGAGGCGCAAAGCCGAACCTATCCCACAACTGAACCCGCAGCAGGTGGACATCGCCAGACTCATTCACCATGCTAAGATCATCTTCGATAGCCTCCCGATCCACTTGGGCAAAGTACTCTGCCATTAGAGCGTCCACGTCCAAACCTCGGATTGTGCCATCTGGAGAAGGGGGATCGTCGTTAGCCAGGCAGTCTTCCCTTGTCGCCTGGTTCCAGCGGGAGATCACTATCCGCTCGCGAAGATCAGGGTCGTCGATTTCCTGGAATCGATCTAGACGGAGAAAGCAGCTTCCTTGGGGGGGTACACATTTGAATCACGGAACGGAACATATCAATCCGGTCATATACCATGACCAGCTTGAAGTCCCCTTTCAACGCAAAGCCATACTGCGAGCACCACTTGTTCCCGAAAGGAACAAGGTTGTGGTCACCCAAATATTTATGGAGCCTATTGCCTATAAAGTAACTTTTATCGTTAGGAACTGGACCGGTGAGGAACACAATGTCTTCATCTTCATCCTTCATGCAGGTGCTTGATTCCTTGGAATCACGATCCAAGATCTGCACGTTAAATAAGATTTCAGGTGGGCTCTCAGTTCTAGCTTAGATAACCTTACCCAATTTGGGTTGATAGCCATCTCACCAATGTCCGACATCGTCAGATCGCGCGGAGATAGTTTTAGCACTGGGGCTTTGTCCTCCGAGGGATAGCCATTCATCATCTGTGGAAGTACTTCGATCCATAGATATGAATTGGCCCTGCCGAGCCAGATAGCATTACCATATCTCTTGACGAAATTGACATGACGAAGAATATCCCCAGAACCACATCGAAGGACGGTTGTAGTCATGGCAAATGTTGTGCTTGCTGGCTCATCCCCTCCAGCGTCCAGAGGAAGGCGTGCAGCACGGACAGTTGACACGGCATTGGGTCGAAGGGAGTGATCGACAAAAAGGATCTCATCGCCTTCATCGGAAACATCGAAACAGGTGATGTAGTTAGCGGTGCCGATAATGTCGTCGATGTCGTCAGGTATCATGCGGAAGTCGAATACCCAATATATCTCGAGTGACAACCTGCCATGGATGATAGCAACATCATACAGAGAGATCCAGTCTTCAAATCGGAGCGCCACTACTAGACCTCAAGTTGTCAGGACGCGCTTGGCCTCGAAAAATGGTTCGTCGAACATAATCCTGCCTGGTAACAAATCGGACTCTGCTTGACCGGAGGTAAGCACGGTATCGAAGTTGGGATAAACGTCGATGGACGCGCAATTGTAGTTGACGATCACAAAATTCTCCTCCAAGAACCAGAAATCCACTTTCGAGAACATCTTCTACATTCCCGAGCGATGGGCATTAGCTAGTAATTCCCCCAGTGCCCATGAAAGGCGGCTTACCAGAGCAATGGAGCGCAGCTGGAGCCTACAATCATCCTGCACGCGCGAAGCATAGATGCCGAGTTGGGGCGTAAGGTGGATATTCCACACCGAATTCGTGGCGACGACATCATCAGAAGCCAATGTAGCAAACGCGTCCGCGCCACTCCGAGTCGGTCCAACCTTCAGCGCGTTGACGATGCATTCTGAGGGAACGGAGAGCGGTTCCATGACGCTGTGATGGCGAACGGGTACAGAATTGCAATTGAGCCATGAAAGAGGGCAATCTGTGGTGGCCATGGATTCGCCAGAAAATACGACCTTATGCGCGTTCTCCATACCCCAACTGCGCATAATAGTCCAGGCAGGATTTCCAGGGCCATGGTGAACGCTGAAGAGAGCGTTGCTTGTTGTACATATCACGGCATCGTCTCCAATGGAGCGTATCGCACTGATGGGGCGTTGGATACACGCGAGGAGCGGATGCCACTTCCACTCGATGAAGCCAGCGTTGTCCTCACCATCCTCGCAAATATCCTCCCCGTCGTTCGAGGACGCATTTGGGAAAGCCATAATTGAGGGCATTATCCATGTTCACAGCAGTGTCAGTCTTCGATAGTACCAGTAACCCTATCCGCTTCAAAACACGGTGACGTGTCCCGTGACCTCCGAATAAGCCTCCGCAGTCACAGTGACTCTAGTCACTTTTCCGCGCAATCCTTAACCTCCTACATACAATGAGAGAACTAAAATACCACGAAAAGAAGCTTTTAAAAAAAGTCGATTTCCTCAACGTACGCCCTCTCCTCCCTCCCATTAACCCCTCTAACCCCTCCCCGCAGTGGAAATCCGACGCCAGGTCACACGAGCTCGCCGTTCTCCGGCGATACCACATCCAAGCGCGAGAAGACTACCATTCGTACAACAAGCTCTGCGGGTCACTCCGTTCGCTCGCGCACAGGCTCTCCCTTCTCCCTGCCCAAGACCACTTTCGCACCCGTATGGAAGGCCAGATCCTCAGCAAGCTGTATGACATGGGCGTCCTGAACCAGAAAGCGAAGATGAGCGACGTGGAGAACGCACTGACTGTAGCGGCGTTCTGCAGACGCAGGTTGGCGGTCGTCTGCTGCAGACTCAAGATGGCGGAGACGGTCAAGACTGTGCGTATTTTCTTGGTCTGCGCGGCGCTGTGAGTAAGTGCTGACGAGCCCAGGCGGCCAAGTACATCGAGCAAGGCCATGTCCGCGTAGGACCGGAAACGATCACCGACCCGGCGTATATGGTCACTCGGTGCGTCCTTCCCTTCCCCTTCCTTTGTATGAGAGTTCACTGACAACACGCAGACAAAACGAGGACTTTGTCACCTGGGTAACCACGTCGAAGGTGAAGCGCACGATCATGAAATATAATGACGAGCTGGACGACTATGACTTGTTATGAGCCGTTAGCGGTCGGGTAGCAGATCTAGAGTGGGGAGGTTGGAGGTTGGGGGTTGGTGTGCCTTTTCTCTGCTTGGGGCGCGCACTGTATTTTATGCAATTATTCCGGGAATAGACACCTTTCTCCCAGTCTATGATCGTTTCCGAACTTGCAACCCGTTGCAAGCGGATACCCAGACCGGGCGATCTAGTCCCACCATCCGCATTCACCACACAGCAGAACCTGCAACCCCTCTCTTTCAAAACACGCACGAGACACCAATCCAGACCATTCAAGCACACTAGCCCTTTCTGGGCGCTTCCTGACCCAGCTAGCCAGCGAGCCAACTTTCAGGATTCAAGATTCGATAAGATAAAATTGCACGTTGTACATTCCAAGCTCAAGTTGTCCATTCTACCACTTCGAAGCTCCCCCGCTCTGTCACAGCATCAGCATCAGCATCAGCACCAGCACCAGAGCACCCATGCAGCGTAGGATAGGAAAGATAGGGAAGGGGGACGCACGTCGATAGCCTCTATTTCCGCTTCGTCTAATACAGTCCCTTTCCGATACCGATCAGGTGCTTCCCAGAAGTTGGCGTATACTTTTGCTGTTTCTTCTTCTTTTGAGGCCTGCTGAGTAGTGAGTGAGTGAGTTAGGTATGAAAGGAAGGACGAAAGGAGGAAGGAAGCGCACTGCGACAAACGACCTGCTCGCCTGGATCTTGTTCAAGAACTCTGAAAAATGGGCTTTTATATCCGGAGGAGCCATCGGATGCGGTCTCGGTCCATGGGGTTCTGCGACGCATCGAATACGTACGTTCAGTGAGTTCGTACGTGTGGACGTGTGGTGAGACGCTTACCTCGCGGAATCCGGTTCTTGCCTAGGAAATGGATCATCGGTTTGTAAGGATGACTCCTGGCTAGAAGACGGATTCCTGCGTGCATCCCTGGCGGTTCTGGTGAAGAGAGTGCTGAATATAGCAGGGAAGGAGGATGGAAAGAGGAGTAAGGTGGGGTAAGAGTGCGGGAGCTATTCGCTGGACAAGTTCTTACCCCAGTTCTTACGGGTCTAAATATTCTGGCTGAAACCGGGAAGAACCGGACAACGTATGTATGTGCCCTGCCTAATGCTATAGGTGTCGATCAATCCTTTTCACCTACCTTGGTCAACCAATGGTCTTTCTCCGCATCGTCCATCACTCTCCACATCGCCGCACCACTGCCCTCCTTCCCCTCGGCAGTCTCGGCGGTCGAGACGATACCGATCTCGATCTCCCCTGGCTTGAAGTCCGTCGCAAGCACTTGGGAAATCGCCTCGATTGCCATCTACCACAAATGTCAGTATATGGTCAAATTGCAAGTACTGCTTTGTACCTCGATCACCTCTGTCCGTCCAAGCGTCAACCCTGCAACATCAGGCTCGCCCTCTAGCTTCTTCCACCGCTTCTCAAGGAAGTTCATCGCCTCTTGCTGTTTCTGCCCTGCAGAAGTAGCATGGAAGCCGACAAAGTATCCTGCAGGGTCCAGCTTAAAGCACTGTGGGCCAAATTCAGGGTCGATGCCAATAAGGATCATCGCTAGTGAGGGATGAGCACAACAAGCGCGTGTTCAGTGTAGAACGCACCGATGCCTAACGGTCGCATCGCCGCGCGTTGGGTGTAGACTTGGTTGATGTTGGCGATACGTCGGGCCAGAGCATCGGGGGTGATCTCATAGCCGTTCTTGTACCGGAAATCGGCTGCTTCAGACCTCGCCCTCGTTACTTGTGAGCGTGCATCGGCTGGATCGAGTCTAAGTCTGTGTGTGGCGAACATAACAGCTCGGACATACCAATTAGACCGGTGACGACACAACCAATAGATGGTGTTATGCTGAACAGATGGGTGATGGTACCGGCATCGATGAGCTTGTCCTGCGACACCATCAACACAGTTGCAATGCAGGTACCTCTACCACACGCACCGCCACCTTCTTCTGTGTAATCACAACAGCAGTATCCTTGCCTCGGATTGCGATTGCAGTGTGCCCAGATCCAGAGATAGCCTTGAATGCGTACTCTGTCGTGCTCGTCAGAGATATATGCGCGACAGTTGGTAGGAAAGCAGCTCACCGACTTGGTATAGACGCCCTTCTGGCGAGAAAACGGTAAGATATCTAGAAAATAACAATGTCAGATAATCCTCTTACTCCCCTTGCACCTCTTGTATGCATACCTGTCGTATGAAGTCCTGGACATTGTGAACGAGATGGAAGTTGCGCTCAAGGGCAGGGCCGCGTACGAATTCAGCACGGAGACGCGTCAGTCTCCAGCTTCTCCCTGATTGCCTCCGCATGCTTCTTTTCACGTTTCACAGCCACTAACAACCTCTCACCGTCGGCCCAAGTCACGCCGACTTTCACCAACCCTTATATCGTTGGGCGCTTGAGTGGGATTTGTAGGCTGATCGCGACAATGAAGGTGTCGGTGCAGGACACCAGTAACAAGGTCATGTAAGCAGCCATTCATAGCAAGATGAAACGTATATTGACCCTTGGATAGCAAGCATATCCAGTTCAGTCTACTCAAGCCACAGGATGTGGTCAAGATTTCAGAGTTCGAGATCCCACACCATGACTTGTATACCCGAGGGACACGAGACCCGGCACCTAATGGAGTCCTAGACAGAAGATTAGTGAGTGGACAGTATATGAAAGTATGTTCAGCTGCTGAGGCTAGTGCAGGGTGTGATCGACAAGACCTCGGTTTGTGAGACTTGTGGACAGACGGCACAGACCTGCGTCGGACATTATGCGTATATCAAGCTCACTCTCCCGGTATTTCACGTCGGATACTTCAAGCATGTCATCTCTATTCTTCAATGTATTTGCAAGGTGCGTGATCTGTCTGCTACGCGTGTTTGCTTAGCTCACATCTTGTCAGACTTGCTCTCGCGTTATGCTAGAAGAAGCCGACCGACGCAAGTTTCTCCGCCGTTTCCGTCGTCCTGGACTTGAGAACCTTCAGCGACAAGCGACCTTCAAAGCCGTCAATACCCAATGCCGGAAGGTTACCTACTGTCCTTATTGCATGAGCACGAACGGCATTGTCAAGAAAGCAAAGAAGGACATCAAGATTGTCCATGAGAAATTTCGCTCGAAGAAGACGGAGGATGAGCGCCTGAAGTGGAGGGAGGGGTTCAATAAAGCTATCGAATATCAGAAGGACCTGGCACCGCATATAGCCAAAGCTGTCGAGGACATGCACCCCTTACGAGTGCTGACGTTATTCGAGAACATAACAGACGAAGTGCGCCTATCGTTCATCACTTCACTTGTTTATTCTAACTTACCGTCAGGACTGCGAGTTGCTTGGCATGCATCCTGAACATGGCCGTCCAGAACAATTCATTTGGCATTACATCTCTGTCCCTCCTGTGGCGATTCGGCCGTCCGTACAACAGGACGGGGCCAGCAACGAAGACGATCTTACTGTGAAGTTGACGGAAATTGTCTTCTGCAATGCCCTCATCCGGGAAGGGCTGCGCAAAGGCAACGCGACGTCGAACATCATGGAGAACTGGGACTTCCTGCAAGCTGGTGTGGCATTGTACATCAACTCTGAGCAGCCCAACCTCTCCCCGGCATATGTGCAGAAACCTATCCGAGGTTTCTGCCAACGTCTCAAGGGCAAGCAAGGTCGTTTTCGAGGTAATCTGTCCGGAAAACGTGTCGACTTCTCAGGGCGAACCGTTATCAGTCCGGATCCTAACCTTCGTATTGATGAGGTCGCTATCCCCAAACGAGTGGCAGTCAAATTGACATATCCTGCTCGTGTAAATGAGTACAACATCGAATCACTACGGCAGGCAGTGCGGAACGGTCCTCTCGAGTGGCCCGGAGCGAACTTCGTCCAGAGTGGCGCTCCTGGTTCATTCGGATTGGGTGGAGGGATCAAGCGATTCTTGATGTACGCAAACCGATTTGAGGTGGCCGACAGGCTACAAGTTGGAGACGTTGTCGAACGACATCTGATTGACGGCGATGTCATTCTTTTCAATCGACAACCGAGTTTGCACAAGCTCTCGATCATGTGTCATCGGGTCAAGGTACGGCCATGGCGGACATTCCGTCTGAATGAATGTGTCTGTGGACCATACGGTGCTGATTTCGACGGCGACGAGATGAATATTCGTACGTCCTGTCTTCGTTCCTAAGGATTTTGAGGCTGATGACCTATAGATGTACCTCAAACGGAAGAAGCGCGAACAGAAGCGCTAGAGCTGATGAGCGTGAAGAAAAATCTCGTGACACCACGTAATGGAGAACCCGTCATTGCCGCTACCCAAGATTTCGTTACCGCCGCCTATCTTCTATCCAATCGAGATACCTTCTATGATCGACGCGCCTTCACTCAAATCTGCACATACATGGCAGATGCGCTGGAAGATATTGACCTGCCGCCACCGACAATATGGAGACCAGAATGTTTGTGGACGGGAAAGCAAATTTTCAATGTTCTCATGCGACCCAACAGCAAGAGCCGCGTTCTGGTCAATGTGGAAAGTCCTTGCAACCGAGGAGAGAAGCCAACGGCACGTTATTACCCTTTATCTCTGCGTACTTTGAAACCCGGCCGTTCTGGGGACCCACAGTTCTCTTTCGCCGAGCTTGAGCGACAGGCAGAAGAAGCCGAGAAAACGGGCAAGATGAAAGATGACCCTTATGCCGACTTTTGCCAGCCTCTTCCTATGGACCTCTCTCCGAACGACGGATGGCTTGTCATCGTCAACAGCGAAATCATGTGCGGTGTCATGGATAAGGCCACGGTGGGGAGTGGCAAAAAGAAATCCGTTTTCGGAGCTATGCTGCGCGATTTTGGGCCGGATGCGGCAGCTGCGGGGATGAACAGGCTTGCGAAGCTTTGCGGAAGATGGTTGTCCAACTTTGGCTTCTCGCTAGGAATCAGCGATGTCACGCCCGGAGCCGAGCTACGTGCTCGCAAAGAAAAGATGGTCGTCAAGGCGTACGATGATTGCACTGAGCTTATACAGCAAGCAAAGCTGGGCAAACTGGCCAATAAACCCGGCTGTGATCAAGACCAGACACTAGAAGCATCCATCTCCAGCATTCTGTCCAAGGTCCGAGAGAGCGTGGGTGACATTTGTATGAAAGAACTCAGCATACACAACGCTCCCCGTCTCATGTCCATATGCGGCTCGAAAGGCTCCGTGCTCAATGTCTCGCAGATGATTGCCTGTGTCGGACAGCAGATTATCGGGGGTAAGCGTGTGCCCGACGGGTTTCAGGAACGCTCGCTTCCTCACTTCCCAAAAAAGTCACGCGAGCCCCCTTCAAAAGGCTTCGTCAGCAACTCATTCTACACTGGTCTGCGGCCCACTGAATTTCTTTTTCACGCCATTTCCGGCCGTGAGGGTCTAGTTGATACGGCTGTCAAGACGGCCGAAACAGGCTACATGCAGCGGCGACTGATGAAAGCACTAGAAGATCTAGTGACTCACTACGACACCTCTGTGCGCACGTCCAGTGGAGGGATCGTGCAGTTCCGCTTTGGGGACGATGGGCTGGACCCAGGGTGCCTGGAGGGCCAGGCCCAGCCTGTAGACTTTGATCGAGCTTGGATGCACGCGGGAGCGATCACCGCACGCGACGGACGGGCACTCCTCCCATTCGAGATCATGGATTTGACGAACGAGATCCTCCAGAGGCGTAAATTCAAGACGGAGTGCTCGACGCAATATCTCGATAGCTTGCGCGCCTACATCCAAGCCATCGCACGCCATCTCGGAAATGTGAGGCAGGAATATAAGATGTACGATGCTGTTGACCGGGACGATGACTGGGACGCGGACACGGACCTCTCGCTCGGGGCGGGCGAGAAGGAACAACAGGCGCTCGAGAATAGGATCAAGATCACTTCTGCACATGTGGAGAGTTTCCTCAACACGTGTTGGGCGAAGTACGTCAAGAGCAAGATCGAGCCTGGGAGCACTGTTGGCGCCGTGGGTGCACAGTCGATCGGTGAGCCCGGAACGCAGATGACGCTCAAGACGTTCCATTTCGCCGGTGTGGCGAGCATGAACGTCACTCTCGGAGTACCCCGGATCAAGGAGATCATTAATGCTGCCAAAGTAATCAGTACTCCCATTATCAGTGCGAAGCTTGTGGAGCGAAAAAACGAGACCGCCGCGAGGATCGTCAAAGGACGGCTGGAGAAGACGTATCTTGGAGACGTGGCAAGCGTGATTGAGGAAGCATGGGCGGGCGAGTATACCTATATCGGGGTACACCTCGACATGGATGCGATACGCAAGCTTCAGCTTGAGCTTACGATCGAGGACGTCAAGCGTGCAATTGTGAACTCAAGTAAGGTCAAGGTCAAGGATGGGGTACGCGTCGTGCTTTGTGCATTATCGTACTGCTGAGTGCTGACGTTCAAACAGAATATAACGGTCGACTCTCGGAAGAACAGACTCAAAATCTTCTTCGACAGTGGAGAGTTCAAGTACTACGAACTCCGGGCAACCAAGCGCGTATTGGCCGATATCGTGGTCAAGGGTTCATCTCAGATCCAGCGTGCGGTGATCAACAAGATTGAGAAGGACAAATCGCCCCGCGGGAAGCCGGGAGAGAACGAGCTGCTTGTAGAAGGATACGGCCTGTTAGAGGTGATGACGACAGAGGGTGTGGTGGGTGAGGAGACGACGGGAAACCATGTGATCGAGGTGGGGAAGGTGTTGGGCATTGAGGCTGCCAGGAGCACGATCATACACGAGATTCAGTATACCATGGAGAACCACGGGATGAATATCGATCCCAGGCACGTGATGCTTCTTGGGGATGTGATGACCTACAAGGTATGTACAGCACGTGTCGCCAAAATGCTGCTGACATACTTTTCTCGCAGGGTGAAGTTCTCGGCATCACGCGATTCGGGGTAGCCAAGATGAAAGACAGTGTACTGATGCTCGCTTCGTTCGAGAAGACGACTGATCACCTGTTCGATGCCGCTGCGTACGGAAAGAGCGACGCCATCCTGGGTGTGAGCGAGAGCATCATCATGGGTAACCCGGCGAACAATTGCGGGACGAGCATGCCTGCACTTGTTACACCTGCACCGGTATTGCCGAAGCGTCGGGCGCTGTTATTTGAGGCTGCTGTCAGGGGTTGAGGGCATTCTACATGTATTGGTATTCGACATCCAACAGGGATAGAAGATATGGACGACATAGCACGTTCATGGGGAAGGTGATGTCACTACCTTTTTTTCTGCCCTTTTTGGTAGCGTGTTGTTGTATTCTGTAAGGTGAATGACTTTGCATCATGACGACCTCGCCAATCGCATCATTATAACACCAGGATAGAAAAGGAAATAAAAGGTCGGTATGAGGTCAGGAATAGAAAATCACCGAACAAGTCAAACGAAATAGAGCGAACAGCGTCCCATCCTACAAATGTCAGAGGATAGACGAGAATCCCCTTCTATCTTTCCATCCCAACCTCCTGTTTGACATACCCAAGAATGTTCTTTCTCACTGGCGCAAAAATGTGAGCAGAGAAGACGTGATGACAGCTCAGAGGACTGATGCGCGTCCTGCAGATTCACCCGTGTTCATCGTCCCCTCCTCCTGCACAAGGTTGGCGTAGCTCGGCAGAAACGTAGTGCACGCAGTGTGGCGTGGGATAATGAAACTGCGGCAATGTGCGCCCTTAAAATTTACCTGGGTAAGTCGTTACATCATCAAGTTGGAGGCGAGTTCACAGTAGGGAATAGAACGCATCGAATATAAAGCTCAACAGGAGGGCGCTATTCCCGTCGATCCGGCAACTGGCCGCATCCCGACCGGTGTCTCCGAATGTCTCAGCGTCCTCGCTGACTACGACCCTCTCTTGCACGAATATGTCAACCAAATTTCAGCCATATTTGGATGTAGGCGTGAGGAGGCTGTCGCCATGCTGAAGGCTCTGTATGACCGTCACCTAAGAGATTGAACAAGATAGAATAGAACCGCATAGCATTCTTCAATGAGTCGTTATTCTCCTGTTAGAAGCCAGGTCGCGCGGAGAAGGGGGTCGTCAGATGGCGAAGTACAATTGATGCCCGGATTCTTGAGCAAAGATCTCGAAGAGACTAAGCTATCTCTTGCTCATACAAAGAAAGAGAATTGCCGAAACTGTAACAACCAAAAAAGGCCGGGCGTCTCTCGCGTCCGCTCAATCCCTTCGGAGCCGAGGGTGTGGAGGTTCGGGGAGCACACTTCAAACGACGAAGTGAGGGGCATCCCTCAATGCGCATTCACAGTTTGTCTATTCCCCCCTCTCATTTCACATGCCCAATCATGTGCCTTCTTAATCGCATGACTCTTTAAAAGTGTTCCAGCAGCAAAGCTAACCTCGTGCGGTAGGTCCGCTCGCATTCATGGTTCCCTCCTCCATAGGGTCGGAATGGCATAGCAGCATCTACACACTGCGGCTGTCGTTCCGGGAGAAGTGCCGACACTTTTGCGTTTGCTCCAAGACAGGGATGAAATGCACAGGAAAGGGATTGCAGTTAACTGAAATTGGAAAAGGATTTCAATATCAGGAGTGCAATCGGTAAGTTGATACATTGCGAGACAGATTTGACGAAGCTGACACTCACAAACAGAGATGATCGTCCTGGTGGCAAACCAGCACAAAGCCATCCCCATCGATCCAAGAACCAAACGCCCCCCGAGCGGAGTCGCCGCCTCTCTCGAGGTGCTCGCCGACCACGACCCTCTCCTCAGGCATATACTGAGAAAGAACGCACTCAAATACGGAGTCCTACCGAATGCGGCGTTCAAAAATATGAAAACATTGTACAACACACTGTCGCAGCCAGCGCATCCCGGTAATAGCGAGCCTATCGTGCTGGCAGTCTCTGACTTCCATGCGGCTGAGTTCGTGTCGGTCGTGTCGGTCTCGGAATGGTCGAAAGACGACAATAGTATTGACCTCAGGACGAAGAAGCCTTATCACAACTAGACCACGCCCATTGAGTGGAGATACTAGTAGCAATAGATGTACCAGATAGCTATTACTGTAATACCCTCTGTCATAGAGAACATATTCAATGTATGAATAGTGAGCGATATCGGAATTCCGAACTGTGCGGAGATGTTGCGGCGGACTGTGCGCACAGCAGATCAGGATGCCGCAGGGCCGCGAGTGACTTCCCGAGTGCGACCGACAGTCCAATCAGGAGGGGGAGGAGGCTGACGACTTTGCTCTTGGCCACTGTCTACTGCGGCGCGACTCACAACTTGCTCCTGACCACCTCGTACTTGGGACATTCGGTCTATATTACATAGCTGACACTGGCAGCGTCCTAGTCATCAAAGCCTACTACAACAGCAATCCTGAGATTCACTTTCACTGCTATATAACCTGACGAGATGATAATCGTCGACGACGATAAGAAGCGCCCATTGCCTGAACTGCCCACTGAAGGGTACTCAAGCTCAAGCGGACCGAGTACGAGTGCTGCCTCGACTGCAGGGGACAGTACCGTAGCATCGAGCAACTGGGCTGATCCTCCGCCTTATACGCCCTCTGACCCCGCTTCATCAACCATCATGAGCGGCACAACGACAACGACCAACTCTGAAGCTGGTTACCCTGATCCTGAAGAACCTCTAGTCGTTCCACACGACCCAACGGTGGACATTCTCTCTGGTGACCCAATCCCTTACTCCTCTGGTCCATCCGTTCCTCCACAAGAGGAGATCCCAGACCTTCCTCACCAAAACCGTCTGCGGATCCACCGTGCCTACCAGCCGATCAGCGAAACACTCGTTATCGACCCCTCCCTCCCCTCGCCGCCTGGGACAGCGCAGAAGAACTTGGAGCTGAGCAGCACGAGCGCACCTGTCCTCGCGCGCGTCTACGTCCTTGATTGTCGGGATCTCAAAGGACGAGTGGAGATGAGTGCGCAGAGCGAGAGTGGACCGGTCAAACTTGCAGTGGTGGGTGATTTCGTCGGTCATGTGTCGATCACCATTTGCTGACTTCGTTTTCTCGGGTGGCACAGGCGCGCATGCCACGCAATGCAAAGCTCGCCGTAGACGTGGGGACTAAATCTGGTCCCTGCGAGCTCTTCCTCCCTCTTCACTTCTCCGGTCCCCTCACGATCCACACCCGCACTGGCCCCGTGTCACTCGGCACCTCCCTCCGCAGCCGACTAAGGATCCTTGAAGAGAGCAGCGACGTGCGCAAGTACTGGGTGGGCGACTGCTCGGATCTAGCGGAAGACTGGCGGACCTTCGAGCGAGGAGAGTGGATGGGAGATGAGGCAGAGGTTAGGACTCTTAGTGGGCCGGCGAGGGTGCTGTACTGGGAGGGCATTGGCAAGGTCGAGACGTTTGTCACTGGGCTCATGAAGAAGCTATTTGGGTGAACTCGTCTCTCTTTGGGCCTTGATTCTTTTGATCACTATGTATTTTGTTGTATTTCGCTTTCAACTCTGAATTTGATTCATAAACTGTACTGTTACAACCACATCCCCTCCTTTCTGTGTGTTTCACATAGATAATAGTCAAAGTGAACAACAACAACCGAAGAAGATTCCAAACCAGTAAGAAATATAGTACATACAGATCCAAAAGATGTACACTCTCAGTTGCATTCCAAATCAACTCATTTCTTCTGCCCAAACGCCTTCTCCATGGCCCCCTTAGGCACCTGTTGCTTCATATCCGCCGCCTCAGCCGACCAATATCCAACTTTAACGCTCCCATTATGACTCTCCACCGTGCACTCGTCCGCAACCCAATTCGGGTCGTCGTCTTCCCCCCATTCGCCAACCCAGCACCGATGCTGACCTGCGGTCTCGTCCAGCGTACGCGTACGGGTCCGCAGCGGGGGTGTCAACCATGCGTTGCCGTTCTCGTGTCCGATTGTGAGCGGTCCACGGAAGGTTGCTGGGAGGAAGAGGGCAACACTGCCGTTACGTGACTCGACGTGGATGGAGATACGCATGTCCGCTGGGCATTCGGCCTGGGACAAACAGCACACACACATCCAATAATTAGAAGACTGGAGATAATATACAAAAAGTGAAAGAACGTACCACCCGGAAGTTGATGCTACCATTCATGCTCAAACCCTCAAGCTCAACCATCCCCTTTGTGACCTTGCCAGGGCTCTGAGTTAGACAGTTACTTCGATGCTCCCGTTCTGCGAATACACGCTGAGCGCCTTGTCATGGCTTCCTGGAGGCGCAGGCAGAGTGGGATCGATTACGAAGGTGTCACGAATGCCAGAGTTATCGCGATAGATACGCAGGCGGTTTTGCCGCGGCAGGTTTGGGGGGATGTTCGATATGACAGGCACTGCCTGGGATACTGCAGGAAAAGGCGATGGCAGCGGGCGGGATGGCGCGGGAATCAGTATGGTGTCTTCCTCCCCCTCCCCTTCGAGAAGATCGACTCTGGGATCAGCCCGCGGTGAGTAGCTGTATGGCGGAGGTTGCGCCTCATCTTCCACGGCAGACTGTGAAGTAGAGCGACCACTGGGACCTGGACGGTGTTTGGGGTCGTCTGCTGCTTCAGGATTATCGGAAGTGATAATCATGTCCAGCTTGATTGATTGAGGAGGAGAAAGAAGGGGATATTACAACCAGTCCGTCGAGTCCGCAGGTAAGAGTATCAGCAAGAGATGGAGAGTGTAACCTGGGAGGCTGATCCGTGGTTCTTCCGTTTGTTTCTGTTGTATCCTTGCGAACGGGCGTCTATCCATCATCACACCATTCATTCATTACCAGAATATACACTGATCTTTTATCCACGAAAGAATTTACATAGATCACATCTTTACAATAAGAATAAACGAGAGGATAAAAGAAAATGCGCTAATCAAGGGTTGCCAAATATGGTTTCTCAGTATTCCCTTTCAGCTTCTTGTACAAATTCACACTGGGAATCCGGCTCGCAACACCCTTGATTCTGTCCAGTGCCTGTCCTCTCTTGCTCGAAGCGATGCTGGCTGTGTCCCAGGCAGGGGGTGTCTTGGTCTTGTTCTCCGAATCTGCTTCCCATACGCCAATGGAGATCCTTCCCTCGGCGCGAATGAAGCACTTGTCAAACTCCCACTCACCCTTGCCCGTCTCGTAGTCCCCAATCCAGAACAACATCACACCCTGCTCCTCATTCAAGATCCTCGTGCGGAGCGCAAGGTTCTTGTCGATGTCTACCGTACCACGCTTGCCAAAGCGTAGGTCAACTTTGCCGGTGAATGTAGGAGGAAGACGGATGATACAGTCTCCCGGCCAGAATGCTTCGAGAGAAACTCGAACGCCGGTACAGAGGTGCACTTCTAGTGGATCTTTTGCTCGTGTGCGTGGCTTCTCTGGCTGGAATTGAAGTTTCAGGAGTGGGTTTCCTATTGCTTGTACCTGGACCAATATCAGGTATCTCTCTTGATATTCCAATGGAACTGGACTAACGACAGTCATCTTGATACTTGCCGCTTTGAACGCCATTTCAGTGGCCTTTTCTGAGGTGGATGGCGCTGCCCCCGTCCCGATCACATAGACCCGCGCATCCACCGCACTCCCTGTCTCTATATCCAACGCCTTGTCCGCCCCACCTTCAAGGGCGGGCAACGCCGAATCGATGAGGAACGTTTCGCGCACGTCGCCAGCGCGCCGGATGCGAACGCCGTTCTGTCGTGCGAGGTGAGAGGGGAAGTCGGCCGGATACGTGATTGTCGGAGGTGTCGGCTGCGAAAGTTCGGGCTCTGACAACGGGGTAGATGGCACGGAGGTGTTCGCATGGGGTACAGGAGGGATCGTCGTGTGCGCTGAGCTTGGAGTTGATGCGTCGAATGTATCCGGGTTAGTGATGTACATTGAACCCCTCATCGGGGCAGGATAGGATGGAGCGACATCACGGATGATGGGGTTTGCTGTACTTGACAAGGACGACGGTCTCCCCAGATTGGCGGTCGATAGAATAGCCGATTTCCGTCCATCATGTACGGGGACTGCCGAGCTCTTAGTGACCGAGGCAGATTGCACACGCATCCCAGAAGGTGAGTATGGCGTAGCTGATGGGCAGGCTTGAACTGACGTGCTCGAAGTCGTGCTCGAGATGGATGAAGCGCGTGATCGAGACGAATCCCAGGGTATGGAAGACTGCCGCATTTGAGATGGAGAGCTGGAAGTAGCGCCTGATACAGACGGCGCTGCCACTTCCCGGTTGGATCGGGGCGGGGTGATCGGCAGGTCCTGGACAGTAAGGTTTGAATTCGTGCTAGAGGCAGATGGCGTCCTTGTTAACTGCGGCAGATAAACAGGCATATCAGTCGGAGGAGCGGGTGTCCCATCCCGTTTCTCCTGTGGATAACCCGTCCTGCGTCTTCGTCCCCTCGATGATCCCTGGCCTGGGACGTTCCGAAACGGTCTATCCTCGTAAGCGGGCGGAGGAAGTGCATCGGCTTCGCTCCAAGGTTCTGCGCCTACGAATTCATCCTCCGTTGCACGATTATTTGACGTGATGGTCATAGCTCTTAGGTGAAGTCAACCTGCTTTTCGTTGTTCAAGATGGTGGATAAAATACAGGAGACGTGGATAATGTTCATATTGCTGTCTCCCCGGTGGTCAATCGGTGAGATGACCGATGCGCAGACAGGCGCCGAGGGCCTGAGTGCAGTGCAAAGTCACGTGTTTCATTTACTTTTCCGGAGCGCCCATGGAGAAGCGGCGGCGACACGTGGTATGATCGTGGGTTTGATATTGAATATCTTGGATAACCAGGGGTCTCAGTGTGTTTAGATTATCTGAAGATATATACAAGCCGGCTGGAACGAGGTGGGAATATTCTGACATACCCACTCTTCCGCTGCCTCTGGGTGAGGCTCGGATATTCTCCCTTTTGCGGAGTCTCCGCCTAGTTACATTTCACGACTATATTGTAGTAGTACACTTCATGACCCCGGACTGCCCCTGTAACGTCGAACGCGGAACCAATTAATCTCGTTTCTGCCCTTGAAAACCCAGAAAGCTCCAGGTCTACCCACCCGCTCGCTCATCTACGGATATCAGATAGTACAGTTCCCAGTTCGAGGCTGCCAAAATTGTTCTCACTTCTTAGCTATGGCAATCATTCGTCTGCTTACACTTTCGTGTGCCTGAGAAGGCGCATTCTGAGAGATGAGGAGGAGACGGGATGGAAAAGAGCAACTGGACCAACGCTGCCGATTCGGCGTTCGCATTTTTTGATATGGAAACAGCCGAGAGGCTAGATGCTTACGTCATGACTTCGTCAAGTTGATTACTGGCGCAATCCTTAACGACATCTTTCCCTTTGGGAAAGGGCTCTTGGTCTTGTCAGGTTTCTTTTTGGCCTTTGGTTTCCCTTCCTGTAGCTTTGCTCTAATCATGAAGTAGGGGCATAAACCAATCATAAACAGTCGTCGTGGGGACGCCTGAGAGGGAGTCATTCATCGCACAGAATACAAGAACAAACTATGGCATATAGTGGAATCACCAGTGGCAATCCTCATCCAAATAGGCGCTTAAAGAATCCAGCTGGCTTCTCCAACGGCTCTCCTTCCCAGAATCCGATCCTCACGCTACCGTTCAAGCTCCCAACGATGCACTCATCCCCGTCCCACTCGGTCTCCCCGGGCCATTCGCCCACCCAGCAGCGGCGTGTCGTGCTGCTCTCGTCGAGCGTGCGTGTGCGCGCTTTGAGCGAAGGGAAGAGTGTGACGCTCCCGTTCTTGTGCGAGATCTGGAGCGGGCCCGTGAATTTGGGCGGGAGCAGGACAGTGACGGAGCCGTTGTGCGACTCGCAGTTGACCGAGATGGGCATCGTACGTGGGCATTCGGCCTGGAATGGTACGTGATCAGCACAGCATTCTGTACGAGATACACAGATCAGGAACGAACGATTAAGAATTTGACACTCCCGTTCTTGCTCTTGGCAGCAAGCTCCACCCTCCGTTTCAAATCATAGCCGATAAGATACACCTTGGCGTACACACTCCCATTGCTGCTGAACAAGTCGAGAGCTCTCTCAGGACTCCCGGGCGGCGCGGGGAGGTTGGCATCGATAACGAAGACGTCCTTGATACTGTGGTTATCCTTGTGCACGCGTAGCTTGTTCTGCTTGGGAAGACCGGGGGGAATGGGATCTTCGTGGTGTGGGGGGAGAACGGATGGACCGGTAGAGTAGTCATCCGGGTCCCCGGAGAGCATGTCTAGCCTGGAGTCCCGGTCGGCGACTGGTGTGCCGGGAGCGACGGTGCTGGAGCCTGGGGCAGCGGAGGAAGAAGCGGTGCTGATCGTGCCAGTGAAGGCGGATTCGGAGTGCTCGTATGGAGGAGGAGCACCATCTTGCGGTGCTTCGGAGGAGGAAGCTGCAGCAGGCGTGAAGGGATTGTTGGCGCCCTGAGGAGCGAGCGGTGTGTCTGGGGCCAAAGGTAGTTTCTTCTCCTCTGTGACGATCATTATTATTGTCTAGTATCCAATTGAAGAAATATGTTGCAGAATTCAGCGCTGATATAGAGGACAGCAATAGTGCAAAATGAAAGCAAGACTGTTAGATATGACAGAGAGTGTAATATAACAGGACACAAGGCGGACGAGGGACCATTCGACAGCTCCCGCAGTCAAAGACGGCGACTGCGGTGGGCGGTGCACAACTCGCCTTTTCCTGCAAGAAGAAGATCTGGTTCTCTGCGCACTGCGGTCAGAGTCTGACTCGCCGGATTTGAGAGAACGACAGATAATGGGCGTCATGCAATATCTAATGGAGTGACAATATTAATGGTAGGCTGTGCATTGATAATATTGATGATATTGGTACAGGAAACAGAGAACCCGGTATACAAGTAACCGATTAGAAGCGCCGCGGTGAAAAGCCGTTTATAGATTGGAAGAAAATGAAGAGATTCGGTGAGAAGTGTCGACCGATGATACTGGTACATCGAATGATAGCCCGAAGTATTAATCCTTTTCCCGGACACTTCTTATAAATGTCTGTAGCCCTTCCTCAAATGCTTCACACTAGAGTACTTTGTTCTAAAGAATAACATAGCATCAGTAGTAACCTCCTTCAAGTATTCCCTAAAAGGCAATATTGCCGCTATATTGAGTAATGCCTCGGATCAGATTATTTCAATAGAAGTGAAGCATATACACATGATATCGGGAGCAATCCCTGACAGTAATTTCCCCAACTTGAGACGAAATAGGTTCATGCGCAACTAGTTGATCAACAAGGTGGTCCCTCCCTTCCTCCTCCTCCTCCTCCTCCTCCCCTCCCCTCCCTGCAATGGCTGTCGCGGAGATCAGCAGCAGCCTCAAGCCGCGCATCGGTATGTTGTCCCAGTCTAAACCCAAACATTCCACTGACCCCATCCATTTCAGACTTCTCACTATACGGAGGGGCCGAGTCCGCCGGGCCTCTCGCACCCAAGTCAAAGTCGAGCGGAGGACCAAAAATCAATGCCCCAAGTGCGAGGCGCACCGTTGTCGAGGCTGGCGAGTTCCCAGAGGGCATGATAGCGCGGAAAGAGGAGGACCCGAGCGACTTTTTGTGGTTGTTGACTGAGGAGCCGCATAGGAGCAGGAGGAAGCAGATCCTGAAGGATCATCCGGAGGTGCGGTTTTCGTATGCTGTGTGTGGGGGAAAGTACTGAATGTAGTGCTTTAGGTGACCAAACTTATGGGACACGAACCACTCACCAAGTGGATCGTACTGGGCGTGGTTGTTCTGCAGCTCGCGGCCGCCTACTTGTTGCGGCATACCCACCCATTCTCTCCCGTATTCCTGCTCACTGCATATGCCATCGGCGGAACAGCGAACCACAATCTCTTCCTGGCGATCCATGAGATCACGCACAACCTGGCGTTCAAAGGGATCAAGGCGAACAAGTTGTTAGCTATATTTGCCAACCTGCCGATCGGGATCCCGTACAGTGTTATGTTCAAGGTAAACTCTCCTTACATGGTATGGGCAAGTGCTGATTAAAAGCAGAGATACCATATCGAGCATCATAAATACCTCGGAGAAGACGGGATCGACACTGACCTGCCCTCACGGCTGGAGATGCTCTGCATGAACAACGTCGCAGGCAAGGCGTTCTTCTGGTACTCCCACCCTCCTCTCCCTGGTCGACGTGCTGACCCCCTCCTAGCACCTTCCAAATCCTCTTCTACGCCCTCCGCCCCGGGTTCATCCGCGCGCAAACCCTCACCCCCTGGCATTTCCTCAACTTTGCCGTCCAGCTCGCCTTTGACTTCCTGCTCTACCTCGCCGCAGGGCCAAAGGCGATCATCTACCTGATCATGAGCAGCTTCTTCGCAGGCAGCCTGCATCCCTGTGCTGGGCACTTCATCGCGGAGCATTATGTATGGGATGGGCTGAACCAGGAGACGTATAGCTATTATGGGCCACTCAACGTGCTGGCGTACAATGTCTGTCATCCTATTTCCATCCTGGCATGCAGAATACTGATCCTATGCAGGTCGGATACCATAACGAGCACCACGACTTCCCCTCCGTTGCGTGGACGCGTCTTCCGGCTCTGAAAGCGCTCGCACCGGAGTATTATGATACCCTCCCCTCGCACCCCTCGTGGCCGATGGTCACGTTCAACTTTATATTCGACAAGAACGTCGGTATGTGGAGCAGGGTCAAGCGGCTCCCTACGGGTGCGAGGACACCCGACGTAGGCGGTCTACCGCCCAAAGGCGGGCAGACGCCGATCGTAGGCACGCCGATGGAGGAAAAGCAGCTGTAGAGCGATGGCTGCGTGAACGGACTCTTGATTTAATTCTGAGAGGATGTAGAGTAGAATTCACGGGGTGCTTGTAGACTGGGCACTGGTGTATATACATTCTCTGGGTGAAATGATCAAGGACTCCTCTCGAAGTCTTCCTTTGTGAACGTGACCAAAACGTCGTAGTGTATAAAAGAACGCCGGGTGGAATTAATCCGAGTGGCTGCAAAGTGCGATTCCGATACGATTCCCAAGGGCCGCTTCTCGAACCAACCTCTTCACTAGTGCTTTCCTATACACCGCTACATGACGATGGTATTCACCGACCTCAGACCAGAGGAGAAAGAGGTGCGTCCTCCTCCTCCTCCTCCTCCTCCTCCTCCTCCTCCTCCTCCTCCCAGAACACATACTAACAACCCCCAAGGCATTCTTCTCAGTACTAGACGAATACTTCCTCCAACGTCCACATCTCCTCCCTTCCCCATCTCCATCCTCAGACCAACCAGCCGCGGCAGGACGCAAAGCAGCATCCTTCGTCGGCCGTACACTCGCCTCCAATCCGCAAGCGACAGCCGCACTCGTAAGTAGCGCACTCCGTCAAGGACCAAAGACCGGTGCAACCACAACCGCAAACGCAGGCATAGACTCCGCCGCAGTCCAACTCGTACGTCCTCCCCCCATTTCCCGCTTCCCACCCGCTAACCCCCACAGGCCTCCAACCCCCGGTTCACCTCCGCCCTCACCTCCGCCCTTACCTCCCCCACCCCCACCTCCCCACCGCCGCCCGCTCCCAACCCTCCCTCTCACGCACCCACCCCCTCCGGTCTCCAGACACACAAATCCCTCGGTTCCCTCTCCACCGATTCCACTTCTTCCTTTCTCACCAGCACAGCCCAAGGAGTATGGAACTACAAGAAACCTAAGCCTGCTCCTCCGCCTGCGGCGAAGCCTGCGAGTGTCCCGGGAGAGAGAGCAGAACATGCCCTGGCGGCGAAGTATGGTCCTCCGCCGAAGAGGACTGTCCCCCACCAGGCCGAGGCGCCGCCGCCGCAGGAGGAGGCCGAACACCCCCCACCCCCACCCGTACCAGTACCCGCAGCAGGAGAACAAGAATTCGTCGAAGCGCTCTACGCCTACCAAGGAGACCCAGCTACTGACCTCTCCCTGCTCGCGGGTGAGCGACTGGTCCTCCTAGAACGGACGAGCACGGATTGGTGGACTGGGGAGAAGGAGGGCCGGAGAGGTCTGTTTCCGGCTTCGTATGTCAAGGTATTGTGAGTTTTGTTTGAGGGGGTTATGAGGGGTCGAGAGGGTATGGATTGGATGGTGTGTTGGACTTTCTGAGGAGAGTTGTAGTTCGAGCGTTTGTCAATGTGTTGTAACCTGCTAGTGTGTTGTTCGTTCTCGTAGAATTCGACTCAGCTGTTGTAACATCCTTCGAGTGAGATCCCCCATGCAGTCAGCCTAGACGCCGCTGGACACGTTCGGAACACTGTTCATAACATTGCATTGACCCCTTTTACGCAAACGGGGCAAGTTTGATGTAAAGTACATGCGTCGAGAAACGGACGAGAGCGAGTCGTGGTGGTCGCGGTGATTATGGATGGATGGATGGGGGAGATGCGGAAGACGGGGGGAACTATGTACAGCGGGTGGTGAGGGAATAGGGGAGTCTAGCGTGCGGGGCATGGAGATGAGAGGGAGATGGAAGGAAGGAGTGCATCCGACCGTAGTATGTGCAAGAAGATCGTGCAAAAGAAAGCAGGATGATAAAGAGAGAGCAGAAAGGAGAGAGAGCAGTTGCACCAAGTGACCAAGACTCGCAAGTTTCCCAAGGGTTTATGTACAAGAAAAATGGCATATTTACAAGCCGTGCTGTTCAGTTCGCCGGCCGATGTCGCGTGCACGTGTTGGTTGTCGGTCATGCCTCAGACACCTCAGCCGTCTGCTTCGCCTTGCCCAAGCTGAGCATCCTCAACCAACGGGTGGACATGCTCTCGCGAGCATGGCAAGCGATGCTGGGCATGCTCGCGCCGCTAGCAGAGAGACCCTCGGGGTAGCTCTTCCCCGTGCTGGGACGCACCGACTTGCGGTACTTGGCTGCCGGGGTAGGCGAAGGCGGGGTCGAAGGCACGATAGTCAGTGCCGCGGACACGGTGCGCTTGCGGTCGTCGACGTTCGTCATGACATCCTTATCCTTGCAGTCGTTGAGAGGTGCAGAAGGAAGGGACCGCAAGATGAACGTCCTGCCCTTTGCTGTGGTGCTCCTTTCGTGCTTGGAAGTGACATCGGGGAAGAAGCACTCCGTGCTATACTGGTCGACCTCAGAAGGCGACAGGGAGACGGACGATGCGGACGAGTGCGTGTCCGTGGTGAGGAGCGACACAGCAGAGGACGACGTCGAGGAAGTGTAGAGCGGTGGACGGCGCTCGCTGCTGACGGACGACGTTAACGTATCAGGTGTCTGCGCAGGGATCTGGGACACGTTCGCGGTCGATATATGCGCGTTGGATAGCCTGGCAGCAAGAGCGCGGAGGGACGTCGACGTGCTCGGGTTCTCATGCGGCGGAGTTGGGGGCATCTGAGGCTGCGTCTTCCGACCGGGAGAACGAGCAGCCGTAGCGCGGGCGACGCGGCTGACTGCCTCTGATCTCTGCTCCTTGACGCGCGGGGAGCCAGGCATGAACGGCTTGCAGTGCTCGATGAGCTCTGCCTCGGTGAAGCGGAGCTCAAAATTCAGAAGCATTAGGAGCTGCTTCTCCATGAGGTTGACTTCGGCGTTGCAGAAGAGCGTTTCGGTGTAGCGCGTCCAGTGCTTGTTCTTGGGAGACGAGTCGTTCAAGTACTTTGCAGCGACGATGAGCGTTGCGAGGAAGACGCGATGACGGGTGCACGGTATGCCTGTGCTGTGTCAACCAGTGCGGGATTGTGGAGCAAATATATGCGCACCTTTTGCCATGACGGGAAGCTTGGCTTTGAGCCTATGAAGGTAGAGCAAGGTGCAGAGGAGGGTAGGGGCCTGTACATTGGAGTACTCGCACAGGCGGGTGATGAATGCCTCGAGAGAGGGCAGGCCGTCCTTCTCCTCTCGTGCCTCTCGCTGGTACTGGTTCTGCGTGTCAAACGCGCCCTTTATCGGGGTTGCGGGCGGGGTGGGAAGCGCCGATGCAGCGGCGCGCAGGGGGTCCGGCGTCTCCGTGTCTGAGCCGTCATCGACGCCTATGACGGCAACTGCCTGCTCGGCGATGTAGGCGATCATGTCGCGTGTGACGGGGCGACGGAGGAGGTCGAGCAGGTCTGGGTGGTGGGTTGAGGCGGGGACGAGGGAGGCAGGATGAAGACGGGGCATCATGAGGGGCATGACTTTAGCGTTTAGGGGGGTAGGGCTCGGCCTTTGGAGAGGTACGCGGTACGAGTTGGGTGAGAAATAACGAGAGTTTCTTGTCGTCTAGACGTCGAAAGGCGGGGAGAGCGCAGATGGGAGTGGTCGTGAAAGGGGGAGAGAGTGAGGGAGGTGCCCGTCAAGGGAGGAGAGAGGGGGGGAGGTGGTGGTAGAGAAGCAAGAAGGGAGTGAGAGAGCGTCGAGCTCTTATATGCAAAGTAGGTTCGATCTGAGTCGGGTTGTGTGTGTGTGAGACAGTGACAACCGGGGTGAGATCGAATGAAGAGAAGCAAAGGTGTCCACCAGGGAACGCGTGTTCGTGTAATAAAGGCTTGTTTCTGGCTGGTACAAATCCCTGTGAGAAGATGCTAGGAAAGAGTTAGTGTTTTGCGAGAGATTATGCTGTTTGAAGGGTGTGATTAGTGAGTGAAATCGTCGTATGAGTGCACGTTCGATATATGCAAGTCGTAATGCTTTCCTGAGCAAAGGGAGTGAACGATGTGAAGAGGGAGAGAGAGAGATGCGCCAGGTGGGGGTAGAAGCCGCACGAAGATAAGAAAGAGAGAGAGAGGTGCCTAAAGAGGGTGGGGGGGCGGAAGGGGAGGTGAAGATGATATGACCGATGGATGGGACACCTCGGTACAGTGAGGCGAGCGGAGGCTGGACACACAGGTCTGCCCGGTTCATACACACCGTACTCTTCCCCCACTTTGGGATATAAAGAGGAGATGTATCCCATCGCACTGGGGAATGTGACGTGCACAGTCTGGAACAGGGTAAGCATACTACATCCAAGAGGGAAATGCACTCACCAGATGGGGAACATGAATCCACCCTTCCCTTGCTCACTCTCTCAGTCACAGTCTCGGCTCACTCCACAATCTCATTCACCGAGCAAGCAAAGAGGAATAAAAAGGTGATGCAATTCCCTCCAGATGGGTCAGTCCAAAACAAGCAATCACAGACCTCGATCCTCCCTCATCTCCTCACATTCACGTGCATCTGATCCCGCCTCCCTTTTTCACGCGCATCCAAAATGTTTTGTTCCTCTTTCTATACAGCACTAGTAATCGAGGATGGCATCGGTTGAAGAAGAATGGACAGGATTCAAAGGTACGCCTTCATTCACAATATCACAGCGTCATACCTACCCACACGCCAGAAGATGTCCCCGAAGGACCAGAACCAGCAGGGCCCAGCTCTCCCCGACTCTCCGAACCTGAAGACTCCCTCCTCCCAGGAACAGTCGGCCACCTCCCTTCCTTCCCCTCCGCCCCGCACGCCCTTTCCTCAGAAGCGCTCCAAGCGTTTAACCAAGCCCAAGAACGCGCCGGGGTAGTGTACATCTCCCGTATCCCCCCGGGGATGCAGCCTGCCAAGGTCCGCCATCTCCTGAGCGGGTATGGTGAGGTGGGAAGGGTCTACCTCCAGCAGGAAGGTAAGCCTTTACCTGCATTGATGTTGACGCTGCTAAGTGGGGACAGACCCGAAACGCGCGTATTTGAGACGAAAGTACACGTCGACCAAGAAGGCGCATTATACGGAAGGATGGGTCGAGTTCACCGACAAGAAGGTAGCGCGGGCTGTGGCGGAGCTGTTGAATGCCCAGCCTTTGGGGGGCAAGAAAAGCTCGAGGTGGAGGGATGATGTTTGGACTATGAAGTACTTGCCGAGGTTCAAGTGGGGGATGTTGACCGAGCAGATTGGTGCGTCCTACTCCCTGCCGGGTGACGGTCACGGTCACGGTGATTGCTGCTGACACGCGCGTAGTGCATGAGAGAGCAGTGCATAGAGATCGGTTAAGACAGGAACTGTCCCAGAGCAGGATGGAGCAACGGGAGTACCTTAAGCAGGTCGAGCTCGCCCGAGTGCTCGACAAGCGCGCGGAGCGTAAACGGAAGCGGGCCGAGCTGGGGGAAGAGACTAGCACTGTTCAGAGAGTGGAGAAGCCGAGGAGGGAGAGGGAGAAGAGGGAGAAAAGGAAGCCGGTTGTGCGAGAGAACGAGGGGGGCGAGCAGTTGAAGACTCTGCTGGGGAGTGTGTTCTAGCGTGCATAGAGTGCATGGAATGCATATATGCCTGTTGCAGGTTGAAGAATGCAGAACTGGTAAATGAGGTACATCGTATGCCATCCATCGCTGGTATCTACAGCATCCACACCGCGCCCACCCACCAACATCGCTCATCGCTCATGTATGCCACGCTCAGAAAAACCGCCACCAGATAAAGATGATCACGATGACCGTTATGGCCGCCACGGGTGCCCATTGGCGTATCATAGCGTCGATGTTGATTTGCCGGGCCGCTTTGCGGTATTTTTGGGATTCGTCTCTGAGGCTCGAGGAGAGATGGGACATCTCTGTGCCTCATCAGCACACGCGCACGTAAGAGACCCAACGAGGTAGAGGAGACGTACTGTCCAGACTGTCTCCTCTCCAAAGCAGCTCCTCCATATTTTTCGTCATGATCCTCGTCACGTCCTGCAGTTCCCCATTCAGTCTCTCCAAATTGTTCCCCCCACCCGCATTCCGCGTATCCTGGTACAGCCTCGCCGTCTTCTGCATGAACGTGTCGAACCCTACGAAAGCGTAGGGCTTGCGCACGCCGTCCACTTTCAAACCATAGGAGTGGGAGAACTCTTTGGCCAGTTCGTCGAGGTACGAAAAGGCGAGTTTGCGGGGGTAGGACTTCTCAGCGATCGTTAGGTAGATAACGTTGTCTGCGATGAGGTAGCTGTGCGCGCGTTAGCTGCTCATCTGAGGGGCAAAGCGGGTGGGATGGGAGCGTACTGCAGTGCATAAGGACCAGACTCGATCGAACATTGTGGTTCGGAATTGGGCGTTATACGTCGAAAGATAAGTTTAGCCTGTTGCTTATACTCCTGCAGCGTATGTTCTGTCTAACACCTTCATCAGCACACTCACACTCCAACGGCCAAGGCACATTACTCACCTGCTCATCGTCCACCGTCGCAGCTAGGGGGAGCGCATCCGACGCCCGGGCTATCGTAGTTGATCGTACCATAGAGCCACACCAAAGATTGATTGGCTGCGCAGGACGCTGAAGCTCCAGGGCAGGGGCTGACGAGGTGGCTCGCGTGGGCGCCACCGCACGTGGGCCGGGGTTGGTTCGGCTCCGGAGGATCTGGGGACGTCGGCGCCCGAAGATGCTGCCGGGCGCAAGTAAAGCACAGGCCGGTGGCTGGCCGAAGCCGCCGTCCCAGCGGAAAGCAAGCAGGTTGTGTTGTTATTCTGGATGGAGCCAATAACGGCGTGTGTTGTAAGGTCGTATTTGTACATCTAGCGACCCGCAGATCAGCGGATTCATCCACCGTAAGCTTGGGAAGGTCGCACGTTCTCACGCGTTCATGATCAGGGTCTTCGTAATAACCGGACAGACAAGGTGGACGCCGGTGTTGATGCCCCACAAATAATCACGGAGGACGGATGTTGAGAAAAGGGTGAAATAACGTTATTCTGCCAGCTATTTTAGCAGGGTTTTCTCGAGGAACAGCGGTTTAGACTCTTTGGGCATTACTTACATAACGTTGCGATTGTCCAGTGGGAGAACGCCACATCTCTTGCAGCCTGCGCGTGATCAAGACAAAGCGGTAATCATAGTACCCTGAACGTTCGGCACTTTTGCTCCGCACCATGACTCTTTGATCTTCTGGTGGATAGACGTATATAACAAGCTAATCACTAACCAGCAATAAGGCTCTTGTGTGTACGCTCTCCTCTTTCCTTCAACTCTACGTCCTCTTGACAGTATGGCAGCACCAGCTACACCAGCCATGTGCGGACCCGGGCCCAGCAACGTCCTCTCCATCCGAGATCAGGTACTTTGACCGTCCAGCCTCCAACTGCCAGCAATTGACACTCTCCCAGTTAGTCTTCTACGGTGCGTACCACGCACACCCCGTCAACGTCGGCATCCACCGGATCTTCGTCCCTCTTATCGTCTGGTCATCCGGCGTCATCTTCACGACGAATTTCGCCCCATCCCTCACGTACAAGATCAATGATTACCTCCAATTCGATGCTACGATCTTCCTGATGTTATACTGGGGCCCTTGCCTCATATACTACTACTTTATGGAACCCATCGCTGCTGTGAGCATCGCATCCGATGATGACGGGCATGCGCTAATTCCTGCCAGTTGCTCATAACACCACAATGGGTTCTGATATACCTTACCGCATGCGCATTCTCTCACTACCCACACGCGCTTGCCATCGCCACTGCGATTAACCTCGCGAGCTGGACAGCGCAGTTTATCGGGCACGGGGCGTTCGAGGGCCGCTCACCCGCGCTTGTTGACAATCTCATCGGAGGTGCGCAGCGTCTGCCTGCCTATGATCGATGATGCTAAACTCCTGAGCAGCGGTCGTTCTGGCGCCTTTCTTTGTCCATGTCGAGAACCTCTTTGCCCTCGGATATGGGAAAGGATTGCACGAGTCTGTCAAAGCTGGGATCAAGGTGAAACAGGCGGAGTTTGCTGCCCACTACCACCACGATCACTCTCATGGCCACTCTCATGGTCACTCTCACGGCCACACTCAACGGAGAGCAAAGCGCAACGGCGAAAAGACAAAGTCATAGATGGTTGAAACAAATATTGTATATGAGATTCTGCATTTTTTTAGTGTACAATGGGATCCAGCAGACGTGTTGATGGACATTCGCTGTTTTCCTCGATCAGATCACTTTCCCCTGTTTGGACCGGTATTTGTCATCCTGCGCCCTGAAAGCGATCCTCCGGATAATATTACAAAGCATTACCGCCCTCCTCATTCATGTAAGCAGCGATCGTCCTCGTCTTACGGCGATTGAACCATTACAACGGGTTACCGCCGGGTACACCTGGTAGCCGTGGCGCAACCTCTCTCGCCTCTTTATTTTGTCGTCGCTTCTTGTGCTCTAACTGTCGTGCGGCAAATAATGACCGATGTAGGGCATATCGGTGGTGTATCGGCGTCGCGGGTGCTGAGGGCGTCGAAGGCGGTGGTGGGCTCTTAGACGTCGTCTTCTTCTCCTTCTTATCTTTATCCTCCGCTTTATCCTTATCCTTCCCTTCCTTCCCCTTCTTCTCTTTCTCCTCCTTCTCCTTCTTCTTGCGCTGCTTCTCCTCCCACTCCTCCGTCACCTTCTTCACAAGCTCGTCATCCACCGGCTGCTTCGGGCTCGTAGGAGCAGGCGAAGCACCCGCATCTGGGAGCTTGGTAGCGAATCCCGTGTCGGTCAGATGTCGTTCACACGTATAGACAAAGTCGACATTGCCCATCGTGGATAGCACCACCGTCGTCGGGCGCAGGCAGACGGTGCATGGCCGTGGAGTAGTGACGGCCTGGATTCGTGAGCACCGGGGCCGACGTCATTAGCGCTCCATTCCTGGGAAGAATAACATTACAACGCTCACGCGCTGGTAATACACGTTCTGGAAGTTCATTGTCTATCCTGACTGTTGATTCCCAAGCAATTTTAGAAAGAAGGCAAGGGTATTGTATAATCAAAGATGGCGGAAAGGGACAGACGTGCATACGCTGGCGAACAGGGAGTGAACCGAGGGTTCGGTGATCAAGGAATTTCAGTTCCGGATCAGCACCGCCACCTCCACGCCCAGGGATTATCCTCGGTTTATATAAGGGCCGACGCCCATTACATGAAGCCAGCAGAGGGTACATTGGCAGCTCACGACTTTGCTCTTATCCATTTCATATAATCATGTCTGATACGACCGGAAAGGTGATGGCTTGCTCATGCATGTCAACTATGTCTTAATACATCGTTTAGACTATCACTTGCCTCGCTGCCGTCGCTTGGGAACCTGGCAAGCCCGTCACGCTCGAGACTGTCGAAGTAGCTCCACCGAAAGCTCACGAAGTCCGCATTCACATCCTCCACACCGGTATCTGCCACACGTGAGTGCATATATGCGGGGAGTTTGTCCGGTCATCTCAGCGGTCGTCTAGCGATGCGTACACCTTGAGCGGGCAGGATTCCGAGGGTAAATTCCCCTGCATCCTGGGTCATGAAGGTGGAGGTATCGTAAGTTTTGTTGCCTCTCAACCCTGGTATGATTATGTTAATTGCCTTCTGCTGCACAGGTCGAATCCGTTGGCGAGGGTGTCACCGATGTGAAGCCTGTGAGTTGTAGAGCTGGACGACGCAGCTTCAGTTTGCTCAGCGGTTCTATAGGGCGACCATGTTATCCCCCTCTACACTGCAGGTACTGGACAGGACGTTTGCCGATACTACCATTCTGACAGCACGTTACAGAGTGCCGAGAGTGCGTGTACTGCAAGAGCGGAAAGAGCAACTTATGCATCAAAGGTAAGTCCAGCAGTCAGCAGGTTGACACGCATATACTAATCTCCGTTATTCAGTCCGAGCTACGCAAGGCCAGGGCGTCATGCCCGATGGCACACCGCGTTTCAAGTGCAAGGGCCAGGATGTTTACCACTTCGTGCGTCCCTGTCCTCTGCAATCAGAGCGTGGGCATCTAATGCTCGTGATTACGATAGATGGGTACCTCCACCTTCTCTCAATACACCGTTGTGGCGGACGTCTCTGTCGTGGCAGTCAACCCCCAAGCTCCGCTAGACAAAGTATGTCTTCTGGGCTGTGGTATCACCACGGCATGGGGTGCTGTCACCAAGCTTCCGGGCGTTGGTAAGTCCGCGGAGTTAATGACCCCCTCATGCGGTCTGATATTGCGTCAACAGAGGGGAGCACAGTTGGCGTGTTCGGGTGTGGTTGTATTGGGCTCGGTGTTCTGAATGGCGCCCGCTTTAAGAAGGCATCCCGGATCATTGCCATTGACACCAATCCGAAGAAGAAGGAGTGGGCTGAGAAGTTCGGTGCGACCGAGTTCGTCAACCCCACGGACTTGCCGGAAGGGAAGAGGATCCAGGATCACCTGGTCGAGATCACAGATGGTGGTCTCGACTTCACGTTCGATTGCACCGGAAACGTCAATGTCATGCGCGCTGCTCTCGAGGCATCCCACCGTGGTTGGGGTGTCAGCACCGTCATCGGTGTTGCTGCCGCCGGCAAGGAGATCTCCACTCGCCCCTTCCAGCTCGTCACTGGCCGCACATGGCGTGGCACCGCTTTCGGCGGTATCAAGGGTCGCACCGAGCTTCCGGGCCTGGTGGAAGACTACCTGGCAGGCAAGATGAAGGTTGATGAGTACGTCACTCATCGTCGTGAGCTTAGGGATCTGGCTGCGGGTTTCGATGACATGCATGACGGCGAGTGTATCCGCTGCGTTGTTGACATGACGAAGGTGTAGACATGTGATGTGAGCATGCATCTGTCGTACCGATATTCGGGTTGATGTTGAGGAAAACAAGAATCATTTCCCACTTGTGAAATTAAATAGCAAATGGAATAACAGTCTGACGAGCGCAATGCATAAAAGACCGGGACAGCTAGAGACCCTGAGACGCTGTGACTCCCTGGCGGAACAAGACGGTGGGCACCGAACTGGGGGGAATGAGACCAACTTCGGTTACGACCGCAGTGATATAGGAGGCCGGCGTCAAGTCGTATAAGAGATTTATATGCTCCAAAGAGACCGTCGGGGCAGGTGCCAATGGCGAGGTAGTCGGCGCTATCGCTCTGATCAGTGACAGGCCGTAACTCTCAGAGGGAAGACATACCCAATTCATTGTGGGTTACACCGTCTCCCCAGACCTTCTCGCTGAACTTGTAGGTCTCGCAGCATACAAGAACCGGGATATTCCTCCCGCGTGCCATCATAGCAACACTCGCTGTGCCCGCTCTCGAGTATAAACCTCCGTTGGCGAGGAGTGAATGAGCGCCAAAGAGACAAAGCGATACAGTAGGCAGAACTGGCGACAACGAACCCAGGAGTACATAGGACACAGACAGACCAGGGGGCAAGGCAGCCACGAGCGCTTTTCCCTCGAAGAGAGGATCACAGTCGACAACCACGACACTGAATACGATCTTCGCCTCGTGCGCTGCCCTGAGCACCTTTTCGACAGATGATGACCTCGCATAGGTGAGTATAACATCACCATCGTGAATCTTCTCCATTGCATGATCCTCGATCACACGATCCGCAACAGTGATCCGGTCTCGTATATACGTGTCTATGCGTTCGCATAGGTGGTCCTTTGCCTGTAAGTGACGCGTAAGCCTCTTTCTATAAGAAGCAATTGGGCACGCCTACATCTTGTTCCGGAAGATCAATGGAAAGTACAGAGACTTCGTATTTCAACCACCTGATGGCATTTCCCATGCTAGCACTCATAGGTCGTGCAGTAACTAGATGCGAGATTTGGGGAGAGAGGTATGTCATGAGGTGTCGGGATAAGGTAGTTCCGGAAGGAGTGGAATAGGAGTTGATCACCTAACGAGGAATACTCTGTCAGAGAACGGCATGTATCAAGTGGTCAGCTCACAGTCTTCAGGGCAGTAAGAGTTGCAATACAGCGCGCATTCCCTCCAGTGATCTTGAAAGAGCTGAACTGCAGCGCGAGACGGAGCACGGAAGGATGGATTTCGGCTTTCGAGGTGCCAGGAACCGAAGCAGCAGCCAGAATGTCAGCCTTAGGGAGGCGTAGATGAGGAAACAGACGCGAATGAGTCGGGGCGGATGGTGGAGGGATGGCCTCCTTGGCCCTCTTTTCTGTAGGAACGCTTGATGCATCTGGAACGCTGGTGCCCCGACCAGCGCTATGTTGCCCCTGAGGAGTCCGAGGAGCGTTCTGGTCTGCAGTTTGGCCGCCTTGTTGTCCGCTCTTCTTTGCTTGTTGGCCATCCTTAGTGCTCCCTCCCCCATCAGGTTGTGATGCTGCCTTTGCAGCGCGCTGCTTCTCTTGCTGTTGCCGCCGCTCTGCCTTCGTCATCTCCTTTTGCGCCCTCCTCTTTGGCGGCTCGCCTCCCGGGGGTCCGTTTGGCTTTGAATTTCCCGCCTTAACTTCAACACTCTTCTTGTTCGGTTTCTGCGGTACATTACTCTTCGCTTGCGTAGGAGATTTCGGTGGTTTATCAGCCATTGTTAGTGGTGGACAAGTCGAAAGGACGATGCGTGTTAGTCCCTGACTCGAATTCATCATTCCCAAATTAGTGAGTTTTGATAAATAGATTCCGAAAGAAGCACATGAACGGAAGTATTTACCTACTCATCTTTCCGAACTGAACGTCAGGCCCTATCCAAACGCCCTCATTAACGTCTACGACCGACATCAACTCAGCCTCTTCCGTGTTGCTTTCTTACGAGACTGGCTATCTATATTTTCTGCCACTAATTTGACTATCGTGATATGGTATGTTTATGTACATGCGCACTGTCTGAGGGCTGACAAAACCCACTAGGGTGTTCCCGCTCTCTTCAGATGGCTGTCAAAAAAGTATCCTAAGATCAGTAAGTGTTACCCTCTAATTCTACGATATTGCACTATTAATGCTTTGACAGTCGGTCCTGTTATTGAAGAAGAGCCTTTGCCTTTGGCAAATGCAGATGGCGAGCAAGTAGAACTCCCAGTCGACATCACAACGCCCAACCCCAATGGGGTTGAGCTCGACTGCTTGTACTTGGATATGAATGGCATTGTTCACCCTTGTACCCACCCCGAGGGAAAGGTACGCCCATCGTATGCTTGTCTCAGAGATCACATCCTGAATAGCCCAATAGCCGGCCCCTGAGACTGAAGAAGAAATGATGGTCGAGATCTTCAGGTACACAGAACGCGTCGTAAATATGGTCCGGCCGCGACGCCTCCTATTCATGGCAATTGACGGTGTAGCCCCTCGTGCCAAAATGAACCAGCAGCGTTCCCGGCGATTCCGTGCTGCGCAGGAGGCCAGAGAGAAAGAAGAAGAGAGAGAGGAAGCACTGCGCTGGTTTGAAGGTATGCCAAATTTGTTGCGCACTTTTATCGACCCTTCCTGACCCTCCACTAGCCGTGGGCCACGAGGTCAGTGAAGAGACCAAGAACAAAAAGTCATGGGATTCGAATGCTATAACTCCCGGGACACCATTTATGGAACTCCTCGCTACATCGCTGAGGTACTGGGTCGTGTCCAAGATTAATTCTGATCCCGGATGGAAGAACCTCGAGGTCATCATCTCCGATGCAAGTGTCCCTGGTGAAGGAGAACATAAAATTATGGATTTCATTCGACGCCAGCGAGTGAACCCAGATCATGACCCAAACACACAGCATGTTATTTATGGATTGGTGAGTCATTTCTACTCTCGCATGCGGAAGAGAAGGTTGACAGTGTGCAGGATGCTGATTTGATTATGCTGTCATTGGCAACTCACGAGCCGCACTTCCGCGTACTACGGGAGGATGTGTTTGCCGACGACGCCAAGAAGAAGGGGTGCCGTATTTGCGGCCAGGAGGGCCATTTTGCAGCACAATGTACTGGCGCTAAGAAAATCAGAGCAGACGAACATGATGTGAAGTCCAGCCCGCCGGAGAAAAAGCCTTTCATTTTCCTGAATGTGGAAGTGCTAAGGGAATATCTCGAGGTCGAACTTAACATCCCCTACACCCCATTCCCCTTCGATCTTGAGCGAGCTATCGATGATTGGATTTTCCTAATCTTCTTTGTTGGAAATGACTTCTTGCCCCACATGCCCTCCCTTGACATTCGAGAGGGTGCCATTGACACCTTGCTCCGTATATGGAAGAAGGAGCTGCCACGTATGGGTGGTTATATGACCGATAATGGTCAGGTCAAGTTGGACAGAATCCAGATTGTTCTTGAGGGCTTAGCTCAGAGTGAGAATGACATCTTCCGGAGGCGGAAAGAGGGTGAGCTGAGATGATATCAATCTGTGAACATAACGATGACCTTGCTTTGATTATGTAGCCGAAGAACGCCAAGACCAGAATGCTAAGCGCAGACGTTTAGAGCAGTCTGGAGATCGGCCGCCTACCAATGGCATGCAGTATGGCGGACAAGAATACGTCCCGGTTCCCAATACAACGTCTACGTCTTCTGGCCCCCCACCTATTCATCCATCATTGCCCGCGCGGCCCAATTTTTCCATTGTTCCTGCGACTCCCATGACTCCTGTGGCAGCTCATCCCCCTCAGCCCCCCCAGCCTCCACAACCGCCATATCTTGCCCAGTCTCCCCACCCTGCGCAGCTTGCGCAACCTGCTCAGCCCTCTGCTCCGTCTCAGCCAGAGCAACCGACCCAATCAGCCGTATCAACGCCTGTTGGTGGTACCAATCATGACATCGTCCATAATCGACACCTGATTCGGACTGCGAATCTGAGTGCTGCTGAGAGGCTCAAGGCTGAAATGGCCACCTTGCGTCCTCTAGGCAGGAATGCCCCCAAGCAGCCGCCTAAACCAACCACAACGGACAGTGTTCCGAAGACTGCCAAAGAGACCAATGGTGCCCCCATCTCAGCCCACGAGTCCATAGCGGCCACTGAGAAGAGTGAACTGAGGGTGCCTGTCCTTTCAGAGGTAGGCAGTGCACCTGTGCAAGACTCCTCAGCTGAGATCAACATGCATGCGGAGATGGAGAGCATCATAAATCCAGTCATGAATGGTCATCTTCCAGTTGAGGCTCTGGGTCCCGAGCGGGACGATCGGCGTGCGGAGGTGCTTAGTCATGTAATCCCTCCATCTGGGATCACCGACCAGGCCAGGGAGCCTCTCGTTCATTCCACTATGGCGGACGGGCCTTTCATCCCTACCACCGACGTGCCTGACGACCTAGCAGCGGACGTCGGGATGGCGGAGGTGACCGTTGGTCGGGAGAGTGACACAAATGTGACTCCTGGTACGAAGCGCAAGGCAGATGAGATGGAGGGCGACGAGTCTTTGGGAGCCGAGAGTGCGTCAGAGGCTGACGAGGACGCTGCCAATGAACCCCAGCCTCATAAACTGACGAAGAACGAAGATGGGACAGTCCAACAGGAGGACCGGGTCAGGTAAATGACACTTCGCAACTTTCAATTTCCTTCTCTGACAGATACAAGGCTTTGGGAGCCCGGATATAGGGAACGTTATTACCGTTCTAAGTTCGGTGTCGAGCTTAGTGACAGCGACTTCGTCAACTCGTATGTCCCCTCTTCTATAGCTACTTTGGCATGACTGACTTCTTGCTGCAGCATTACAAAGTCGTATATTGAAGGCGTTGCTTGGGTTTTGCACTACTATTACCAAGGCGTACGTCTTGATTTGTGCTGTTGACTTCTTACTGAATATCCCATTAGACCCCATCTTGGCAATGGTATTATCCGTATCATTTTGCGCCTTTTGCTCAGGACTTTGAAGACGTCGGGAAGATGGACATTAAGTTTGACCTTGGCGCTCCCTTCAAGCCCTATGAACAGCTCATGGGTGTTTTTCCTGCTTCGAGGCGAGTCCCATTGTGGTTATTTTCATATGAAATGTCTCATCATGAAATAGTCGCGTTCACATACCATCCGCTTTCCACGAGCTTATGACTGAGGACACATCCCCGATTATTGATTTTTATCCGGAAACGTTTGAGATTGACATGAATGGGAAGAAGATGGCCTGGCAAGGCGTTGCCCTCTTGCCCTTCATCGAACAGAAGCGGCTGCTGGATGCGATGGCTACAAAATATTCTAATTTGACAGAAGATGAGATCAGGCGCAATAAATGGGGTAACAATGTGCTGTTCATCTCAGATCAACATCCATTATTCGAATCTCTGTCAGTGCTTTATGGCAAGCGCCGCGCGAATGCTGTGAGTTGCTGTGTCGATTTCTTTACTAGCGATGCTGACACCCGAAACAGCCAACCCCGATAAACACCAAGCAGAGCTTTGGTATGGGGGGATCCGTCATGGCGGATCCCGATTGTGTTCCAGGTTCAACATACTTCTCTCCTTTGACTAGTCAGGGTCTACCCGACATCGAAGACGATCACTCGCTGTCGGTGTTATATTTCTATCCCAAGCAGCTTACACCGCACAGATCTATACTACTTCGAGGCGTTCGAATGCCTCCACGGGTCTTGGATAACTCTGACATCGAGTACGTGAGATCTGGTGGTGGCCGTGGTCGGGGCCGAGGTGGTGGTTATATGCGGGACAACAACCCGAATGCATTCCGCGGTAGAGGAAATGGTTACGGGAGCTCCAATGGCGGCACATATGGAGCCTCTGGCTACTCTGAAGGTGCACGCGACGAGTTCGGCCGAGATCTACGGCCAGGGCAACAAACACGCCCTCCAAGATTCGACAACCAGCAAAGCGGAAGGCGTGCTAGTGGTCCACCACCCCCAACCCGCGACCCCTATGGCGGTGGTTATGGAGGATATGCGCAAGGAGGTCAGCCGGGTCCTCCTCCCTATGGTGGATATGGTGGCTCTTATGATGCACGTGGACAACCGCCTCCAGGGGCCAGGCCACCGAGTGGTGCCGCCTATGGTAATGGCGCAAGTGGATACGGTGGCTATGGCGGATACGGTGGTTATGGGGGTGCATATGGAGGTGGATATAACGGCCCTCCTCAGAACTCGTACGGTGGATATGGAGAACGAAATGAGTCAAGCTCGTATGGAGGACGATCATCCGGACACGATTCTTATGGGGGTCCCCCTGCACGGGGAGGCAGCGGCACGCGTGCCAGTGGCCTCACACGGAACCGTGGGGCTAGAGGCCGCGGTGCACGGTACTGATTGTATCATTATGGTAAACGATAGGAGAGCTTCGTATTGCCGTGTTGTCCCTTATATAGTACCTTTACCGAACCCATTCCCATGTATGTCTTTTCTTGACCGTCTCTCTCTGGCTCGACGTCTTGAGATTTGCACGGTGTTCATTTTCTACACCCCGCCCAAAACAATAACATCAAAAATGCCTACTTCGGGCAGCAAAATGACGACATTAGCTTGTCGCGAGATGACCTCGCACTCAGCGTCGTGTATCAAACTCCTCGCAGTTACTGAGTTCTTGGCTCCGGATATCGTGAGAGTACTTCCACGGATCGGAATGGGTGGGCCAAAATTCGACTTTCGAGCACCCGACATGTTGTTGATGTGAACAATGAGGTCCTTTGCATTTCTGTTGAGGGTGATTTCCACTTGTTCTGGCAAATCTGTGGAGATGACATCTGTGGCGTGCAGATCGCCGATGATATCGCAGAACATGTCACGGATAACCGTCAATCCAAGGTCGTGGTACGCCCGTCCGACTGTCCAAGGAACGTATGCGATCTGGCCTTGTCCATACTTTCCTATGAAATATCCAGGCTCGTCTACCTGCTTATTCCCATATGCCTTTTCAGGGGGTGCAAACGGTGCTTGTTCGAGCATCTTGAGATAGGAGGTAGTATTCGACTTCCAATCGCAGAAGTAATAAGCTCCGTAAAGGGGAACAACTGGGGCAGGATAAACTTGAAGGTCGCCCTGTGCTTGCACAGGACACACATAGGATGACCAAATCTGTTCTCGCTTGTTAATGATTCTCCTGCACGCCACTGCTGGGGAGCATTTTAACTGGAAACCATCTTGTGCCATACCACTGGCTCCAGTCAGGATGACATTATGGCCGTTATCGACCAACTCGTCTAAAACCGTGACGGTGTCTTCAGAAAGCTTTCCGAGATCGGGAAGAATGATGACTTCGTATCGTCCAATGCCTCCGTTTTGAGCCATGCTGGGTATGAACTCTTGCGCGATAACATCGAATAGAATGTGGCGTTGTTGCAGACCAGAGTAGAGCCCACGAAACTCTTTCTGTGACTGAGAGTATTGATCTGCTGTCTGTTGGAGACGATCCGGCCGCACCAGTCCGATCTTAGCGCAAGGATCCATGCCAGTGTACACTTCGTCCTTCCACTTCTTGTGAAAGCGCGTCACTTGCCCGGCAAGCTCGTAGCAGGGATAGGGAATTTGTTCCGGTGCTCCCATAATATACGTCGAAGGGTTGCCACCGCGTGAGATAGTCTGTACGAGATATTGCGCGAATTGATGCGGCTCTTCTCCTGCCATACGATACGGCATGTCAAGAAAGGTAACACTGTTGACGAGGACTGGTACGTCTGGGCGGTACGAGCGAAAGGCTGAGACCCACTCGCTGGTCGCATGGTGCCACAGTTCGCGTCCAAGTGCGTTATTTGCTTCGTGGAACATAATATCTGCCGCTGTGCCGAGGATGAGGCCTGCGTTAGCCGCACGCTCAGAGATGAACGCCCGAATCCGACCGGTCAGATCGTCAATCACGCCTTTAGAGAACTTGAGCCATGTTTCGTAACTCGATGACTGGGGACCGTCGGGTAGGTCTTTGATACCCGTCTTGAGTGGGAACTCTCGTACGCACGTCGGGCAATGGCAAACACCGTGGTACACTTTGTTGTAGTCTGTCTCGTTAAAGCTCATCCAGTTGAAGAAGACTCCATCGACCGGATATCGAGTGGTGACCTCGGCAAGGATTTCGAACACCTTTTCTTGATACCAGGGTCCACATGGGCAGACTGAGACGAGATCGCCGGTGTGTGTCTGCAGTTCACCAGTAGGGGAGCGGAAGCACCAGTCCGGGTGTTCGGTAGCAACAGATGGTTGCACTTTGGAAAAGTCCATACGGCAAAGCAAGCGTATGCCGCGCTTGTGCGCAGCTATGATCGCGTCGCCGACCAAGTCTCCACTTGTGCGCTTCGTCAGGAGCGGGTTGCGCAACTGGAAAGGGAGGTCGGTCGGATAGTACGCCAGGATGCCTCCCGTGCCGATGAGCCACGCCTGTGCACCATGCGCCTCGATAAAATCCAGTGCTTTCTCGACGTCCATATCAGCGTTGATCTCCCGTAGGTTGGTTTGGAACATTCCGAATGGCTTGCGCCACCATTGTGCAGCAGGCAGCGGAGATGCCATGTTGATGCGTGTTCCCAGTAACCACGCGGAGAGGCAGACTACCCCGGATTCAAGATGGTGTTACCCCACATAGTTCTTGAGAGAGGTGCATATATGTATTCCAGCATGAAGAGTTAACCTTCACGGTCGTCCCTACCGGTATCCGTTAGTTGGCTGGCCGTGTGACACCGGCACTCAGATCGGCCCGAAGGAGGCTCTCGGAGCCTCGGAGCGAATGGAGGTGGAGGGTCAGGCTTTCATCGTTCCGACCAAACTAATATCCAGCGCCTGGGGTGGTCGACCTGCGAGCATTGAAGTAACACAGATGTCCAGAGAAGAAGATGATTGATGTCAAGTTGCAATTGAATTGGCTGGGAAGACAAACGCAGTTCCAAGCTTAGTGGCGATGCACCCGGTTGAGGAATAATATGAACTACTTTTTCTTCTTGATTCTTGCAAGCTACGGTATCTCATGAATTTGGGCTTATCGTCGATACAATAAAAAGGAGTCGTTTGTATTGCTAGAGAGAATGGAAAGAGACAGAGCAAAAATGAAGACCAAGAGCAGAAATAAAGCAGAACATGAAAGACCAACACTGGGGAGAACGGTATCTGGTGCAGAAGGTGAGTGGAGAGAACCAGGATGTGAAAGAAAATTGGCTGTCGGAACCTCGGTATCGAACGGGGAGTGGATGTGAATCTAGTGGTGTTAGTTGTGGTGATTGTGGAAAGACGGTTAGACGAGCGAGTGACCATGATAGCGGATAGCGGTGAAGTACAAGCTCCAGAGCTTCTCTCCTCTCCTCTCGGGTGCTCGGTGCGTTCTCTCCTGCTCGCGCCTCCTGGTCCTCCTCAGCTCCCGCCTCTGGCGATATCGGTCCAGTAACCCTCTGGCGGCCTCTTCATAGCGGAATGCCTCGCCAGGCTTGTAGCTGTACCGCCCGCGGCCCATGTACGCCCGTTCTGAATAGTCCGTGTCGTCGTCGTCTGAGGAATCGCTCCCGTATTCATACTCGTCTTCGTCGTCTTCTTCAGAATGAGCGCGCTCGATATCTCCCGTGCGCCGCTCACGCCCTTTGTACAATATCGCTTCTATCCCACGCCGCATGAAGAATTCCAAGTTCCTAGAGTGGAATAGCGTTAGCACGAGACTATATACCCCATGAATCGCGTACCAAGTCTCGACGATCTCAACCAGCAAATGAGACCGCCTAGGACGCCTCAACGCTCTCCCCATCTCTCCCGACCACGCATATGCCAAATCCTGTGCCCAATCAGTGCATGCCAGAATCCCCTAACCCATGGCTCACCGTAACGAACCTATCCCAGTCATCCCTGTTCACATCATGGCTCTTGAGCACGCCCGGTCGTGGAGGGAGCTGCATCAGCAGCTGGTCAATATCCTCCAGGACCATGAACTTTGGAAACGTCTCGAATGTGAGGGAACTGTCCATCGGGCGGGAGAAGGACGGCGGCACACCATTTGTGTACTGATACCCGCCCCCCGGCGCTGCGGGCGGGGCGCCGTATCCTCCTCCTGGTTGGCCGGGAGCGCCGTACGCCCCCGGGGCAGCAGCGTACCCAGGAGCGTACCCGCCCGCGCCGTACCCTCCAGCAGCGCCAGCGCCGTACGGCTGGCCGAACGCGCCATACCCCTGCCCATACCCAGCACCATATGCCCCGTACCCAGCAGCAGGAGGATACCCACCCCTGCCATCTCTTTCTCTCTCCCTCTCTCTTTCCCGCTCCCGGCGGTCCTCGCGCAAATCCTCCCTCTCCCGCTCACGCATCTCCTCCCGATCATAAGCGCTCCCCATCTTCCTATGCCTGCTCTCGTAAGGCCCCGCTCCCGGCACACCAGGTCCACCAGGCATGGGCGCCGGCATCCCCCCCGCGCCAGGGAGAGGAGGGGGCCCATACCGGTCATCCACCGTGCTCCGCCTACTGTGGCCGGAGAGGTAAGGATCTACGCCGGGGACACCAGGAATAGGTGGGGCCATCCCCGGTCCACCTGCTGGTCCTCCCATAGGGGGGATGGGCACTCCCCCACCTGCAGCGGCCCCAGCAGCGATATCCTGCATGCTGGGCCTTCTCCCCAGCCTGCCACTACGCAGTCCTGCAGAGCCCAATGAAGCAGGCCCCAACCCAGGTCCAGCCGGCCCAGGTCCCACCCCAGCCATCTCCATTTCCCTCTCTATCTCCTCCCTATCCGCGGCCCTCGACCTAGTGCGTTCGATGATATCCTCCGGATCTCCAATCCTGCTGTGCGCGCGGAGTCGTTCGCGTTCGTATTCTTCCCTGTCGAGCTCTGCTCTTTCCCTACGAAGGTTCCGCTCGTCCCCGCTCAGCCTGCGAGCGCGCGTATAGTCCGCCATCGGGTCGACTGATAAGTTCCCCATGGCGTTCGCTAGGCCTCCAACAGGGTCGCCCATGGGGGGGATGGGCATGCCGCCTCCCATAGGTCCCGTACCAACACCAGGCATCACAGGCGGGGGAGCGCTAACCAAGCTCCCACGGCGGGAACGAGTGCCTGCGCCGAGCCCCGGGTTGAGGCCAGCACCAGGGGGAGGTGGGGGAGGGCCAGCAGTGGGACCCACGTAGTCGGACATATGCCTGCGTTCTTCCCGTTCCCTCTCGCGCTCTTCACGCTCTCTCTCCCTCTCTCGCTCGCCCCTATCGCGCCTTCCAAACAAGTTGCCAAACATGCCCCTACCCTCCCTGCCTTCCCTGTCCATCTCTCTCTCCCGCTCACGGTCATATATTCCCATACTTGCACCTGGCGGATACCCCGGTCCCTCGTTTTCCCTGGTGATCCTCCTATTCACACGTTCGTACTCCTTCAACTGCCTGTTGTACTCCTTCACCGCGCGTTCCTGGTCTTTCTTGGGTATAGTACCCATGACTGGGAAAGCGGGAAATGGGGGCATCTGAGCGTTCATCATCCTGGGATCGGCAGAGTAAGTCGGGTAATTCGGATACGTTGGTGATACTGCCCCTCCCCCACCCTGAGCGAGCCCAGCAAGATGCGGCGGGAGATACTGTATGCCCTTTTTCATTTCGCCAGTCTGGGGATCGCGGTATGTGACCGTACGGGGGATAAGCGCCTGGTAGTTGACGCCGTTCTGCATGACTTGTTGGCCATATGCGAGCGGGGGCTGTCCATAGTAGGCTTGTTGTGCAGCTGGGTAGGGATATGCGCCTGCTTGAGGTAGCTGTTGTTGTGGATATCCGGCTGGGTAGCCAGGGTACGGTTGCTGAGGGAAAGGGACGCCCTGCGGGTAAGCGGCGCCGTACGACATTGGTGAATGATGGTATGGGGGTAGTCGACGTCGCTGTTGTTGTTGGTGAAATGTATTGTGGTATGGATGGTGGTATGGATGGTGGTGGTAAGAGAGAGAGGGCGCCGAAGGGATATTGTGTGAGGAAGTGATGGGATGGACGACGGCTGGCAACCACGAGGCCATGCTGTGTATATGCTTCTATGCGCAGTAAGAGTCACCGTCGTCGTCGGTGGACGTCGTTTTCTACTTATACCCTTCACGACGTACAACACCTACGACGCCAGACACAATCTATATCAGTTCACATTCCATATCTTGTCGCTCCTCTCCATGTTCTGCTTGCTGTCGCCTTCTTACTTACCATCGCAGGATGGATGACGCCGACCATGCAGAGTCCTCGTTGTACACTCGCCGTGGAGCAGCGAATTCCCTTTACTCCTGCTAGTCACTTTCCTTTCCTGCATCGACATCATGGCAGGATACGACGTGTGCATTCACTGCTGCTGGATTGGCATCATACCAAGCAATTGATCTACTCGGGAATGGACAGTTGATTCACTGCTGCTTTACTCATTCCTCGGACGCGTCTCGTCTCTCACTGCATCAATAACCTTCCACCGCGGTATATCCCCTCCCACCTAGACGCATATAGCTTCCTACAATATCTGGATTGCGGTCGTGCAACGAGCATATCAGACTGCGACAGAAACGGTATCTGGTCAGCCCTCTTGGGCTGTCTCGGACGAAGAGGAACCGCGTGTACCACGCTTAGGACGGCACTGACCGCTCTGCGGGCACTGCAGTCGTACATCCGGTCATAACACCCACGGTGATCTTCACTCAGCCTTATCCAGCTGTCCGACACGTCTCATGGTCAACAGGTACGGCACTCCCTCCTACTGCACCCGCTCCTTTTCGTCAGTCAACCTCGTCAACACCATCCTTAACCCACGTATACTAGGAAGGTATATGCTCAAGCGGGTCGCATCCCCCATCCTGCACAGCTGCCGTGTCATACAACCGTCTCTCTCCTTGCTCCTTGCCCCTCGGTCCTCACGCCTACCAGTCAGTCCGTCCATTAGGAGCCTCCCTACTCACCTCGTGCCGCTCCCAGCCGGCGGAAGGTATATGCGCGCGAATCGCTGCGGAGTAGAACGATGTTGCCCTCTGGGAGATTGGTAACGATGACGGAGCGGCATGATCCATGAACGGATGAATAATGTTGTCCACCGTTAGACCGCTGGTGGTGTTGCCAATACCACTTTCCTTCTAGTGGACATCATCCGTTTCATGCCTCGACTGCGTTCTACTCTCATCTACAAGGAGGAACAGCATGCTTCCAGCTACAGAACTGCAGGATACCAAGCGCTTCGGCGTACCTTCCTCTGTTTCGCGGCTCGAACCTCCCAAATCCACCTGCGAGCAAAAAAACGTCAATTCACTCGACCATACAAAGCTTACATTCTTGCCCTGCTTCTGGTATTTTCTGTCAACGACGGTCACGAGTGCGCAAGGCGTTTCCTGGCCGCAGCTCTCGGCCGGCTGTCAAGCAACCCTTGATGATGAGAAGCCCGAGTCATCATTCAACGCTCTTGGCATCATTCATGTATAAATCTGCTCGCGACACTCCTTCTACCCCACTAACCGGCAACCAGTAATCCGAACCCGCCCACTCAACTCCCCATCACAATGCGCCTGATCAACGTCCTCCTACTGCTCGCCCTCGCCGGTTCCGCCCCAGTCCTTGCGCAAATCCACTGCGAAGCCTGCTGCATCTGCGATCCTATCTGCCGTAACCCCTGCGAGTCCGAGGCACCGAATTGCTGTGGTCCTGAAGGCGCACCGGGAGTGAGCGAGCTCTAATCGGTTATACTTGTCGAGGTGAGGTTGGATGTCTCCGGTGATTTATGGAGTGCTGACTGGATTACGGACGGAGCACAAGAGTCTGAGAGGTCGGTTCCTAGCTCTGGCTACAGGAGAGAGGAGCGCGGTGAAAGGGGAAGTGCGCGGAATTCCGATACTGTCGAATGACAATGCACACCGGATACGAAGGCCATTCTCATCTCACCGAGTAGTGTCATCAACCGGTTTTTGGTACATTAGTCCCGAGGGGACGCAAGATGCCGACGCCACGATGCCTCCGCGAGAAGTAACACACAATCAATATTAGTCGGGCGCATCTATACATTTCGTCCTCGGACACGACTTTTTTTTTCTGGCATCGCGGAATCATCGTTTGGCAGTCATTCCAGATTGGAGGAATCAGAACTCTAGCGTTTCTGAACGAATTTGTAGACTCCACGGCGACTGCTCGACCACAAAGTACCTGGGGCACAAGCCATCAGAGATATAGAGTATCCTGCTCTGGATGGTCGAATATCAGTCAAACCCTCGCCCCAGCTGCTGCTCATCCGAGTTTCACACCAATCATGCAGTTCTCTAATTTAGCTCGCTCTCATCTGGTGCCTCGGGGAGCTAATCTGCTCCTCTTCCAGGTTTGGTTGCCTGCGAGATTGATTATGTGTATGACCTTGAAACCGAGGTGTGCACAAATCCAGGTCTACCCGGCAATCCGAGTCCTCCTTGCCGGTGCTGAAGGCAGTGTCCGTCCTATTCAAGAAGAGACTGGTGCCGCCTGCTGCTGAGGGGAGATACTCAGTGGAACGCCGATCAGACTTGCAGCGAACGTGCACATGTGAAGATATCTCAAGGATGATTCAAGTTTGGCACGGAAATCAAACACATGCCCTGGGAAGTACAACGCAGTTGGTTGTTGGGAATGTGTAGACCCCCACGATGTACTCCCGGTCACGAGTGCTGTGATATTTCCGGCATCTGTCGTTGTCACATGAAAAAGAAGAGCTTTCTTGCTCGGCATATCATTACGTGGACGAAAGCGGTGCCTTACTTCTATAATCCCCATGTATTTACCAGAATACAGCCGAATCGGGAGATGTCATGTACACGTCAACATTCCCACCCTTGAAAAAAGCAGAGCATCAGCCCCAAGATGTTGGGAACCAGGAACGGCATCACTGGCCGGATTTCGCACATGCTCGTGGGTTTGCGCCTTGATGGGAAAGTGGGTGTGAAGCGACCATGTCGTGTCAAAAGTTCGACCGAGGCATTCTCTTTCACAAGACAGTCAGCCGGTGGACCACGACAAAAACGAAGTTCTTGCAAATTGCCTTCCTCGCCTTCGTTGGTTTCGTTGGTTTCGCTGGCACCGCGCTCGCCGTGCCGTTCTGCGACCTCATTATTTGCAACGAGCAGAACCAGTGCTGCTCGCCCTGCGTTGATCCTAACTGTCTCAAAGGCGAGTGATCGTCGATACGAGGATAGTATTCCCTGCTGACGGCGACGTCTACAGAACTCAGCATGTGAAGCAAAGCCTTGAACAGTGGCAAACAAATCGAAGCTTGCGATAGCGTAAAATAAGTCCGGTTAGAGATGTTGTATCACGAGCAGTGTAGCAGAATTCTTGAGGCCCATCCCGTGTGAAGAAATGTCAGGGTACGCCAAATTCGGACTGATTCAGACCAACATTCGTGCACCGAATGCCCAGCAAACCCTGATTCGGATGAGAAGTATGTGTTGAAGCAGGGAGGGGTTGACTAGATCACCGATTCACCATTCATGGCCCGTTCAGCACTGATTTGGTAATGTACAGTTCCTCAGCCACAGTTCTGCTTCCCTTTTGCTTCCTTTTTTGGATAGACATATATACCCAGCCAAAGGGGCCTTATGCCCCTTAGCGCTGATCTCTCAGGAATTCCACTTTGTCAAATCATGCATTCAGAGGTGTGAATTGAACTGAAGTCATTGGTCTCTACCTCTGTATCCCCAGAACCAACTGTTCACTGAGATTGACTTATACTGTCTTGGGTGTTATCCCATTTGACTGTTGTTCATCTGCATCTACTTGAGGCTCATCTGAACCACTCCAAACTGTGCCCCTTCATGGCTTGTCTCTTATTTGGGTTACTGGTTGAATTGTCATCTTGCTTTGACAGCATGCCCTGACAAGAAAGCTTGTTGCAAGCACTGTCCACTCAGAGGTAGTCAATCACATTGGATCATTGTCTTGACTCCAAGACAGTTGGAAACCTAAATTTGGTGTGCATGCATCCTGATGGCATGTGTGTAAAAAAAATTGAAAAAAAGAGAACAAGCACATACTCTCCAAATACAGTTAACAGATACACATCATGTGAGATCAATGTTCTTGTAACCATCAGACTCTCAGCGAGCCTTTTCCAGGAACAATGATTTATGCAATGGAGTGGGGTCTGCCATGAGGCTTATCATGTCTGGTTCCATTAGAAAAATCATCTTGGGAAACAATGGAATTGGCATGCACATACATGTATGGTTCAACCAAACCAACACTTGTCATTGACATCACCCAACACCAACATTGATGAAGTTTCCTCACATGGTCATGATTGCCATTGTCGGCACATTTGCAGCAGGCATTGCTGTGCCTGCCTGTCTTCCCATTATCTGTAACCAGGACAAATGCTGTGATCCTTGTGTTGACCCTGGGTGTGTCACTGGTACGTGCTTGTTGCCCAGTGATAATATCATGCTGACAAAGTGTGGAGGGCTCTAACCTTTGAATGCCCAGGGCAGGAGCATAGATCAGCTATCTTTCTCAAGTTGAGAGACATGGGATCAATGCATTGGCTCTTGCTGTATACTTGTTCTGATGTTGTTGTCAAGGAGGGTCAAATGTTCTTCAGGGAGTCTGGAGTCCTCATCAAGTATGCCCTAGCATAACAGAGCTCAGTTGATGATCAGCATATATACCTCAGCCTTGGGCACATCTGCATATCTGCACACCAAGTCTCCTGGTTTGGCTGTACAAGCAAACCATGGTCAACATCAAGGGACTGCTACTCAAGGCATTTGGCATTGACAATGATGACCTACACAGCCATCATCATCATCAACAGACTTCATGAAGACTGACTTGCTTACTCACCATATTCATCCCCTTATTGTCTGTATTGTCTCATGTCAAGCACATCTCTGGTCATCCAGTTGTCAGGACCCAAGAACAGCTTTGTCTTCCATTTAGTATGAAGTGGGAAGGAGGTTGCAGGTAATGTATAAGTAGCAGACAGTCCATATGTGTTGAAATCTTCAGACATCTATAGCCATCTTCAGCAAGCCCAACAACAACATGAGCTTCCTTGCCCTCCTCATCATTGTCACTGCCAGCTTGTCCACATATGCATCCCCCTTGGAAGCATGCAAATGTGAGATCACATGTGTCTGTACCCCCAATGGCATTTGCTATAACCCTTGCCTGCCAGGCAACCCTCTGTGCAATCTCTGAGTGAGTTGCTTCACTGTATATTGACCACCATCACTGACTGCTGTGGTTCAAGGTGTGTTGATACCCTGAGCAACACTGCCATTTGAGTCAGGATTTGGTGTTGGACATATACACAGTGGGAAGGGTCTCCTTGTAGCAGAATTGTACAGATGTAGTGTTTGAGAATGAGAATTGATGAGATTGGTTATTCCTGAACCCAGCTGTGTACAGCAACAGCCATAGGCTCTGTGCTGATATGAGCACTGGTGGAAGATGACATCAAATATAGACTGGTGGGATTCAACATGTGACTTGAGCATACCATCCTTGCTTGCACATGCCATGGTTCTGAGGCACTGTGAATACTTGAGGATTGATTTGCAGGAAGAGATACTTGCAAGCCACAATCACATGACTGTGAGGATCCATGTTGCTGGTTATGATAACCACATGTACTCATTAGCAGTGGTGGCCACCAAGCTCAGAGTGGATCTGCGTACCATCAAAGTGATGAGAACCACACCTTGTACACACTCCTCCTTGGTGAGGAGCCAATGATTTTCCATCATTGCCAAAAAAAACCAGTGTTTATGACACTGGTCATGGTAAGGACTGCACATCTGATCACTCAGGAACTCTTATCTATTTGTGCATTGCCTCATAGACAGCATCTATACAAAACCCAGTTGGCATCAAGGGCCAATTACTTCTTCCTTGAATGAAAGATGACTTGCCAAGGCAAAAAAAGACCCATTCAATAGCATTGTGTACATATACATACATCCACAGTTGTGCAGGGATATGCCCAGGTGTGGGCATGCCCTGATCAGGGTCATAACACTCATCAGGGCCTGCCACCTGACACGGCATTTGTCAGGCCTGAGTAGGCCCTGCATTGAGTATGTAACTAGTGTAATGCATGTAATGATACATAAGGTTCTGTCAGACTGCCAGCCTCAGGGCAATGTAGGCCATGCTTTGCAAAGCTGAGTGTCAGGGCCCAGCAGCCAGGATGGCAGGGCATCTAGTGTCAGGTGGTGTCAGCACTCCCTTGACAGATCCCACCTGACACAACCAGGTCAGCTTCTGCCTTTCTGGGTGACAGCAGTAAGATGATGCCAGTGTGACCTCTCTGGGTCCATATTGGGTGAACCCCGGCATTCCTAGCCATCCTTGGTGACCCTGATGGGCAAATGCCCTTGCCTGTGTCAGGTGAACCCAGCAGGCCATTTGTTGTCAGGCTTGCCAAGGGTGGGCCATCATCCTTCATAAAGATGACACATAAGCATTTTGAGGGCATATATTAAATAATTGCATTATGGTCCCAGGCTGGGCACCATCATTCATTGCTCTGTCAGGTAGGTACCACACTCCTAGAATACAGAATGTCCCCATCATCCTTGTATCATACATTGACCACAGATACATGGATTCTCACCATACTGCTTCCTGCATTCCCTCACTGTCCTCTTCCATCTGCCACTGGGGACCTGTTTTCTTTCCCCAGCTGACACAACATCTTACCTGCTGTACTGCTTCCTGCCTTGGTGCGGTTGCACATTGCTTGGGTCTCTTCTGGAAACAGCCACCTATTGGTTGTGTCAGTATGGCACTACAGTGATTCCAAGGGCAATGCATCTCACATATTCCAGACCTCCATCAGATGACTCAGGTGTGGGGCAAACATGTTGCACTGCAAGACCTTGATAATAGTATTGTAAAACTTGTGGTAGGAGAAGTTACCTTGACCATGAGAATTGAATTGTTCATCTGAAGAGAGAGCGAGGTGTGCCTACAATCCTGTCAGTGTCCCATAAATTCCACCTGACACAGTGATCATACCTGCATTGCCACATATGCAATTGCCGGGATTGTGATACTTTTTATCTTGTGTCAGCTGGCATTACCTGGCTTGCTGGTTCTCCTCGAGGTCTGACCCATATATGTGGCAGCAGAAGGGGATATGAATATCCCCTGTGCCATCTGTGTCAAGTGTCAGGTGGCCACCATGCTCTCAGTATTGCCTACATGCACATGTAAGATGAATTCATTTTCCAGCAAATGATGAGCAAGCCTCTCTTGGTCACCCTTTGTGAAGGCACTAGGTCTAGCAAGGTCGCCACACACTAATCCCAAACAATAGATGAAATGCTGGGGGGTCTACTGTGGTTGAAAGCAGCTCTAACCAGCAGTACTAGTTGATATCCATGTCACCAGGGCCAGCTGGATTATTGGGGGGGTCCAAGGGGGTCACTGGGGGGTCCCAGGGGGTGTTATAAGTTGGTTATAGATAGCTGAAAAGTGTAGCAAGAGTTGTGGAGTCAAGGCAGGTTTCTGAGAGCAGGGTGTTCAGGTGTGTGTAGAAGGGGGTTCAAGATGATGAGATGACTTAGAAACTGCTTGTAGACTAAGGAGTTTCCTCAGAGATCAAATCTGAGGGATACAGCATCACTATACTACTGTTTATATACCTTGTAGGTGTTCACCAGAAGCCCAGGAGTCCAGGTAAATTCTGGAGACTCCTACAAGTGTCAGATTGTTAGGGCAACACAGTCTGACTAAGTCTGCTCACCTAAGAGTGCCAACGAGTCTAAG
>NW_024467198.1:669587-677750 GCF_000292625.1 Dacryopinax primogenitus
ATCTTGCTTACTCAGCCTAGTCAGGTGATCAGGTCATATGACCAAGGATGAGGTCATATGAGGTCATGCACAGCCATGCACAGCAGGTCACCTGACCATCCAATCCTTTCCAGCACATGCCAAGGTATACCAGCTACTTCCATGTCATAAAGGCTTAGTCATGTCTCTTGACCAAGCAATGAGCTGGTGCCCTGACACAGATAGATGTCCCAGCAACACCCCTAGGCCTCCCAAACCTTTCCAATAAATTGTGGAGACTCCTACAAGTGTCATCTTGCATCCCACTACTCCCAGTAGGGGCCTTTAGCACTGCTATGTCTCACCCCAAGTGTCTGGACACAGCAGTCTTGTGGTGTCCTCTGCACAATGTCTTGTATGGCCACTGCCATTGTCCTAAGGCAGTTACCAGCACAGGAAGTTCCAGGGGTTGTTGTTTCATTGCTCCTAGGGTGAAATGGGTGGCCAGGGGTGGTAACAGGCAGTGCCCTGACACCCTTGCAGTCTTTATACAAGAATAGCGGGAATGACTCCTCACTGGTATTGACTTGCTCTTCTTCGCCAGGTTTGTTCTTCCAAATAATAGGCTTGCCTCCTTGCAGGCAAGTCCACACCCTAAGTACTGGCCAGTCAGTGGATGATTGTACCCTCGCTCAAGTTTCTGCCAATGATCTAGTCCCTTTGTAGCCACAGCAGAGCCTTCTACAACTCCCAGGATATCAATAGCTATATCCTTGCAGGTCAAGATGTTGTCAGTGTGGCCAATGGCCTGGCTGCTTTTGATCTGCCCATGGAGTCAGTGATGTGTCAAGTGAACTCTCACCAGACCTACCCGACTTGCAAGCTCAGTCAACATCCCATGCATGTGTGATGCTAGCTCATCCTCGATCTCAGGCATTACCAGGACCATATCACAATATATCCTGACATTTTCTTGTACTCTATGCCCACTGGGCAAACAGTCATTCAGCTCATGGCATCATGACAGAGGCATGCCACTTCATCGATTTCTTCAACATCTTCCACTTCAAACCATTCCCTCTCATCTCTTAGGATTTCCTCCACATTACCAAACAGTGTGAGTGCTCTGCCAACATGTTTCCCACTGCTGCAAAAGGTGCAGCCTTTGATTCTATGAGTGTTAGGTCAGCTGTGTCAGGTGCTTGGGAACAAAAGGGGGGTTACTTGGCATGCTTGGCAGCCACATCCAACTCCTCCCTGTGCCTCTTCCACTTGGTGACACGCTGTTGTAAGATCCTGGATGGAGATGCTGACAGGGAAGGACAGTTGGGAGAAGAGTGTGAGGACAGCAGGGGGGAGCCCAGAGGAGGGAGGCTGTCAGCAGATGACAAGGTCTGCACACCGGATAAAGAAGGTGGCATTGTGAAGTCCACTGGGCTTCTAAGGGTGGAGCTCATCCTGATGGAGGAATGTGGGTAGAAGAAATGGACACAGATGACCAGGCCTGCTCATCATTTGTAGGGTGCCACGGCACCTCCCATAAACAAACTTTTTCCTTATCACCCATAGCACGCGTCTCCATCATGTGTGTCAGGTCATATCATAACCTGACACACACTTGTCTGGCCAGGGTGCTCATTTAATTGCAGGTGCCATGCCACCTGCTTTTGCCTCCACACCCTCCACATGTGTGCCACTGATATGACTAATCCAGCTGACCTTCCCCTGATGCTCCACTGCCAGACCAATCAGTCAATGTGTTGGGGCCCCCATGTTGTCTTATCTACTGGCCCTACCCATCATGTTTGGATATCATTGTACCTGTGGATTGTCATTTTCTGAGAGAGGAAAGCTTTTGGTCCATCAATGCAAGTGTTCTGCCTATGATCTTCAGGTTGCTGAAGATCAGGAGGAGGCCAATGGATATGCTCTCAAATTGGCTGCCCACCAGGCTAGAAAAACAGCCAGACTCCATTGCAGCATGATGCCAGAGTCCTCTTCTCTGCAGGATGGTCCCTCCCATCCAAACATGGTATGTTGTATGTTGGACAACTTGTGTCAGGTGCTGCCACCTGACACAACACCATATGGATAGGTTATTGAAGGAATAAGCAGTCCACCTACCCCTTGGCTTCCTTTGGATGACAAATTGGCTACAACTCCTCTTCCCGAAGCCACCCATTGGCACTATGTCCCAATTGCCGGCCTTCCTGTTCTGCTGCTCAACCAGCCCGTGGCCATGGACCTGACACAGTCCAGGCAGATCAATTGTAGCTGACTACCTGCACAATTTTGGGATGAGCTCCCAGAGAGCTCAGCAAGACTCCCTGGATTGTCTCTGGCCATGCCCCCTTCCCCCCCCCTCCCCCACCTTCTCAGGTCAATCTCAGCTTGGCACAACCACCTGACACATCCCTGTGTCAGGTGGACAAGTCAACCAACTCCATGCTTTCATTACAGCCATGGTGTACACAGCCCAACAGCTTCAGTATTTATTGACAGTATGTTGTAAAACCACTTTCAATCCCTGATCTGCAACAGGATCTTGAAGGCTTACTTGCTGGGGACATTGAATCCGCATTATCAGAGGGGACCACATTGGACAAGGATTGTACTGTATCGCTGGCTGAGCAGGCAACTTCCCTGCCTGAATCTACATCTCCAAGACCCTCCAACAGTTGATCTGTGCCATCATCTTCCAACACACTTCTTCACCAGCTCCTGCATGAAGCTGATGGCCCACCTGACACATGGCACCCTTGGCCCAACTGTGAGGCCTTTTTGGTCACTCATCACTGGTTCAATGGTCAATTGAAGTCATTGGCTGACCTTGAGCAATTATCTTCACTGTTCCAAGTGCCTGGTTTCAATGGCACCAAGCTTGCACATGTCAGATGGCATGCCTGCTTCAACAAACTTGATGCACTGCCCACCTCCTATGGTCCTTTCCATTATGGCCTGGATTGGAAAAGCAAGCCACTCCGCCTTTTGGTGCCCCTGGGAGGGGCGTTGGGGAATTGGGATTATGTCCTAAGTGGGTTCCAATATCATGACCTGACACAACTCACCAAAGATGTGATTATGAATGACTGTCAATCTGGTGGCTTTCATTGGGAGCCTTTTGAGCTGTGGCAACAATCAAAGGCCTCTCCTTCCAAACCCTGGCACATGTTTGGTGAGGGGTTTACCAGAGACTACATGTTGAATGAATATCAGCAGCTCCTTTGCAGCCCTGTCAAGCCCAATTGTGCTTTACCTCAGGCCATACTGGGGTTTTGCTTCTGGTCAGATGCAACTCAAGCTACTCAGTTTGGCCATTCTTACTTGTGGCCTGGCTATGCCATGTTTGTCAATCAGTCAGTGCATGAATGTTGTAGTCCTATGTCAGGTGCCTGCCATCACTTTGCCCATTTTCCCACCATGAGCTCTCTGTGTCTGGGTGCTGGTACCTACAGCTGACATACATGCTCAGCTTCCTCATCAGTTCAGTGAAGAATTCTATGCAAGAAGTGGCCATGCCCCCAATGCTTGTTTGCTTTCCCACATGAAGAGCATGATCATGCATGCAGCTTGGAGAACCCTTCTGAATCATGAATTTGTCAAAGCATACCAGCATGGAATACCCATGCTGTGTGCTGATGGGCATTGGTGCCATGTATACTTTCAGATATTTGTGTACTGTGCTGACTACCCAGAAAAGTGTGTGTCAGGTGCCACAGACCATGCTCAGCCTCACTCAAAATCCACAGGATGCTAATAGCCACCATCCATACTCTGGGAGAGATGCCTTGTATGTGATGTACAATGGGAAAAAAATGAAGTGTACAAAATGGGCTCAGAGTCGGACCACCTTTTCCAGACTACCAATCAGTGAGTGGACACTACAGCTCACCAATTTGATGTACTGTTGGCATACAATGCTATATACAAGGATGGACATGGTGTTGCTTCCACCAGGGTTGAGAACATCCTCAAATCTCAGTCCTATATCCCAGTTCCAGTACATGTGATGCCACCTGACACATGCCACCCTCTCATCATGTATAATCACAGAATGCCTTCAGCATCCTCCAACCACATGGATTCAATGTGTACGATATGCTTCCCATTGATCTTATGCATGAGATTGAGCTTGGTGTCTGGAAATCATTGTTGGAGCACCTCATTTGGCTCCTGCACACCCTTGGGTTGGGCCCCATTCTCTTACTTGACTACTGCTTCCACCACATGCTGAGCTTTGGAAGGGGCATGATCTGTCCATTTGACTCTCACAGGGTTTCCAAGTTATCCCAGCTAGCTGCCAAAGATTATGAGGACCTCTTGCAGGTATGCCAGATCTCACCTGACACAAGATTGCACCTGACACTCCTCTATAGTGTGCCATTCCAGCCTTTGAGGGGCTCTTTCCTGAACTGGACAATCCACTAATTATTTCTGTCCTGTACACTCTGGCCCTCTTTCACTGCCTTGGAAAGATGCAGGTCCATGGTACAGATACTCTGGAGTTACTAGATGAGGTGACCACCTGGTTGGGTGATGTAATGCAGAGATTTCAAGGGGAAACTTGTGTCAAGTATAGCATGCCCACTCCCAATGACACAAGTTGTGACACCAATGTCACCATTCAGGAAACCACTTTGAAGAGCATGCGGAAACACAAGTTTCAACAATCTTGCAACAAAGAGTCCCTTCAGGCTGGTGTGTCAGGTGCCCTGAGGGCTCTTGGTCAAGCAGCCAGTGTCCCCACCACTTTCAGTCTGCGGACTCCAAAATGGCACTTTATGGGTGATTATACTGCCTGTATCAGAAGGCTGGGTACAACAGACAATTTCTCCACAGAACCAGTAAGGCCCTTTCCTTGTGTCAAGTGACCTGTGATGCTAAATTGTATCAGGGCAAACTATCTCATTGGCAGGTCAAATAGTACTACAGAAGGGCCAGCAAGATTGACTATGTGGAGAAGGTCTCCAAAATGAAACGCCACATTGGGAAGATGGAGCACACGGCCCAGTACATGAGTGCAGAACAGCTGCCAATGGAGGCTCCTTCCAACAAGAATCTAGTTGGGATGGGAGACCCTGCAACAAGCTATCATATGGGATCTACAAGCTGTGCCTGGTCTCTTATCAGTGCATGGGAGCTGGAAGATCCCAATGATCAGTTGTGTCAGGTGAGGTGCACCTGACACTTTGCATGACATTGCCATTGCTCATCTTTACACAGCAGTTCTCCCAGCATCTCAAGAACTATCTTCTGTTGCAAATCTCTGGGAAGGCTCATGACAGTCCCATAGAAGACTTTTTGACAGAGGAAAGGGCAGAATTGTTGATCTTGCAAAACTGAAACACTGGCATATGGTGTGCCACATCAACTACACCACATACAATGTGCAGTGTGCTCAAGATACCATCCATGTTGGCAAGGGGCAGTGTGATATCATGCTTCCCTCTGGGGATGATTCCATGGACTCCCATCCTTACTGGTATGCCCAAGTGATATGCATCTTTCATGTCAACTTGACACACCAACCCACCAACATTTGTACACCTCAACAGCATGATGTTCTCTTGGTCAGGTGGCTAGCACAAGAGGACACCAACTCAACTGGCTCTCAGCTTTTCCAGCCACTGGATCGAGTGAGCTGGGTGTCTGGAGACAATGAGGATGGAAATGGCTTTGTGGACCCATCCTCAGTCATCTGCTCATGCCACTTGGTACCATGTTTCAACAGTGGCCCTGATGATGTTTCTGCATTGGAGGTGACTCTTCTGAAGAGGAAACCAGCTGATGTGCATATGGACTGGAAGGCCTATTATGTGATGAGGTGAGCATGCATCACTTCCACCTGACACTGGGCTGAGAACCAGAAGCAGGTTTGTTGACCATGATATGGCCATGTGTTATCTGGGGGGGGGGGGCTGGGACATCTGTACCCTGATCTGTCTTCTCTAACCTTGAAGAACATGCAGAATTGGAGGAAGCACTCCATGTTTCCTCAGGACGTTTCACCTGACACAGTGAATGGCAAAGCATCAGGTGACCTGATGCTGCAGGACAATGAGTTTGAATCAGAAGATGATTCCCCCCTGGCAGACTATGGCCCTGGTGGGTACAATTACTGAAGGTCCATGAAGCAACATCAGGCATTTGTGGGTTTGCTGAGTGATCCTAGTCTTGTCTTGTGGACCAAGGTAGGGCACCTGACAAGAAGAAGGTGCTCAAGGTGCACATTGATAAGGACATGAAGGGTGGTGAAACAATGAATTTTGCTGGTGAAAGTGATCAGGCACCAGAGATGATACCTGGAGATGTTGTCATCATGCATAAATTGGAAGAGACCCAGGCCCGCCCAATCCACCCCAATATCAGTGTTCAGGTGTGTAACTTAGAGCCACCCCTTCAGTTTCCATGTCACTCATAGCACTGATCCAACCCAAGAGGTGTCCAAAATATTGGTCTGATGGGTGGTGTGCAAGAACTTGCTGGGGAAAGAGGGGAGAGATGGGGGAAATCAGTAGAAATGCTGGAGTCAGCCTGAAGCTGAGCTGTCAGAAATTGGTCAGTAAATCAGAGCTTGGCATCCATCTAGTCAAGTGTCACAATGAGTAGAGTCGAGTACACTGAGTCAAGTCAAATCTGCCTATCCAGTAAGGGGATAATTGGATCTGTATAATTGCTAATGGAAAAGGGGAAGAATAAGCTAGATACAGGAGTTTCTGGAAACTGCTTATACCAGCTACTCTAAACTATACTCTATACTAATCTGGTCTCCTGATACCTCTCCAAGGCAGATGGTGGCATGCTGAATATCCAGGTGGGTTGATCCCATTGCAGAGGAAACCTGCTGTTGTCATGCTGAATATTTGAGTGGTCTTGTTGCCTGGGGAATTGCAGTAGTCACCATCCCAAATATCCATGGGGCCATCAAGACTTGTTGCTGGGGCACATTGTCTGTGTAGTGAGGGTGTGTAGTGCTGCACAATGGTCTCTAAGGCCTGAAAATAGCCATGGGAATATTAGCCTGACACACCCCACTGGAGGTGGGGTTGTTCAGCACAATAATTAGAGAAGCCAGGGAGTGTCACCTGGACCAGTGCTAGGAATGCAAAGATGGGCTGCATGTGCTGTGTCAGGTGCTGTGTCAGGTGCACTAAACATTGTATGAACCAACTAAGGGTGTCAGGTGAATTAATGTAACATAGTGGATTCATGGTGAGTTGCTCATTTGATTAATGCCTGAATGTGATAACCTGACAATGAGCTAGTCTGACAACCAGCAGTGTGTCAGGTAAGGGTCCCAAGAAGCACAACTGGGGCTGTGTGTGAGGTAAGGGTCCTAAGAAGCACCAGTAGGCCTCTTGGGACCCTGAATCATGGTTCTCCCAATAATGAGAAGGCCAGATGCATTCGGAAGCCAACTGGACCCTGATGGAAGCATTTGCACCCTCTTTTTATGTGGTCTGATCAACTCTAACCATGCCTGAGGCCAGCTTAGGCCACCTGATGCCACCTGCTGCCACCACCCCCTCTACTCTGCTTGCACTTTGCTCAACTTCAAACCTATCCTGTTCAAAGCAAGCAACAATGCACAACCCAGCCCCATATCAGCATCTGCAAAAATGTAAGTACTTTCTCTTGTGTCAAGTGGAACCTACCTGACACATGCATACAGATGAGGTCACAGAGGCGACCTTGCAGTATGGAATGGCTTGAACTCACGAGTCATACCACATCTTTTGCTGCAACAAGGGGTGGCAGCCAGCACCACCTGATGATGCCATTGGGGCTCTGGGGGACATTGTTAGGGCAACACAGGCTGACTAAGTCTGCTCACCTAAGAGTGCCAAGAGTCTAAGCAGGCAACAAGGAAGTGGAGTAGACCTGATGACTAAGACCTATCTACAGTATAGGTATCTGTGGATGATCCTAAGAGACCAAGTCTGAAGAGACAGTCCCAGGCAGAGTAGGCCTTATATTTATACCTCTGTGGTGGAACCTGCTAGAACATCTTGCTTACTCAGCCTAGTCAGGTGATCAGGTCATATGACCAAGGATGAGGTCATATGAGGTCATGCACAGCCATGCACAGCAGGTCACCTGACCATCCAATCCTTCCAGCAGGTTCCAGCACATGCCAAGGTATACCAGCTACTTCCATGTCATAAAGGCTTAGTCATGTCTCTTGACCAAGCAATGAGCTGGTGC
>NW_024467198.1:682447-780472 GCF_000292625.1 Dacryopinax primogenitus
ATGACTTATTGTCACCATAGGTTAGTGGTGTCATAGTTACTATTGGGTTTGAAGAATTAGACACAGGGGCTGTAGGCTGATTACTCCAGGAAGCTGTCATAAGCTGTTGGAGCTGCTGAGTCAGCTCTAGGAACCTGTGCTTGAAGAATAGAAATGGGATCAGGGAATTCTTCTGCTTGTTCCATAATGGTGGATATGGAATAAGGCAGGTGTTGGGTGTGTGTGGTAAGAGTAAAGGCAGGTAAGAGTAGAGGTGGAGTGGTGAAGCAGAGGTTGTCCCTTGGAGACTTGGTCTTCTGTTAGGGCAACACAGGCTGACTAAGTCTGCTCACCTAAGAGTGCCAAGAGTCTAAGCAGGCAACAAGGAAGTGGAGTAGACCTGATGACTAAGACCTATCTACAGTATAGGTATCTGTGGATGATCCTAAGAGACCAAGTCTGAAGAGACAGTCCCAGGCAGAGTAGGCCTTATATTTATACCTCTGTGGTGGAACCTGCTAGAACATCTTGCTTACTCAGCCTAGTCAGGTGATCAGGTCATATGACCAAGGATGAGGTCATATGAGGTCATGCACAGCCATGCACAGCAGGTCACCTGACCATCCAATCCTTCCAGCAGGTTCCAGCACATGCCAAGGTATACCAGCTACTTCCATGTCATAAAGGCTTAGTCATGTCTCTTGACCAAGCAATGAGCTGGTGCCCTGACAGACATCTACATCAAGGATGGGCTGGGGAAGGTGCTGTGTGCCTTTGCCAAGGTGGATGTAGGAGGGGAGGGAGGAGTTGAAGAGGAGTGGGTTCTCTGCCCAGATCTCGACTCTGAGGCGCCTGGACGGTGGGCTCTGGTCCATCATCCAGTGCACAAGAGTCTGGTGGTCCTGGAGAGGGATGGAGTGGAGGGATGGATGAGCAGCAGCTCTGTGTGCATGGCATGCTCTAGTAAGTCCTTTTCACCTGACACTTCATATTAACTAATACTTTATTCACAGGCACATCTAAAGGCAAGCCAAGCATATCCAGGCTGGCTGCATCAAGTAGCCCTGCAAGGGCCCAATGGGCTTTGCTGTGTCAGGTCAGAAGCGGTGCCACTCTCCTGCTGGGCCGAAGAACTCGAGCCCGATCAAGGGCAAGGGGAAGGGGAAAGGGAAGGGGAAGGGGAAGTGGAAGGACAAGGGAAAGGCCTTGTTTACCAGTAAGTCCTACTCATAAAGGGTCAAGTCATTAAGGCAGCTGCCTAACTCCTGTGTCAGGTACATTTTTTGTGGAGAGGGAGGATGGTGAGTCCATGCTTACCAACTGGGAAATATCAGGCATACTAACTCTTTGCTTAGGAGTATTGGAAATTTGAGACTCTGATGAAGAAGATGAGCTCAATGGCAGGTTCAAGTCAGAGGAAAGGGAGGAGTCCTTGTTGCTGCCTCCCAAGAGGCAAAGGGTGGAGTGGCTGCACACATGCACTGTGGAAGGGATTGGATCTTCCCAGGGAACAAGTAAGTACCCACCTGACACAATGAATGAAGAAGCTAAGTGTGAGCTTAGGCATCAACAATGGGGAAATCTTTGGGCCAGGGGAGGAGGAGGTCATGGAGCAGGACCTCTCCTATGAGATTGAGGAGAGGATGGAGCTGCACCAGGTGTATATGCAAGTGCTGGAGACTGTGGAGGAGCTGGAAGAGGAGCAGCAGGAGCTGGAAGAGGAGCTTTGGGTAGAGGAGGGAGAGGAGCAGGCAGAGGAGCAGGAGGGCCAGATGTTCCAGATGGGTAAGTGTCAAGTGTGTATTTGGTCTGGATTGACTACTAATCATGTTATCTTCACTTGACACAGATACTATTGCCTCTCTGCCACTGGTACAGGCTCCATTTTCAAATGAGGCAGCCACTATGAAGATGCTTGAGCTCTCAAGAGTGAGCGGAGAAGCAGAGAGCTTCAATCCCACCTTTGGTGCAGGTAAGTTGTGAGGGAACCAATGAGGTATCGACCTGACACAGCTGCATAGATGGACAATCAATGCTCAAAGAGCATTGGGAGAAGATGGAGAGCTGGGAAGGGGGGGACATGGGTAGCCCCATACTTGGAGGTACATCTAATGTCAAGTGTCAACTGTCAAGTGAGACAGTCTAATCCCTTTTACAGACTCCAATTCCTCTCATGATGGGCTGGCTGAATTGAGGGAGGAACCCCTCAATCCTGTTGGTAACTCTTGCATATACATTGCCCTAGATGCGCACCTGACACAAGGACAGATTTCTACTTCTCTGAGCCACACAACCCTTGCTCAAGCCATCTCACCTTGCCCTTGAGCAAGGTGTCAATACAGATGCGTGTCAATGTAGAGAAGTGGCAGAACACTTGGTTACTCTTGGCCTTCAGCAATTGGCTTGCCTGTGGGCACCTGGCTACTACATCAGGTGCCTTTGGCTGCAAAGTCATCAAGGCTGCCATGTCTAGGGAAGTGCACATCACTTCCTTCCCTACCTTCAGCATCATGGCCTTCATCAAGAGCCCAGGTGTCTACCTGACTGAGTTCCTGGCGCTTCAAGACTTCCTTGCATCACCTGACGAAGGGGTGACAGTCTGCATGGTCAAATCTGCTGTGGTTGGGGATGAAGTCCCCAAAGCCAAAGTCCTCCAGAGCTGGATTCACTATGGTGCCCAGGGATTCAATCCCCATTTGAAGGTGCTATCCCATGGTGTCTTTGACATCCCAGCATCCCCTCAAGGCATGGGGAAAATCAATTTTGGGGTACCTAATGCAGTGCATCAGGTATGTGTGGACATTCATCTGCTGACAAGAGATATCTATGTCTCTACATCATTCATGGGGAAGGGAAGCCTTACACTTCCCCATATTGACTTGATCTTCTGTCATGTGACAGAAATTGCAGTGAGGCACAAGCTCAATGGTGCCCCCAATAAGCTGTGGTTCCTTGCCCCCCTGACCTTGAAGAATTTGGCCCTCTTGTCAAGAACAGTTCAAGGCACTGCAGGGCATGACTTTGGAGCTCAGCTCATTGCTGAGCTTGAAGATCTTTACTGGGTCTGCCAGACTGATGACATTGGCTTCATCCTCCCTGCCGGCTGGATCCATTGTGTTGAGTCCTTTGCCATCTTGCTCCATACTGGCTTCAAGTTTGTCTGTGACCTTCACCAAGAAGAGGCTCACAAGTATATTTGATGGCTCATTCAGCAACTGGCAAACATTGGAACAGAGAAGACTGGGCAGGAGATGATCAAGGTGCTGGAGGAGGACCTGGCACACTGGGCGCATGTTAGGTCAGCGCAGGCATGGGTGAGAGAGGCCCAAAAGGAGCTGGACACTGCTAAAGGCAAGAAATTTTCTTATAATTAGCTCATTAATCTTGGAACTTGATGTTCAGATACCCATTGGCTAATTTTTTGTATATACTGTACATTAATTGATCTCAATAATTCACCTGACACAAGACCCTTTCACCTGACACACATGGAGACAGCTTCCTGCAGTGATTCCCCAGAGCACCATGACCTGTCAAGGGGTATACTGGTCATTTGGGGGCATAATGGAATGCAATGATCATTTAATTTCATAATGGTACCTAGTAGTAACTCATGCTAATCTATATCTATACTGGTTCAGTGTTAGCATGATGGGCCCACACTTATGAGCAATGGCCATGCCTGACATGGCCTGGTCAGGGTCCTCATGCCTGGATGCAGGCCAGCAGGCTGCAGACCTTTTCACCAGGCCACATCATGGGTCTGCACAACTGTAGATGTACCACTTACTCACCAGCACATGATAAGCTGTTCCATGAAGTGATCAGCCTGGTTGGGTATAAAGGGATGGCAGTCAAAAACCACTTTGCCTGAAGCTGGTCCTCACACATTCCTCAAACTGCACTCTTCATTTCTTAGCAGACACTGCACTACCTCTTCATCCTTCTCACACCATATCAACAACACAATGATCTTCCCTAACCTTGCTATTCTGTTGTCGGTCTCTTCTGCTATGTTGCTTGTTGCATCATCCTGCACCTACTCCTTATGTGGACAATTCCTCAGCATTGTCTCTGCGGCACATCCTGACCACCAACCTGGCTGAAGAGCTATATATGTGGTCCCTCTATGGTGTGGAAGAATCTGAGCCTGTGCTTGCCACTAGGGATGTGTGTGACTGTGCTCTTTGGACCAGAAAAGGATCACTCAAAACCCCAGATAGTATGAGGCAGGTGAGAACATTTGGCAAAAATCCACTAAACAGGCTGGACAAGTTGGCTGTGTGGTTACTTTGGTCAGTGAAATTCCACTATATGCTTCTAACTGTGACTCATTCTTTTTTGAAGGACCATACTGCAGTTATGTTTGGGGATGGGGAACCTGTCATTGACAACACTGATTTGACAACAAAGCCAATTTAGAGTAGAGTTAGATCTTCCTGTAATGAATCCGAATCCTGGGCAGCAAGCAGCCATTTGGCTGCTTTGGCCAGCAGCTGTGCACAGATGCATACTGTTGCCTCCATTAGTCTCCATCAAAGAAGAAAATTCTGTTTAATTCTGTTTTGCTCCAGTTTGCCTCCTTTTGCACCCATGCCCAGTGATCCAACCCAAGAGGTGTCCAATATATCAGTCCAATGGGTAGTGCAAGAACTTGCTAGGGAAAGAGGGGAGAGATGGGGAAAGTCAGTAGAAAATGTGGGAGTCAGCCTGTAGCTGAGCTGTCAGAAATCAGTCGGTAAATCAGAGCTCAGTGTCTGTCCAGTCAAGTCATGCCAAGTCAAATCAAGTACACTAAGTCAAGTCAAATCTGCCAATATACAAATAATCAGGTCTGTAGAACTCTGTCAGAAAAGGGGCAGAATATGCTAAGTACAGGAGTTTCTGGGAACTACTTATACTAGCTACTATAAACTGTACTCTATACTAATCCTGTCTCCAGATACCTCACCAAGGCAGGTGTTGGCATGCCGAATATCTGTGTAGGTCAATCCCATTGCGGAGGAAACCTGTAGTTGTCATGCTGAATATCTGGGTGGTCCTGTCACCTGGGAGCCCTCATAGTCATCATGCCAAATATTGGGGGGGTCAAGACTTGTTGCTGGGGTTTGTTGTCTGCATAGTGAGGGTCCGTAGTGCTGCATAATGGTCTCCAAGGGCCCAAAATAACCATGGGAATACCAGCCTGACACACCCCATTGGAGGTGGGGTTGTTCACTGGTTTATCTGTTTCTGTGTACCCAGTTCATCTGGTTTGGACTTTAGCAGTTTAAAAAAAACAGAACTGGGTCTTCCAGTTTTCTGGTTTTGCAAAAATTGTGTTTTTTTTTAAATTTGAGCTTAAAATGCACTATAGCTTACTCCTATTGTCAATACTCAGGATGGGACAGGTGCAGAATGAAGAAAACCATACTGAAAACAGATAAACCAAACAAACCAAAGCAAGGAAGTGCAGAAAACTGGGAAAAAACTGTGTGGGAACTGGGCAAACCAGAGGCAAAGTTGTGCACAGATGCCAAAGGCTTTCAACAGAAGCAAATGGAAGCAAATTATTTCTGCAGAGGCTCCGCAGAGGATCCTAATGGAAGCTAAACATTTTATTTCCATGCACAGTCACTGGCCAAAGCAGCCAAATGGCCGTGCACTGCCCAGGATTCATACTTTCTGGATGTCCTGAACACAGCTTGGCTAAGACCATTCAGGCACTCAAAATATAGAACTATATAATCAACTAACCTGCTGTGCTCCCATGCATCTCTACTCACCTATTTGGTGACCCCTGTGCTGGCCTGTATCATCATGTGCTCAGCTGACTGGAGATAGGAGGTAATTCCTCTGATGACCCCTTGGGTGCAAATCCCTGAAATGACCCCAAGGCCTGCCCTAAGCAACCAAAGACCTTCCAATTAAGGAAGGTGGTGGTAGCAGTTCAAGATGCACTAGGGTCTGGTCTCTTCATGTTGGTTTATAAAGCATGTTCTGACACTTAATTTGCAAGCTTTGTTTTGTTTTTTTGATTAGCTATGTTACAGTATCTAGATTAATTCTGCATGGATGCCTCATATAATAATTCACCAATTTTCACCATTGTAAACATAGGTGAGAGAACACTGCACTTTTACAGCAAGGTAATGAATTTTGCAGCAGTTCTTGAAAATACTAGATACCATACACAATGCCAACCAGCTTGTCTTTTGAAAAAGGTCTGTTCTAATAGCAAATTCACAAAAATGTGTTGTTGGATTGACCGGAGGCATGTGCTTCTATTGCCACAGTCACTGCTTTCCTTATTGGGTTACTTAGGGGCAGCATTTGGGGTCATTTAGGGAATTTGCGCCCGAGGGGTCATTGTAGGCGAGATATACCCCCGAAACGGGTCATCAGAGGAATTACCTCCTGGAGATGACTAAGTCAACCTGGGGCCTAGAACCTGTTTAAGGGCAGTTTTCGGACGAGCCGTCCTTTACTGCGCTACTCGACATCGCCAGCCGGACCAATCAACCTGGGGGGGCGCTGTATGCTTGGCTTAAAGACATCCTACATGGCCGCAAGGCCCTCTCTCCCTTGTGTAAAGCATAAGTATCAGCCCATTCGCATGTTTTCGGGGCCTTCAGTTATTGCACCATCCTCAGCAGACCCAAGAACAGCATGAAATTCCTCATTTTCCTGTCGCTATTCACGATGGCCTTGAGCGCGTCTGCTGCGATTGTTCCCGAATGTGACATCGGTTGCATCTGCGACCTCGACGGTTCCAATTGTTATAATCCCTGTAGGCCTGGGAATCTACCATGCCTAAAGCAAGCGCAAGTCCTGCTGCAGCCAGCTTAGTTCTGAACGTGCGCTTAGGAAGGATCGAGAAGCAGATCATCCTCGATCGCTCGCAACATCGGTATCATAGAAGCAGTTGGCCAGTGACAGGATGGGATTTGCTGTGTTTATGGCGCCAAGGATTCCATGTATGACAGGAGCCGTTTGCTGTAGCTTGAAATCCCTAGCCAATGTTATGTTTAAGCAGTTCTCTGACATTATCATCGCGTTGGTGAAGCACTAACAACAGGTGTGGACACCAGCTCTCAAACGTGTGCCGGCCCCTTTTTCCACGTGTCCCCGAATAAAAGTCGCGCTTCTTCTTCCAGGGTCCGTCACTTTTCTGCAGCAGACAGACAATATGAAGATATTCACATTGGCATTATTGGCACCCGCCTTTATTGGCGGAGTACTAGCGTGAGTTGCTTGTACATTTACGCCATTTGTTTGCTTAATTAACCGTGGAACAGATGGACAAAGGTCCGGACAAACCCTTGAACACGACCCTGCTCCGCGCTGACGTTTGAGCACAACACAGGAGGACTACGAGATCTTTGACCTGGTCTCTGCTCTTGAAGCTGCGGAAGGGAAAGGCACGACATTTTACTCGTGGCTTGACGTTCCTTCTACTGCGACATCCACCGAGATCGGACGTGCGTATCGAAAGAAATCTCTGGAGCTACAGTGAGCCCGTTGTCTGTGTGATGTGATAGGAAGACGTTAACTGATGTACGCTCAGTCCGGACAAGAACCCGGGTGTGAAAGGCATCCATGACCGCTTTGCCCGTCTTGGTGTTATAGCAAAGATTCTGCGAGATGGAGAGGGAAGAGAGCGCTATGACTTCTTCTACAAGAACGGCGTGCCGAAATGGCGAGGTGCGCATTTTGTCCAAACCTCAACATTCACACACTAAACGAGTCACAGGCACCGGGTACTACTACTCGCGCTATCGTCCCGGCCTGGTCAGCGTGTCCATCTTCTTGATCTTCCTCTCCTCCGCTTTGCAATACATCGTGCAAATGATGACGCACCGGCGGGAGGTGGACCATGTACGCAAGCTGGTTACCCAGGCTCGGGCGGTCGCTTGGGGCCCGAAGGGGACGCCGCTCGATGGTCCGAGGAAGGTTCGCGTGTCCTTAGGTGAGGGAGAGGGGATCAAAGCCGTCGACGTGCTCGTGCACGGAGAAGGGGTCTTCCTGGTATGTGTGTTTCGTCGACGTTATTTTGCATACTCTGAAGCATTATTAGCTGGGCAACGACGACCATGAGACGGTGCCGCTGGACGAGTCTGTACCCCTCAAGCCTGCCGTGTCGCGTACGTGGCCTGTGGTGCTCGTTCGCGCAGCTATCGAACCCATCATGTCGCGGTTCGCCTCTGCGCCAAAGGTCAAGACCGATGATGATGCAGATGAGAGTGACGCCTCGACTGTTAAAGCGAATGGGAATGGTATCAAGAAGCTTCCCACTGCTGCTGCGTCCATGGCTGGGGGGAGAAGGCGCAAGGCTGTCAAGCCTGTCAAGAGGAAGCCTAAGGAGAAGGCTGAGGAGAAGGCTGAGTGAAGTTCCCAGCCTTCAGGAGACCTAGCCGCTTCCATCCCATAGAATGTATACTTAGACCGTCAATGGAGCAGCATGTGATACCTCTGTCCAATAATTACTGGATTGATATATACTCCGGGAAGTACAATTTTGGTACCAAGAACGTAAGGTCTATATGTACGAGATTTACAAGTTCTTGATGACAGCGTTAGTGAAATCACTGGTCGTGGCGTTGCCGCCCATGTCTGAGGTCTTGGAAATACCGGCCTGTAATACGTTGAAGGTAGAGTTGGCAATGTTGTTTGCCATCTGGTCCAGCCCAAGATGACGCAGCATCATTGTCGCAGACAAGATCATGGCAGCGGGGTTGGCGCGGTTAGTGCCCATGATGTCCTTAGCAACGTGCCGGCAACCAGGCTCGAAAAGGGCATATTCACGACCAACATTGCATCCAGGGACAATCCCAGGGCCACCTACCAGGGCAGCACCAATGTTGGATATAATAGCACCGTAAAGGTTGGGCATGACCATGACGTCGAACTGTTGTGGGCGAGCAACGAGCTGCATAGACGTATTGTCGACGATCATATCGTTGTATGCCATACCGGCGTGCTTGTAGTATGTCTCGGCAACATTCCGGAAGGTATTCAGGAACAAACCATCACCCAGCTTCATGATGTTGGCCTTGTGCACGCAAGTGACTTTCTACAGCGAGAATCAACCAGACTGCTCGTAATTACCAGAGTGAAACGCTTTACCTTCCTGTTGTTCTTCAGGGCAAAGTCGAATGCAAACCTTGCAATGCGCTCAGCCTTGACACGTGTAGATACCTTCAAGCTCTCAACGACACCGGGGTAGCTCTGGTGCTCCAAACCAGAGTACTCTCCCTCCGTGTTCTCACGGATGATGGCAAAGTCGATGTCCTTGTGTCTTGTGGGCACACCCGGAACAGTCTTGAAGACGACAACGGAGGCATAGATGTCGAGCTGTTTGCGCATAGCGACGTTCCACGAGGGATGGCTTTGTTGGTCCATGGGGGTGAAAAGGATACCTGTTTGCACGCAAGTCAGTATTGCTGATTAGAAGATTTCCCATGAGACGCACCTTTCAACCCAACCTTGTTCCGCTTCAGACTCTCCATCGCCTCGACCAGCAGGCTCTCGCCCATGGCAGTCTCGCCAGAGACGTTATACTGTTCCCACTCGATGGGAGCATTGACGTGCTCAAAGATCTGCTTGACCGAGTCGGTGATTTCCGTGCCGATACCGTCACCGGGGATGAGGGTGACCTGAGTAACACCCATAAGTTGTTGAAGGCTACAGGATAGCATATATGCGCACAGTATATACACCGCCATACTTAGTAGGCAGCTGTATAACGAATAAGATACAGTACTAGCTCTCGCACGGGCATACACGTACCCGTGAAGCGACCTTTGGGAACCCAGCAGCCAGGGTAGTGGCGCTGCGCTATGGAAGTCTTTTAGATCGCGTTCTTCACGTCATCCATCACGAACTCACCTGTTGCAACGCCGTTCGGGCAGCAGATACGATAGCCTTGGACAGCATGGCCGTGGGGAGGGAAAAGCGAAGGGGAAGATGAGGAGGAAGGGATTTGGCGGGGAAGAGTGAGCGGTCTGAGACGAAGAGAAAGTCCGGGGCTGGAAGGGAAATTAGAGCGGTTGACCCGGTTGCTTCCGAGCGCCGAACTGTGACGATGAGGAAGCGACGTGTTTGATGAGTTATGCATTAGCCAGCATCTTTCACCATGGTCCACCCCATCGCCAGGAGATGGCTGCCCATCGTTTCAACAGGCGTCGCAATGGCTGCACTTGGATTCCAAACAGGCGTATTGTAAGGACGTTCAAGCCAAGCAGTACCATTTCTTACGCAGCTCACTAACGTGTTACTAATCTACAGGTACCCCTGGCATCACGAACTGTACGACCTCATCATCCAGACGGATAACAAGAATGCAGCAAAGACCCAGCAGCTCGTAGATTCGCTAAACAAGGCGGAAGAGCGACTGGATCGCATCACACGACTCTTAGAAGCCCAACAAGGTACTGCTCTCTCGTCGCACTTTCGATTCCTTGACCAGGCTAACCAGCCCCTGACAGCCAGCAGGGGTGGACCGTCTCTCAGAGGGAAAGGCGCCGTCTGATTGGTTCCTTCGCCGTGATTTTCATTAGACCCGGAGCATGCTTCGGAGCACGTCGGCCGTGTCCCTGATGCTGGCTGGCTGCTTTCTTTTTCACGTTTCATTCTTCAGACGTTGACTAATAATTAAATTAATCAATTTGTCTAAAGGCTGTTCATATTTGGAAACCAACAAAAACGATAAATACGATACACAGATGGAAACTTCAGCGATACACGTTTGACGAAAGGAATGTTCTCGAGAGCACCGATGCTCTGCTCAGCTTTTCAACCCAAGGACTCGGACTCGGACTGCCACGTCAACGTCACTCCGAGGCCGGCTACTAAATCGACTGGAATATCGAGCCAGCGACGATCTGACCGATCGGAGCAAACGCATGGAACGGCACAATGTCCTCGGGAATGCAGGATCTGCCATTCACCCTGTAACCCTTGCTGCAAGAGATTACGCTGCAAGCGCCTTTGATACAGGCAACATCCTGCACACCCTCGATCGCCGTGCAATCCTGTCCGGTTGTAGGCTGGCCGGAATATCCCGTGGTACAGCCTCCGCCTACAGACTCCTCAGTATTCCAGACCAGCTGTTCCGCAAATCTGACTCACAGCTCCAAAGGTCGCTGTCTGTGTCAACACACTCCCAGCTACCCGAAGACCAAGATGACTGGATACTACACAACGAATATCCCGGGAGACACTCCCGGTCACGACGCCTGTCGTGCTATTGCATTGTGAGCAGGTTCGTCAAGAGTGTCCCACGACTAACCTTGTTGATAGAACGGCTTCTGACAGGCGAGCAATGTGGGCTAATATGGATCTGTATCTTCATTGAGTGATGCCCGACTTCTCTTGACCTGATATACGTACCAACTCCTTCAGCTCAGCGATAATGTAGGAAAACCCCATCACGGCCACAGCCTTGACAACGACCTTGTTCGTCAAAACGAACTCTATGCCATTGTCAGACGGTTCTGTGCGCGCTTGAAGGACTCGCTTACCTGGAATCTCGCTTAGACACAAGCACAGATCCAGCTGGCCAAAGGACTGGACGATCCCGCCGATCTTGCCTGTGAGCTGAGCATCGATGTGCGCACACACGTCTATAGGCTTGGCGTGCATCATCGGAGTCAAGAAGACGGCAAAGATTACGAAGAACGAGAGGATGCGCATGATGAGCGAGCGGAATCGATTATCAAGGAGAGTGAGTGGGGACTAGCAAACGAGCTTCAATGTGTTGATGACAATTCTCGAGCTCAATGTCGTGCTTATATATGCGCAGAAGGGATGGGCTTTCGGTGAGCATGAACGTATTCATGGCTCGAGAGCGCATGGCGTCGACGGCCGGCAGCACAAGACCACGCCCTCCGAATTGATTTCGGGACGCTAGTAGGTGGAGCTCATCCGACATCATTGTCCAGAATGCAGGCGTCGATTTCTGAAATAGGGTAAGAGATGAGAAAGAATCGTCACAACGTGTTTCGGTGGTCAGCACGCAACGTCAGGTTCTTTGATCATAAGCCCAAGTTCGGTATCAGATCACTGCAGCACGCCATACTCCAGCGCCGGAAGGGCAGATCGGCATGGCGACCACTTCTACGCTTCGCAGATGTTCGATGGCGGCATGTCTGGCCGATAGCCGCAGACAATGCCGACAACCAGTCTGTGGATGCACCCTCATCCGACAGAGGGGAACAACATGTTGCCGCTGTGCAGATCTTGAGAGCAGATAATATATTTCTGGCCATTCCACAAGATGTTGTTGGAAGATGCGGAGATGCCGAGCGTTTAGCTGTGCCGGGCTTGTGGTTTTGCGACGGTGCGGTGTTCCGTTGTCATGATCCAATGTACAGCCACGCTAATAAGGATCATCTTCAAATTCTGGATTGACGTCATCCCTTGAAAGTGGCAATTAGCAAGTTGGACTTGGAAAATAGCATTGCGACGAAATCATAGAACAAAAAATGTGTTCGCGAGATATTCGCGGTACAATTCCGCTTCCAATAACGAAGTCCAGCCACGATGACTGCAAGCAGTCAGATGATCGCAAGACCACTAGTACCGGCACGGGCACGCTTGATTAATCCTCGGCTAGTGGCCAAGTGCTCATGACAAATACCGAGCCCTCATTCCTGTAGTTCAAGGGAAAGAAGGATGCCACAATCGCTGGATGCCCGTGTCGACCTATTCACGTGGGTAGATCTCAACTTCTCAGGGCCACCAAGTAGCTCGCACTTCAACAACTGATACCCCGACCGGAACCTGCGATTGATATGGGATACGAGCACAGCGTCGCCTACGCCACATCCAACTCGGGGCCGCAGATGTATGAACATGCGCTTCAATTGGCCACCCACCCGCCGCCAAGCTGAGATGATCCCGCGCCATCTCTGATGCCTGCTACTCCAGCAGATAAGAGAGCCCGCAAACAATGAAAGGGTTTTGACTCTGATATCCAAAGATATGCCAGCATCAGTCTATTCAAAGGTATGAAGGGCGTTTTTCAGGCAGTCAATGAAAGTGGAAGATATTTGCACGAACTTCACCGATGGCAAGTTTTCCTGTTGCATCCGTGCAACGACGAAAGCTAACATTCGCGATAGTCAGAAAAAACATCGAATACGTGGCATCTAAAAGCAAACAGGGAGGAAATAACCTAAAACGGAGAAGGCGTCGCACGTGACGTGTTCGGTGCGCCCCTGGGGGTTGTCTTTCTGCCGATTCCGGCGCCCGAGCCTGCCCTGCCGCCCGATGACTGCCAACCAAGTGGAAATCAAGCAGTGAATTTGTAAGGCTATCGTCGGCCGCCGTCCATGTCCGCTCCGTCCAACTCGCACTCATGATCATGAGGGCATTGTCCTTTTCGTTGTCCCGGCAAGCACGAGGGCCAAGGCTTTCTCGGCGCGGAACACAGTATAAGAGGAGGTCGGGACAGCGCCTATTGTCGGAAAACAACCAAACAATCTTTGACTGTCCTGATGTTACTTCGAGGCTGTCTGAATCGCTGGATAATAACTTTATCATGTTTGTTTACAATCGTCTCTGCTACCAGCCACCCAGGCCCCTACATTCCAGAACCGAACCCGTTCGCCGACCCAGCAAATGACCCATATAATCCCTTCCGATACATACCAAACAACACTGTCACGGGTGTCTCTTTAGGATTATATCTATTGACTGGCCTTACCCTGACGTTTTATGCCTGGAGATGGGGAGCGCGATGGATGACCGTACTGATTGTTGGAACTTACAGTGAGCAAAGTTGGGAGTTGAAAGATCTCTCGTCTCAATCATAGAAGCGTTCTCCATCGGTCTAACGATGCGTTTCGCATTGGCAAATGATCCTCACAACGAGACGTTCTACATCATCGAATACCTCTTCGTAGTCTTGTCGGTACGTCCATCCATCCAACCTGTTAGTTCTAGATACGCTGACCATGCCAGCCTTGCGCGTTCATTGCCGCAGATTATGTCCTTCTATCCCAACTGGCGACGTGGCTTGGAGCAGGTGAACATCTCGTAATCTCACCAAACAGAGTCACGCTCGTCTTCGTCCTGAGTGACGTGACTACCTTTTGCGTCCAGGTACGCCATTTTCCACCCAGGCCATTTTGCTGCTGATAAACCGCTACAGGCAGCAGGAGGGGGGCTGTCGACCTCCCGTAACCTCGCTACCCTTCTGAAAGGCTCCCATGTCCGTTCAATTGCATGATCTCTCTCGCATTGCTACTAACACACGCGCAGGTCTTCGTAGGCGGTCTAGCAGCTCAACTCCTCTCCTTCTTCCTTTTCACCATGATGTACCTCCGCTTCCTCTATCGCCTGCGAAAGTACATGCCCCACCTCTGGCTCAGCACACGGTGGTACAAAGGCTGGAGACTGCTGACCAATTTCCTACTCGTGAGCTGCGTAGGGATCCTTGTCCGTCCCCTTTCCCCTCCCCAGCCTAAAGACTGACAATACGCTTCAGATCAGGTCATTTTACCGTACTATCGAGCTCTCCGAAGGCTTCACAGGCTACCTAGCGATCCACGAAGTGTACTTTTACGCACTCGACACTTACCCGCTATATATCGCCATTACCGTGTATGTCATCCTCTGGCCAGGATGGGTGTTGACGGAGGACGCGAGGATGAAATTGAGCCCCGACGGGGAGGTGAGGTCCGGGGGGGGTTGAGATGGTCGCGATTGGCAAAGATTCTGAGCAGGAGAAGACAGTCTCACGCTCAGAACACGAGAAGACACCCCCTGAACATGAGGAGACGCTGACAGGGCAAGAGACGCCGCCAAATCATGAGAATGTGCTCCCAGAGAAGAAGAAGACTCCGCCCTGTGAGGCTTAGTAGCAGATGTTGGTCTCGAGTTTGTACTGTACGAATATGTGGATAGACCGCATCTTCTAGCACGAGTAATGGAATGCAGTCTATAGTCTATGGAATACAATTGTGATATATCGGGATAACATGATGTGAATAAAGATACCCCCCCTACCAAGAGGCTCATGCAAGCCTGCCCTTACCCTCATACGGCTTCCCCAAGAGCTCATCCACCATAAGCTGGTTCACTGCGTCCGCGTTGTCCAGATACACATGATGCCCCGCATTCTGGATGATGTACATCCTCGCCTGGTCATTCCCTGCTTCCCGGAGTCGTTCGACTGAGCCTAGCCCACCGGCTGGGTCCATCCAATCATGGTCCCCGTAGACGAATGCGACTGGCACTCGGATGTCCCGTATGCGGTTCACGATCGGGTAGTAGGCGTATGCGCCCGGAGCGAGGATGTGCGAGATGCAGAACTCGCCACTGCCCCGCGCACGGGAAATATGGTACATGTAGTTGTGCATGTCGCGGATGTCGTCTGGAGAGAGATGAGGGAATCGACGCGTAGAGTACTTGCTGACCAGCAGTGGACCGTAGAAGGACGACATGCGGAGGATCGTGAATGGAGAAATGCCGGACTCCCACAGATAACGGAAGACCGTACGCAGCATGGTCCTCTGCTGGGGTCGATCGTCCTTGGGGGCCTTCGGGGTTTCGGATGTGGGATGCTTGGGGTGGCTGTTAGTCTTTCCGTCAGCTGGGTCGGCCGAGGGGTCAAGCGAGAAGTCCGATGTCGGCACACCAGCAGGGGACAGGAGCTAGCGCACCATGTCAGCGGGTCGGGAAGTAGACAGAAAGAAAGGCACATACCACAAGTCTGGATACATGTTGTGGGTACTTGAGAGTATATGCAACGGACAAGTACCCGCCAAGGGAGTGCCCAACAAGCGCCATCTTGTCGATCTTCTGTACCTTTCTCCACTCCTCAAGAGAGTCGACAAAGAAGCTCTCCGCCTCGAGTACCTTAGCCAGCACGCCCTTGCTCCGGATCTTGAATGGTACACGGGCGCTTCGGCCCATGCCTAGCCAGTCAAGTGCGTACAAACTCCCTCCACGCTTAGCAACCCATTCATTGGCGAGAAAGGGCAGGTTCTGGAAATAGAATCCTAGGCCAGCGGCGTACCCGTGCAGAAGAACGGTGGGCTCCGGCGCGTCGGCTACCGGAGTGGAGGGGAGTATGGAAAGCATGTTGATGAATGTGTGTGAAGGTGTGGGAAGGGGGACGGAGGTGATCCGGGAGATGACGCGAGGGTTGGTGGAGGGATTGGCTATCCCTGAAGGGAGGAAAGAGGGGAGTCGACTACTTCGGTGTCAGCGTTGCTCACCGCATCAAACAAGATGACGCACCGAAGAAGCCTCTCCTCGCTGTCCACACTCTCCTTCTCAAACTGGACTGTGCTCGCCCACCAGGAATGGATCGAGTCTGACCAAGTGAGCGGTACCTCCCTCGCTGGCGGCAGAGGGGGTAGGTCGATGACCTCCAGGGTCGCTGCAGCTGAAGCCATGGTTATGTGTCTAGTATGAATAGGTCTAAGTGATGATGGTGGTGAGTGAACCGCGGTGCGGTGTATGAGAAAGCGGGGGAGGGACGCCAATGTGATTGGTCTATGTTGGAGAATAGCCGATTAAGTATTGTCAAGGCGCATACATCTAGGTCGTCGTCAAGAGTTAAGCTGTGCGCTGTCTAGGAGTGGCGGGGATCGTGGGCTGCCATGGATGATGATCCACGGCCGCCCACCAAGCGTAGTACTAGTGGCCGCCGTAATCCGGCCGCTTGTAAACGCCAAGTGACGCAACCCATGTGTGCCGGCACTGCCACTCGGCCCCTGCAGGTTCACATCGTGGATTTCTCTCTGCTGCTCTGCCGAATAATTATCTTATATTGCGCAGTCTAAGCTCCTCAGCTTATTGATCATGGTCCAAACTGGCAGGTCGACATCTGCTCAGCGTTTACCTACACCCGTCGCTCATCAATTACAAAGACGTATCTAGATACAAATCTTATTTCTGCACCCACCATTCCTTTAGATTTTCTTCTCCTATGATTGTTCGTCCCATACTTGCAACAACATAGCACCGCCAATTCTTGTAGTTACCCATCAATTTGATAATCGGACAGAACCCCGCGCTTGACGCGTCCTGCCGGGAGCATACGCCAAGGGTCGGCGACAAGGAGTGACGTCCTCCTCACCCGTCACCGCCCCGGCTCCCACGCACCACCATCTGTACAAAAGCCCTGCTCGACGCACCCCGACAGCTAGCAATAAGTACGAGGTGAAGAATGTCGTCCACGGCTGTGCATACGGTGGAGAAGGTCGCGGGGGAGGCTAAGCACGAGGTTGATACTGCCGCTGACAAGGGCTTTGACACTGTTGATAGCAATGTGCGCTCCTTCATTATCTGACTTCTACTCTTACTCACTGAAGGGTGAAAGGCTCGGTACCTGGCGTATTTCTCCAGGCTGAACACTGCTATCCGCGCAGGATCGCGATACTTCGCCTACGTGCGCTTTGTGCTTCCTTACTTCTCCCCAGGCTGACATTTGCCAGACAAGCGATGTTGGTGAAGCCTTCCGCCCCGTTGTCAACCCTCGTGTGGTCACCGCAGCATATGGGATTTCATGGGCCTACGTGCTCGGGTGAGTTCGTCGTTTGTTGCCCTCCCCTAGTGCTGATTAGGTTAAGGGACGTCTCCTACGAAGTATACAAGTCGTACCGTAAAGGCCCTACTCCACTAGAGGCGCAGAGCTTCTCCGAGCCCGCCCGGCTCTCCCTCATGGCTGTCAAGCGCGGTAGCTTTCAGGCGATTGCATCCATGTACGTCTGCCAATCTGCTTGGAAACGAGGTAACTGATACAGCTGAACAGGGCATTACCGGCACTGACGATCCATACTGTTGTCCGGTGGGTAGGAGGTTGGTGTATCCCGAGTGGGAAGGCTGACAAAAGTAGGATGTGCACGTCGGCGTTTAAAGACGTCAAGAATGTGCGCCTAAAAGGTACGTCGTTTCCCCCCAAACGACTCTCAGGGCTTACACCGATCGTAGCCTGGGGACCAACCATGACGGGTCTCGCTGTCGTCCGTAAGCTGTTCCTTCCCCCCTCACCACCAGAGCACAGGCTGACCGCCCACTAGCCTTCCTTCCGATCTTCTTCGATAAGCCCGTTGAACACGTCCTGGACAGGAGCTTCGACTGGATCGAGGACCAAATCAGGAAAGAAGAAGTGGCGTCGAAGAAGGAACTATAGACGCCTAAACTGTAGCTTATTAGAAATTCTGATTCCCTTAATCTTACGAAATTATCTCAGACAGAATCACGGGGACTGAAGTTTGCGCTCGCTTGGCTATTGGGGTTGAAACGAGGTAGGTAGGGTGGGTATGGACGCCCTCGCAACAAGGTGAACCGACTTTGAGGGGCTAGACCACTTCAGGGATGAACCACTTCGAGGGATTGAACAACTCCGACAGACTTCGAGGGAGTGAACCACTTCGAGAGAATGAACCACTTCGAGGGATTGAACCAATCCGAGAGGAATATTGAACCAGTTCGAGGGATTGAGCCACCTCAAGCGATTGAAGAACGTCGAGAGATTGAACCACATCAACGTGACTGCCCTAATCTGAGGGGCCTGGACCAATTCGGTGGAAATAGCAACGCAAATCTGCATGCAGACGGAAATAGTAGTCAATCCGTTCTTCCATTCCGTGATGAGATATCCCATATTGGATCTACGCTTTATCCTCTGGCTCTTCTGCTTCTTACGGCCCGGGCGGTCAGATAGGTCTCGTGTAGCTCCGCGCGGAGCATTAATGATCAATAATCTGTATGTAGGAGAGTTACGAAAGTTGTAGAAATAGAACCAAAGTGCTATCACGTGCACAGCTTAAATCGGTCATGCGCCGTCGGCCGAAAAACTGAAAAGGGTCCGCGGCGGCGGGTGCGCCGGGACGGGAACGGCGGCGGAGGTGAGCGACCCTCACTGACTAACGCCATCGCTCCCCTTGGCTCAAAAGTTTACATCCACCTTACCCCACATCCTACTCTCCTTCATCTTATTATCTCTTCTTGCTACCAGCGACGACGTCCAGCTCATCACCTACAATGGCACCGACGGCGATCTATACTTCTAGTGCAGACTACTCGTTCGAAACACCAGCGCAGCAGGAGCCACAGGCACCGCACGGTCCAGTTCTCGCAATCGGCTCCCTCGCTACTGCCTCAGACGAGCAGTATCAGCGCCTCGTTACTGGCCTGTCTGATGGGTCCAAGACTGGTGTCGAGCGGCAGATGATCGACCGCGTGCTTGATGGTGGTGCGTCCCCTGTCTAGAATCCCTGAGACTGCACACACTCACGTCCCGAATTAGGCATGACCCTACTCGCCTCGCATTACAGCGCAATTTACATCATCATTTCCGCTTCTGACTACCTCGAGCTCACCGCCCGCATCCCCGTGCTCATTCAACAGCTTTTCATCTCCCTCAAGCCCCTCGCAACCCTGCATCTTGTTTCTGTTTCTCCTTCTGACACCGGCAGGCTGCGGGCCGACTTGCTCCTCGCAGGGTTCTCCATCCTCCCACTCACCGCTTCACCCACCATCATCGCCCAGAAACCTGCACAGGCAGCATCTGCGTCACTCAAGTCACGTGTAGCCCTCCCGCTGAAGCGCAGAGCGAACGGGACTGCCAAGGAAACGAAGGCCCGGTTGTGGGCGCTGGAGTCAAACACTTCAACAGGGACGATCGACGCCACTTCCCTGCTGACTGCGTCTGATCTTGCTACACCCGAGCCCGTGTGCGAGCCTTTCGTAGACGGCAAGCGGCGGAAGAAAGCGTGCAAGAACTGTACTTGTGGGTTGGCGGAGGTCGAGGCGGAAGAAGCACGTCAAACGGAGGAAAGCCAGCGGCTCGTCGCTGTCGATGTGAGCCAGGATGGGGGTGTAACGGAGTTCGAGGCAAGCGAGAAGGCGAGGATATTGAAGGGTCTGGCGGATATCCAGTCGGGCAAGGTCACCAGCAGCTGTGGGAGCTGCTTCCTCGGAGACGCATTTAGGTGCGCCAGCTGCCCGTACCTTGGTGAGTTGTCAACCCTGTTTCGTATGACGTCTCTCATCGTATGATGCGCAGGTCTACCCGCATTCGAGCCAGGCCAGAAGGTGGAGATCGACTTCAATTCGGACGATATCTGAAAGCACCTCATCCGCATCCATCTCAGTCCTTTTCCCTCTCAATGTAGATTTCACATCATCGGGGTCGTAAGTGCAGTAGAAGACGAGCGTCAGTGAGCAGCCGGATAGACGGCCCACGGACACCGCGATGTACCTGTAGCTGTTGTAGCTGTTGTCGTTGTTCGTTGTGTCAGAATGAAGGGCGAATGTCCGGATAGTTGTAATAAACTATTTCTATTTCGAGGAAGAACGTTTATGCATTCATCTAGCTTGTGCCGAGAGACATATAGACAGCAAGGTAACATATGATGTCTTGCCCACATTTCAACCATCCTTTTGACATAATCGAGTCGAATACAAAGTCTATGTTCAGGGTTTACATCCCCTCCAACCTCACGTCTTTATTCGCTTTAACCCATAGCTAACAAAGGAAATATTCCTGCACTCGGCGGGGAAGTTCAACACTAGCCTGACAGGCCTTACGAAATCCTCCCTGCAGGGGTTGCCACGTAAGGCTGTCAAGATATTCTCCATGTTTGGACAGTTCATTCCTTTCCGGAAACGGGCACTATTCCGGAGTACAGAGTTGCGGCGACACAGCGGAACACGGGCGGTCCGAGCCTGCAGCGGTGTTTGTCATGTAATACATAGGTGATCGTTTTGGAAGAGAGACAAAACTGGATAACTGGGCTAGGCTCGTTCATAATAAGTTCTCGTCACTCCTGTCCACGCGCGACCGTAATATGTTGGCATGCCAGCGAGAAGTCGAAGCGACTTGGTATTTTGAAGAAGCGATCCTGCGGGAGCGGGGACTGTTTGGGGAACATATACTCATTGAGAAATGATCAAGATCACACTATATGCTCGGTAAGCCCGGACCCGGGCGGAGAATCGGCGCTGTCAATCTGCGCCGAAGATAACGGCGGCGCGGCGGCCGTGAGAGAAGTGCAGGGGAGAGAGAAGCGCGTTTCGGGGCTCGGATAGATTGGATTTGATGATACAGGGGAGGACAGCTTCGATAGAAACAGGAAGTCTTGATCGCTTTTTCGAAGCGGGTCAGGAGGAAGCAGGGGCACAGGGCACAGGTGGAGTGGGATTTTGGATATCAAATTCAGTTGTGAACAGGGAACTGATTCTTCGCGGGTCAGACCCTGTCAAATCTCTGCCGGTGAGTCGGTATCAGGAGTACAGGTGCATTTCATATGCAAAGTGAGGTAAGCTGATCAGGAAAGGACGGATTTGCGGCGGTGCGAACTACTGGCCGAGATATTTAGCTTTTCAGGGCTTGTTTTCTAGTGCTCTTTAGGCTGATGATTAGTATACCAGGAGGGCCGATCACGAGAGCCGAAAGCGATGCTCAGTGTGCGGACAAGAGGTAGTCTGATAGGGCGTGCGCTGATGAGCGGTTCCAGCTGGTGTGCAGATCGATCCACGTTCTGCGATGAGCTGGGATGGTGTGGCAATGCGGCAATAAGCGGTCTTGTTGACCCTCTTCACATCTTTATCGCACTTAGCAAGAAATATGAATATTTTTTCTGGTCTGTGTGGCAGGGATAGAGAAGCTGGGGTTTGTGAGAGAAGCAAGATGGGCCATGTGGACTAGAAATGCCGGCTGCAAAGGAGGGGGGGAGAAGGGAGAGAAGGGAGAAGAGAAGCAAAGGGGGTGGCAGAGGGTCCCCTTGTCCCTTGGACTCGGAAGGGCGCACACGGCACAGACACACGACGCAAAACGAGAGCCCAATTCACTTCACAAATGCCCCCATCGCCTTTAGGCCCGCACCTTTCTCTCCTTTCTTCTTCTCCTCCTCCTCCTCGTCGTTCCCCCTTCACCCTCGTCGTCCTCGACGGTCTACTCAAGTAACAGCTAATCCAGCTCAACAGCAAAAAACAGTAACATTCATCCGGGAGGGAAGGAAGCACCCTGTTTGAAAGCTTCTGACACCCACCCTTCGCCACCCGTTGCTACCTTGTTGCCAACGCGACGCATCCACTGCCCCTCCTCGACGACCAACATTGTACATCCATACGAACACACTCCCCCCTCATACTCGACACATCTGAACACCCGGGTGTGTCGCCGTCGATTATAGCACTCGAACACGTCACGGTCATCCGCCTCGACCGCACCCTCACCGACCCACGCGTTCTGCAAAGGCCCCCAGAAATCTAGCCCTGAGCGCCGCCTATCAATATCATCCTTTGTCCGTCATATCATTCCTTCCTCTCCATCTGTTGTCCGCGACTCATCCCCCTCTCCAGCTCAACTCTCTTTCTGACCATCAACTCGACTCTTGCAGTGCAGTGCTACTGTATTTCTCAGTCCTACATCAGTGCGCGCAGGCTCGTGCTCACGTCGGAACACTCTACTTTGTTCGTCCCCTCTCGCCTCTGCTCAGTCTGCACTCGCTCATTCAGTCTCCTCTTTGTTCTCTCCTCTCCACATCATATCTGTTTGCGCTGGTCGCCCTTTTAAACACAACTACTTCCCCGAAACAACCTCGCTGTCACCGCTGAATGGCTCTCGTCCTTCCTCTTCCGAAAGCGCAGGCCGCTCTTCTGCCCTCGTTTCTACCGCGAAACCCGCCCATAAAGGCAAAGACCAACGATCGTTCTCTGACCGCCCCTCTGACTGGCGCTCTCGGCAAACCAGTGTTCACTCAGTCTATGTTCCCTGGCCCTACTCCAATCAATCCCCTCCAGCTGTCAACCACCGGGCTCCCTCTCCCCTCCCAACTCGCTCCCATTCCTTCCCCGGGCGTCATTTCCCCGGTTGACCAACACTCGCTAAAAGCCTATCCGACCCAGGCATCGCACATTCGTCAAGCCCGAACGACTGCTGCTCCCTACGCCCGTGATCCTGCTTCTCGCTCGCCTCACGACCTCCACACAGACGACTTCAAGCCCCCTATACTCCACCAACAGCACCAGCAGCAAAACATGATGATGAACGGTGGTGTCCACCTCTACCCCGCGCCGCACCAGCAGCACGCGCACATGATGACTGCTAACCCGCATCAAGCGGATTATGCCATGTATGCGCCCGCGATGCCGCAGTATGCTCACTCGCATGCAACGCAGGGTTTCTCGCTGGATCGCGTGAATGGTATGCATATGGCGCAGATGATGGGACCGGAGCAGACGCTGGAGGAGCTTGCTCAAGCGGTCAGGAATGCCACGACGACTAGCGCGTCCGATAGGGCAAAGCAGTCGTTTGTGCAGCTCTGGTGAGTCTAGCTGGAAGAACTATTTTGACCTTCTCTGACCACGCATATAGGTTGACTAGTAACTATCAAGTTTACCCGGATGGCAACGTTCCTCGCCAGGGCCTGTATATGTCTTATCGCCGGGTGTGTGAGGAATATCAGATCCCCCACATCAACACTGCCACGCTGGGAAAGGCGATTCGTTTGTGTTTCCCAAATATTAAAACTCGCCGCTTGGGTGTGCGCGGGAATAGCAAGTATCATTGTATGTATTTATCCCCAAATATACCTTGCAGAGGAGCTGACGTGCTGCAGATTGTGGCATCCGCCCTACTAATGCGTCCGAGGCGGAGTGGCTCCAGCGTTATGCGACCACGAGCCAAGGATGGGATATCAGCGCACTGCCGGGACGTCCTTCCTCTTCCGGAAGAGCGATGGGTGGGGGTGGTCAATATGGACATTCTGAAGAGGAGGAAGATGAAGAGTCCGATGAAACTGATAATGATGGGATGGGCCAAAGTCTCACCATCCGCAAAGGGCATCCTCATTTTGCGACCTACGGCGAAATGGACGATCGTACTCCCACCACGGGCGCACTGATGCATCAACAGCAGCAGAGCCGGCCTGTCACTGGCACAGGACAGTTCAGTGCCAACCCCTCGCCTTCTCCTCTGTCTGCATCCCCTCAGCCACCTCAAGGACCGTTCTCGGCAAGCACTTTGCCCCCTTCTGTACGTCAAATTAACGGCTTCCCCGATATCTCCGAAGCACTGGGACCGCAGACGGGACCGCCTACGCCTGAGTCGCTCGTTGCCCAAGAAATGTGGACACTCTTCATTGGACATCTTGACTCGCTTTTGGACGCAGTGCGGCAGCTTCGTTTCGACCAGTTCGAGTTGAACATTCGTGCCTTCTGGACCGGTCTTGGGCCGCAGCACCGTGAGGTTGTGCACGTGCCCACTGTCCAGGCGCTCATGGCACGTGCTGATGCCCTCGTGTACGACGAGATCCTCGAGTCTCTGCGCGCACAGATCTTCATGCCTCTCCCACCGACGGCGATGCAGCAGATGAAGCAGATGGCAGACAAAATGGAGAAGATCCTGCTCTCCGCGGTCGAAGGGTATCAAGCCAACTTCTACGAGTCGAAGATCGAACTCGGTGCCCGATTTGGCCATCTCGTCACCCGCTTCTTGGACATGTTCCAGGTCGCCCAAGCTCTGCGTTCGGTCCTGACCAACCAGAAGCAGATTTTGGACATGCAGACCGCGTGGCAGCAAATTGACTTCGACAGTGTGCGCAACCAGACTGCGCTTGTGTGCAACTGCAGGCACGAGGTGCTCGTGCAGATCCTCGAGACAGAATTCCCCCAGTTGCTCGCAAACCTTTACACGGCCCCCGAGCCGGTGAAGACTGTGACAGAGTGGGTCGATGATACGTACCGTAGGATCATGCAGGGCGACTTTGGTCCGATCGAATCATCTCAGGCGAGGAGTGTCTTGATTCGTTGGGGCTTTGTCACCAGCCAGGTGATGCGCGATCTTACAATCAGGAGCGACCCTGCCTTTGGTGCCTTCCAAATCCTGAAACTGTTCCTTGAGTAAGACTTCTTACCCCTAGCAAATACCGTGTGCTGATGACATGCTTCGCAGTGATTGGATCGCCCTACATGTTCTGCGTGACGTTGCATTATCTACAAACAGCGTCGCAGCGTCAATCGATCCTCAGCAGCAGTACTTGAACATGTCGCCCATGCCAGGCGACGACAACATATTCCCGAATGAGTATATGCAGCCATTCCAAGCGCCTGCGCAGCCTGCCGCCGCTCAACCGACCACGTCTAGCACGATGATGGCTGCCTTGACTGCGGATAACACGTACCCCGAGCCCTTGGATGGATCGGCACCAGGAGCTGGCTTCAGCTTCCCTCTTGGAACTCTGGATTTTTCAAACCTTGACCCCCAAGCATCAGGTGGCAACACGGTCTCAAGCAACACAGGAGTGGAGGGCCTAATGTCAGCCATGTCTTCCATGTCGTCGACTACTGCGGCTTTCCCGGAGTATTCGACACCTGGAGGCAACTCCTTCGAGGTCGAGGAGTACACACATGACTATAGTATGTCGAATGTCGCAACTGCGACACCAGGACATCCACCTGTGCCGAAGATCGAGGACACCACAGGCGGCGGGCTTACCTCGCCACACTCGCAGCAGCGCGCATGAACGCCGCTCCCCGGATCGCCCCTCCTTTTTTTTGCTCCTGTCCTGGGTTGCATCTCACGCCGCGGATAACCACAAACTACTCCATCATGTGGATCTATAATGGTACGGTACAGTCACCCATCACATCGTCATTCCCCACCCCACGTTGCAAAGAAAAACATGTAGCAGTGTATGAGTTCTTTCCTGTCTTCGGCGTTTGTAGGATTTTTCTTTTTGCCTTTCTACGTTACCCCCGGCTTCCCGACTACATAGCAGATGGTCTTTGTTCTTCGGCTCGTTATACCACACCCCTGTTAGTTTTGTTCTTTCTTACTCACTCGGGCGCAACTATTCGCCTGGTGCCACCGGTCGTTACATCATTCTCTCAAATCTTTCCGTTCGCTTGTTACGGCACGATCCAGTCCGATAGCAAATCGTAATGTAGAAAGAATGAGGGGCGGTATTCAAAATATACACTACATCAAATACAGTGCCAAATCAATCTCATTATCCATATGAATCCCATGACCAAGGAAGTGATATAGTAGTAGTATGTGATGTGGCAGCCTCCATGCCCTATGATGCCTCCTCAGCATCCTCTTCTTCCTTGACGATCTCCAGCTCTTTGTCGACAGCCTCACTGGGAACACTGACGGACAGGTGGTCGGGCACAGCAGGTGTTGCAGTAGGCTCAGCGGGCTGTTCGCCCGTTCCGTTGGGTGGTAGCGCCTCAGCAACCTCATGCTGAGCATCGCCATTGACTGTCATGCTGTCGAGCTTCTTCTGTAGCTTCTTGATCTCGGCCTCGACCTTGGCGATCTGATCCTGGGTCGCTTTTGGTTGAATGGCGACGAAGTACGCCTTTTTCTTTTGCAGGTTCTCAATAGCCTGAGGGATGTCCTCGTGTGAGGTGGGCGGAGGGATGGACAGTTCGAGTAGGGCAGTGAGGGTGCCAAAAGGAAGATTGAGCTTATCGGTTGCCTTCGGCTCGTGAGTAACGCCATTAGCATGGCCATTGGCAGCCTTAGCGCCCTTCTTGCCCTTCTTGCCACCGCCAACAAAGTAGGCATCTTCAGCATCGCCCTTCTTTTTCCGTACAACCATGCCATCGGAGGGCTCGCTGGCCACTTGACGAATCTCCAGAGCCTTGACACCAGCTATGTCGGACGGTGCGGCGTCGGCCGAAGTGACAGGAGCAGGAGCGCTGCCACCGCTCAAACGAATCGTGAAGTAGTCGATGAGCGTCTGGCAATCCTCGATCTGCGCCTGATGGGCAGGCATTTGAGCCTCCTCACGGAGACGCTCTGTGATCTCCTTGATCCGGTCTGCCTCTTCCGCAGCACGCTGTTGTCGGTATCGCTCCTCACGCCTATGCCGTTCTTCCTGCTGCTTGGTAATATACTTGGTCTTCGCTTCCTGGAACGCCCCGATAGACTCTTTCCGCTGAGACCAGAGAGCGTTGACTTTGTCCTGGAGACTGTTGCGTTCCTCGATGAGTTTAGATCGTGAAGCATATAGCTCATCCCCCTCCTTTTGGATGTCCAGCAATTCATTACGGATGGCCTCATATCGATCGGATATGGATTTGGCTTCGGGATCATCGAGCTTTTTTCTCAGCTCATCGATCTTCATGGCCTATGTCAGTGATCGTTCTTTGTGCACGTGCATGATCCAGTCACCTTTGCGCGTTCAGCACCAATCGAGTCTTCCTCGCCTTGGAATCCCTCGAAGTTCTTCCGCAGCCGGCGAAGGTTAGAGATCTCAGCAAGAGCTCGCTTTTCATCCACAACCTTCATAGTGCCAGCATCGACCTGTTTCTCGAGTTGACTGGAGCAGCATACATGAGTAAACGAGCTGGAGGCAACAGGATAGCACTTACGAAATCCGATTGTCAATCTCAGTGGTGGTCTTGAAAGGCGTTTTGGACTTGTGCAGCTTGAGGGACTCAATCTGCAAGGAAGTTCAGACAACATTCATCAAGGCATGAAGTGGATTGCGCACCTTCTTGGTGATGTTTTCCTGAGACGCCTTGATCTGAGCCAGGATCTTGCCCCGAGAATCCTTGATCTTGGCCTGTTGTTCACGCAGACCATCCTGTTCCTTGCGAAGAGCCTGACGACGCTCGGCTTGGGGACCGTCTTTTCCACCACCGGTGAGCTTCTGGCGAGCAATATTCTGTCACAGAATGAGCTGTTTGACTGATGTAGTCAACGAGGGTCCTCACCAGCTGGTCCTGAAGCTTGGTGATTTCGGCTTTGTACTTCTCCTGCTCAGCGTTATACGCAGCCTGGTCCGGACGTCCACCAGCAAGTAATTGGACACCATGGTGGTCTGTTTCTCCATCGGCGGCACCGACGGGAGCATCGGGCTTTTCGGCAATTGGGGTGGCAGGGGCAGACGAGCTTGTCCCCTTGCTCTTCCCCTCCTTCTTGGAACCGGATTTCTGCTTCGGAGCCTTAGTCGTCGCAGCGGATGCCATTTTAGATAATGCCGACGTTGATGAGAGAGAGACTAGAATTGCCCAAGAAAGAAAGGAGACGAGACGAGATGGTGGTTGTCCTCTAAGAGGATGGGAACTTGCTGGACTAAAATCCAAATGGGCGAGAAGCACACCCATTCAGCCTCCGTTCCTCTCCGGATCCTTTCCTGCCGAACCTCAACGTGGAAAGTATAACCCCGAGCCGTGGTAGTTTTCCCGCTCCGATAAACATGGGGATTGAACAAGCTTTGTTGATAATGTTGTGGAATATGTGACTAAAAACAGACAACTTCCAGCCCATCACGTTCGCTGCCGGGCGCAACTCGCAATACATAAAACCCGGAATGAGTAACAGGAACATTACTGCGACGGTATGGTACAATGACAAGACTCAAGGCGAAAGTGCTGTGCGCAGATGGTGTTCCATGTTGCATATAATGAGGAATGTACCATCATTCTCGAGTTTTTGAGGCCCGAGGGCAACGAAGAATCAGTAAACGATGTGTTCATCCTGACAAGAAAAAATAAGCCAAGTGTTGTGATCGCGATTGGGAGCCACCTACCATATCCTTCACCTCCTTCACTACCTCATCATACAGCTCCCGATAATCCTCCGTCACCTCTGCATTTTCCTTGTGTGCCACTGCCTTCTTCCGCTTCAAATCGGGGCACACCAGCACACAGCTTGTCGGCCGCTTTGTCGCACTGGCAGCACCAAGTTCAACTTTGGAAGATACGAAGATGTACGGAATATCCGCCTCTTCAGAGAGTACGGGGAGGTGGGAGATGATGTCAATGGGGGAGATGTCAGCGGCGAGAACAAGAAGCCTGGCCCATATGTTGGTTTTTGGTCACTCGACTAAAAAAGGGAGTGCATACCCCTTGTCACCCTTTCTTATGCCCTTAACAACTTCCTTCACACCACGCTTCACCTGACGAGCCTTTGATGCTACAAAAAAGGAATTAATGAGCAAAATATCAAAACAAAATGAGCAGATACTGACCCCTTTTCACTGTCTTATGCACCTTCTTCAACAGCTTCTTCACTGCAAGAGGTCGTGCAATGGGAGAAAGCTCTTCAACCGGTACGAGAACTTTGTCCTCCTTATCTTCCTTCTTAACTTTCTGATGTAGCAACATGACGCATTAGCGGATGAAACTCAGTATGCGGAATAGTGACGTGCCTTAGGTGACGACTCTGCGAATGATGCGTCTACCTCGTCCACATCAACCGTGATGGTTGTAACATCTCCCACCTCCAATACCTCCTCGTCGGTTTTTGCATGCTTTTCTTTCTTCTCCTTTTTCTCCTTCTTTTCGTTTTTCTCCTTTTTGTCTTTTCCTGTTAGATCCTTGGGCATGATGACAATAATGGCAAAGAGTACAACGCGACGATCAGTTTGGGCGAAAGACGTAACGGAACCAAAAAGTTCAAAGTGTGAATTCTGGCGACCATCAGATATTTCCTTTCTGGCCAAGGGGTCTCGAGATCTGATCCCGTTCCTCCTTATGATGCGGATGCGGATACATTACGCGTATTCTTGTCAGGGATCAACAGCCCCAGCTCGGCTTCATCTCGTTCCATGCTGATCAACATGCTACCCAGGGTGATGTACCGTTTGCTTATACTGCCATGAGCGTTTCATAGATAGAACCTGCGCTGGAACAGGAATAGGGGGACCATTCTCCCTGCGATTCTCATGCTCAACAGCAACGGGAATCGCCGTCGCTTGCAACACCGCACCGAATGACGTTCCGACGCGTTCTTTGACGACATTTGTACTTCGGAAGTAGCTGATTCTTACTCCAGCATAGAGTAGTGCTGTGCTCCGGGAATGGCGTATCTATCCACCGTTAGACATAGCGTGTGGAGAGGGTTGGGCTGATAATGGTTGCGAGGAGACCCTTGACCCCCGTATGGGCCGTGGACCTCCGGTGGACCGGTGGGTGTTACAGTAGGTCTCATGTTTCCATCTGATCACAAAGCTACTTTAAATAGACTAGACCCTCTCACATTCCCCATGATGACGTGACAAAGAGCTCCCCTTCACCCCGTGTTCACAGGAATATATAAACCCCCCTCCAACCCGGTTCGTTTATCTCTCGCCCCTCATCCTCGTCGTCCACCTTCACACCACCAAATACTACACATAGATCATCATGGGTTGGTTCGGCGATGTATGCTACATCCTCCCTTGTCTTCCTCAACATTGCTGATCCCTCGTCTGTAGGACTCTGACCAGGCCAATGCCTACAACACCACCCAGAACGATCAGCCCCACGAGGCATCCTGGAGCCACGAGCTGATCGCCGGCGCCGCTGCCTACGAAGCTGCCCGCGCCTACGAGAAGCACTGCGAAGGTACGACCGTGCTCGGTCTGCTGATTGCCGACTAAATCCGTAATAGCTAACGGTGCCCCCGCTTCCCACGACGAGGCCAAGGCCCTCCTTGCCGGATTCGGTGGTGCTTTCGTCGACCGTGAGGTTGAGACCAAGGTTCGTGGTCTTGTGCTACCGCCTCAATACTGTACTGACAGATGCATAGGGCCTCGACTGGATCGACAAGGAGAAGGCCAAGAGCCAGGCTCAACAGCAGGCTGAGGACGGCCTCGCCCAGTCCGGCCAGTTCTAGACTGCTGCGCAGCCTATCCATATACCATCTAGCTGAATGTTCTGTGTAACAACCGTAAACTCAAAGAAAGAATGTCACTGTTTGTCCTGTTGTACTGAGATAAGGGCTATGGTTGTGGGGACCATAAATACGGGACAAGCCGCAAGGAAGGCGGTACCGGCAACTGATGCCAAGCGATTGTATGTGGGCTTCTTTGGGGTTAGGTCTGGCGTCCAAATTCTACATTTGGTTGAGGAGACCCTTCCCTTCGGAGCGGCAAACGTTTCCGCAGTCGGAAACACGTGCTTCTTCACACAGCTCCACGAAGCCGTCTCTAGTGCTGTTCCTTGTCCAAGTGCCAACAGAGGATGATAAGCAGGGAATGCGTCTCTCAAGCAAACAGGATTCGCCATCAGATTCCTGTATAGCTTCATTCCGAGTCTCTCGTAAAAGCTTGTCTTGGCGTTTCACCTTCAAACTCGGGCTGGGAAGAGATGTGCACATCATGTCACGTCCTCGAGTCTCAGTTTGTGGTTACGAGTAAGGATGACGCGCTTCTATGATGTCCAACTCTGCTTCTACTTGACAGCTGGCTTAGCAGCTTGTTTCCCGATTGTCTATTGAAGCAAGGCACTGTGGTTCTCTAACGTGGATGAGGGAGCATTCGCCCAACGAACAAGCGCCGATCTTTGCGTAGGATTCTGTTCAGGCGAGGGCGTACCACATCATTGTCGTTACAAAAAAACCTGACGCGAACTGGAACGACGAGCTGCTCGCGAATGCAGCGGCATATAATACCGACGTGTATTACTCCCAGAGCTGCGAGAGTGCATCCAGAGCGCATATGCGCTCTGAGCATGGTAATGACGTAATTTCGTTAGAGGACCATACCCCTGTCTTGCAGGAGGAAGCCAAGACCGTCCTTGTCGACTCGGTCAACAAGCTTATCGATGCTCAGTTTGTTATCAACGTGAGCACCCCTACTATAATGATCTTCGATTGTGCTGAGGATGACAACACAGAATCTTGATGAAGTCAGACGTGATAAACAGACGTCCAAGAGCTTGGCTATGGAGCAGGTCATGCATTTGCCAAGGGCCAACAGAATCAAGCCCTTGTGTAATGCACATGCGTAGATTGGCCAGCCGCGTTCCAACAGTTGCGAGCTGAAACAACAGAACAATCGCCCTGTATATGTGACAGATAGAGCGGTAAGATCAATCAATGATGGCCTCGTGAACAGAATCATCAGAAGAGCCCAGCAGGGTACAGCGACCTGAACAAGATAGGCTCGTCTATAAAGGGGTAATAGACAAATATAAAATATCATCACGAGACCGCTTCTCTGCTGGTGGCCATTTGGTTGTTACGTAAGATCATAGTTTGGCTGCCAGGATACTGGGTCTGCTCGTCACATGGCATCATCTGGACCACAATCCACGTCGCAAACGGAGGGTTATCATGTAGGAACACATCGGCACATGTCACGCAAGTCGATAAATACGACCGACAAGATAGGAGCTCGAGAATCCAGTGCATAGCATTGTGGCAACGCCCGCGGCGAGAATAGGAGCAGAAGTCAGAAGGACTGGCCAGGTACTGCGGGTGGCAGCAGGGTGGTACTCCGAGGCTAGACATGAAATTCTTGTAGAGAGCGCATCTTCACTGGGATGACTATAGATGTCACCGTTCAGTATTACGGAATAGTTTTGAACAAGGTAATGATTTTGTTGACAGGTGGATGAGCGAAAGAGGAGAGGACATGGTTATCTCCGGAAGCAATGCGTTGACTTGCTGACCAGTCTATGAAGACGCACCTTACCGGACCCGACCTCAGCTCCGTACATTCCCACCGCAGACTCACCGCACCTCTCGGACTGCCCTTCGCTCTCGCCTACCTCTTCTACTTGTTTGCCCCGCCGATTCGACTGTATTCACTGATCGCATTTTCACTGTATCACCCCGCAATATGATGAGTGGAATTCAACAGCTGCCTCGCTGCCAGTGGACTGATAGCGCCCTTGGCATCTGATACAGCTCACCCAGGCGTCGGATCGAGACCGATGTCATGAAGATGTACGTCTAGCACCATACCATTATTCACATCATCTTACATTGACCGCAGGCTGATGTCCGACTACGACGTCAAGTTGGTGAACGACAGCATGCAGGAGTTCCACGTCCTGTTCCATGGCCCCGAGGAGAGTGCGTCCCTCGTGCCCCCTTGCCCTGTCTTGGGCCCTGACTAACGTCTTGGGCGTGTGTGCAGCACCATTCGCAGGCGGCGTCTGGCGCATTCATGTCGAGCTACCTGATCAGTACCCGTACAAGAGCCCAAGTATTGGCTTCTTGAACAAGATATTTCATCCGAATATCGATGAGCTGTCTGTAACTTTCCTCCGGATTTGGCGGGGTTCCTGATTCCACCGCAGGAGTGGCTCTGTCTGTCTTGATGTCATCAACCAGACCTGGTCGCCTATGTATGGTACGTCGTTCACAGACCCAGTGTGTGCTGAGTGGACTGAGACGGGTGGTGCAGATATGGTCAATATCTTCGAGACGTTCCTGCCGCAGCTTCTCCGATATCCTAATCCGGCAGACCCGCTGAATGGAGAGGCCGCAGCTCTACTATTGCGAGAGCCAAAGACATATGAGCACAAAGTCCGAGGTATGGGTGACAACTGCATGAATTCTGGTTTGCACTCATCAGTGACTAGATTACGTGAGGCGGTTTGCTACCAAGGAGATGGCAGAAGCCGCAGTTGCAGACGAAGAAGAAGAGCCTGAAGAAGAGGAAGAGGAAGAGGAGGAAGATGATGATATGGAGGACTATCGCTACGATGACGAGGCACCTGGTCATCTGGAGCTATGAGCATTCACCATTACACCCGTCGGCACTTCACCCCTTGGCATCATACCCCTCTACTCTTCTCCCGGATTGTTCGTTTCCCATGGTTCTTCTGGCACATCAGCCTCTCTTTTGTTCGTCTTCTGATTTCCTCCTTGATCCCTGCACAAACACTCGTCTGCATTCCATTGCGTGGACGTTGCATCAACATTCTTCTGCCCGCCTCTGTCGGAGGCACTGCATTATCCACCACCATCCCGTGTACTTACTCTCCCGCTGCACATATTGCAAGTAGCAATTGTACAATCACGTCGTTCCCTGTATCCGTGTCAGTCAGGCGAATGAAGATTAACTAAACGTTCGTGGGACTGACGGGCAAGTCAGCAGCTCAAAGCCCGGCGACGTCCACATCCATACCCGTCTCTTCCGGTGGCGGAGTGCCGGGCCGGCTCCGCTCCGCTGACTGTGAGAGATCTTTAGATTCAGGCGCGAGAATCATGTCAGCGTCGCTGATGATCAGGGTGGGAGCAGGTGGTGCCGACAACTCATGCATCCGTTTTTGGATCTCGGCGGAAGACTGCACATGTGTCAATGTCCGGAACGATCGCGCCTTAGGCCCAGACTTACCTTGGCCATCCCATCCAGCTGCTGTCGGAGCGCGTTGAGTGAGTTAGAGAACGCCTTGCTCTCCTGCTGTAGCTCCGCGGTCTGACGCTTAAGCTTCTCCTTGTGCGCGTGCAATCTGCAGATAAGGATACGTTCAGTGTCCGGAGAGCGCCCATGAGGTGGAACGGTGGCGGACCGTTGGCGCTCCGAAAGCTCAAAGTTGAGCCGCGCGAGCATGCGCTGGTGCTCGTCTTCCATAATATCAGGCGTGCGGATCTCCTCCGGTGCGAGATGCTCAAATTCTTCCTCGCTGTAGAGGGCGATGTCTTGGTATATGGAACTGGGACACGTGAGATGCATTCAGAAGCGAGGTATGAAGAACCTACGCAAAGTTGAGACACTTTTCAATCTCGTTCTGCAGATGCGTCTTCTCGTACATCAGATTCTGTAGTCCCAGATGAGTCATGTCCATTTCATGGCGCGCTTCTGTCGTGCGCCTTTTGCGATCGCGCGTCGCTGCATTGGCAAGTCGGTTGAGCTGCTTGACATGGGCGAATAATTGGGTGTATTCGGATGCGGAGAGCGTTTCTGATGCAGTAGAAGGGTCGGTGATCTCCTTCAGTCTTGTAAAAGCAGGATCGAGTTCAAAGTTGATACTTGACATTGAATATTGAGGATTAATTTGTACTTTCATAGTAATGTAGAGAATAAAGAATAATGAAAGGCAACCTCCACTTTGGTATTCGCCACCCGTCGGAGTGAGGAATGCCGCTGGGCCGGTCAAGTATAATTTGATTCCGCCTTCCCATCGGATTCCTCGGTGGACCGTTGAGCAGATTCCCGTCTCGTCCACCTCACCGAGAACTTACCTCTCGCCCGTCGTCGTCGTTGCCCTCTCCCTCCCTTCTTCCCTTACCACCACCATGTCGGCAAGGGCTGCTCTCGCTAGGCTTGTGCCTGCTGTTACCCGCCCTCGTGTCGCTCGATCGGCCGTTCTGTCGTTTGCTGCTCGGTCTACCCGCTGGGCTAGCACAGAGGCTCACAGCGAAGTCAGTGGGCGCATATACACATCACATTTTACTCAAATTCATTATATATGCCCTTCAGATGACTTGCCGTGACGCCCTCAACCAGGCCATGGAGGAGGAAATGCTCAGGGACCAGAAGGTGTTCATCATGGGCGAGGAAGTTGCGCGCTACAACGGTGCATACAAGGTGCGTTCCACCGTTTACGATGAAGAGAATGACCTAACGATAGATGCAGGTTACCAAGGGGCTGATGGATAAGTTTGGCGAGGACCGTGTCATGGATACCCCCATCACTGAGATGGGCTTTGCGGGTCTTGCAGTCGGTGCTGCATTGGCTGGCCTGAGACCGGTGTAAGCAGAAACATTAAACGTGGAAAAGGGATGATCGTTGACCCGTTCGCAGTTGCGAGTTCATGACCTTCAACTTTGCCATGCAGGCGATTGACCAGATCGTTAACTCGGCTGGAAAGACACATTACATGTCTGGCGGCGAGGTCCATTGCCCAGTTGTCTTCCGCGGGCCAAATGGTGCCGCGTCCGGTGTTGCTGCCCAACACTCGCAGGACTACTCTGCTTGGTACGGCTCTGTCCCTGGCCTGAAGGTGGTCAGCCCTTATAGTGCTGAAGACTGCAAGGGTCTCTTGAAGGTAGGATTTTCACAAGTCTTCATAGGCTTGCCCTGACAAATGTGGAAAGGCGGCTATCCGCGACCCTAACCCTGTCGTCTTCCTTGAGAACGAGATGCTTTATGGCCACACCTTCCCGTGGTCGCAGGCCGCCCAGGCTGATGACTTCCTCCTTCCTATTGGCAAGGCAAAGGTCGAGAAGGAAGGCTCTGACGTCACCATCGTCGCCCATTCCATCATGGTTGACCGCAGCTTGGACGCCGCAGCTGAGCTCGAGAAGGAAGGCATCTCCGCTGAGGTTATCAACCTCCGCTCCATCCGCCCGTTGGACATCGACACCATCCTCAAGTCAGTCAAGAAGACTAACCGGTACGTTTATTCTCTTTGTATCCTAATCGCACACTAAATTGAAAACAGTCTGGTCACGGTTGAGGGTGGTTTCCCAGCGTTCGGTGTCGGGTCGGAGATCTGCGCCCAGATCGTCGAGGGTGAAGGTTTTGACTACCTCGATGCCCCTGTCGAGCGTTTGACCGGTGCCGATGTCCCCACGCCTGTAAGTGTCCTTTTCCTCTTCAGTGCCAATCTGACTCACGTCTATCCCCAGTACGCTGCACCCCTTGAGGCCCTCGCCTTCCCTGATGCGCCATTGATTTCCAAGGCTGCTAAAAGGGCACTGTACCGTGCCCAGTAGACGAGTGACACAGCCATGATACCGTCATAATTTCTGGTTCAGTTGTTGTACATAGCTGAGCTCATTTATTTCTGGTGTATTCGCCGCTATACTACATGTCGTCTTCCTCTGTAAGACCAAGTCCGTTATTGCTCTTCAAGTCGCTCGAAGAGCCGACCGACTCCTGTGCCTCACCTCCTTCTCCCTCTCTTCACCGCTCTCCAACCTTCTCTTCCTCCTCTCCTTCCTCCAACCTCTTTCCAACCTCCGTTCATACACCTCCACGACAGTCAGCACGTCCTGCTCCTCCACCCTTGCCCAGCCCGCCGCGGTCTGGAGGACGAGTTCGTACTCCTCGGGCACTGTCCCATTCTTATCCAGATGGGAGTAGACTACGTGCTTGTTCCCTGGCTGCAGAGCTGCTGGGTCCCGGCTCAGCGGGGTGGCAGTAAAATCCGTGTTTGAAGGAAAGGCGGACGAAGGGCCAATATGGTCGCCATGTGCATCGGGCCGAGGGACGGAAGGAAGGGGAAAGAAACGCGGCAGCAGGTCATCCTCCGGCTTGTTAATTGAAGGCCTAGGATCAACCAACGCATGTTGAGCGAAGGAAAGGTATGCGTCTGTCTCCTCATCCGACATTTGGAGCACGCCCATCTCTGACGGAGCGGTATATAGGTCCCTGGTAGTTTTCTCCTTGGCCTGTTTGAGGGTATCCAGCCATGGTCCGAGTTCTGGCATCCCCGCCAGCCGGTCAGAGTCGTCCCTCGGAAGGCGAGGGGTTCCGTCCAGCCCATAGAGGAGCTTGAGCGCGAGCACGACCCCGCAGATGAGACCAAGCTCAGGGGGGATGTTCTCGTGTGGGTGGCGTCTTGGAGGTGGAAGTGTTGGAGGTGTCGGTGGGGAATTGGAGGGAAGGGAAACGAGTGAGGGGTGGAGCGTCAGCGGTATGTCTAGAGCTGCGAGGAGGCGTTTGCTCAGCGTGTAGAGAAGGGCTGAGAGGCGTTAGGATAGTAGGCAAGGACACAATTGAAGAGAGGACATACGGGAACCGTTGAGTGCACGGACAGCCCGCCACAGGACGGGAGCAGCATTCAGCTCCGGAATGCGGATTCCATACTTGAGCCACACGTTGCGCGCAAGACGGCTAGCAAGAGCATGCACCTTCCTCGCTTTGGGCGGGAACTGACGCGAATGTTAGTCTCCATCTAATGGGGCGCGAGCGGGCGCACCTTGGGCGACAAACCCTGGATCGTGCTTTTTGTTAGGTGCTGGGTCATCTCCGGTGGGAGATGGTGCGATGGGGCCAGATACGGCAGCGCGTACGTCTCCACCAGCCTATACGGAGCATCAGTAAGACTTGATCTTTGCCCGTGCTCGGTGAGGGAGGACGTGCCTAAGGATATCGGCGTACGTCACAGGCACGCGTAGGAGGTAGAGCGCACACATGAGCACGGAGAGGTTTCCCCGCGGTGTAGCAGCGTCACCTTCGTGCAATGCTGCTCTGCGTTTTCGGGCTTTGATCCTTTGCGCTGGTCCTTCCGGGCCTGACTGGGAGCGATGGGCCTCGTCCTCCGAGGAAGATCCAGACGCTTCTGAGAGTAGGCCAGCAAGATCGCTATTCTCCTCACTTTCCTCGCTCTCCGCTTCAGATGCAGGCTCATCTTCACTCGCCGAGTCATTCTCGGTGGAAAAAGCCTCGGAGTCAACGAGCGTCTGCGACGTCCGGGGTACCGTCTCCTCGCGCGCTGGCTGCTCCGGCCGACCGACTTGCGCGTGCTGGGATATGTCAGAGGAAGAAGTAGCGTGCGCGTGATGCACCGGTTCATCTGGTATTTTGGGCCAGAGAAGAACATGCAGCGCCCATGTGTCCCTACATATTATCTGAGTATTTTAGCCTCAATGCAACAGGAGATGATCACAGATGGAGTTACCTCGAACTCCGGGGGGAGGGACCAGATGCGGATCAGAGTGGAGACTTGGTGGCGGAAGAGGAGTTGTAGACATTGGAGGTAATGGAAGCGGGCGCGATCGCCGTGGTATACTGTAATATTCTGGTGATCAGGTCGTTTATCCAAAACGGGGTTAATTAGACACAACAAGAAATGGAATAACGAGGAAGACAAGGAAGGAAGAGGAGGCCCACTGGGAGGAGTAGACAAGGAAAGAAGAGAGACGTACATTTCGGATCGGCGTTACTCGCGTGAACCTTGGTCCGCTTAGGACGCTTCAAGCTCCGTTTATGAAGCAGATGCGGGCCCGATTCAAGCAGCTCGTTATTCTCATTCCGGTAATTCTAGAAAAGGGTTAGGAACCGACAGAGAGGGGAGAGAGAGGACGCACGGCGAGAACGTGCCCTTCTGAGCAGACGATAAGGCCTGAGAGAGGCTCACGGTGCCATCGGCGGGATTTGCATATGGGACAGGCGCGGACCATGTCGGTTTATTACTTTAGCTGTCGCTCAAGTCGTTCTGATGAATGTGGTCGATGGACGGACCGGTCGGTTCTGCCCCTGAGAGAGAAGAGGAGAATGCGCGGACTGGAATGTCCCTGTATAAGGCCTCAACAGAGTTGGGGTGTAGCAAGAACAGACCAAACAAAGTTAAACTCTGAGCGGCGGTCCCGTCAGTTTTGTCATGTCCCACCCAACACAGGCCGTGTCCGTCCAGTAGGCGCCGGTAAGATCCGCCGCGGAATCTGACTGAGTAATCTGATCCCGGTCCAGACCGAACAGAAGGTGTCTGAGTGTCATCGATGCTGACCAGCCGCCTCTTCGCCTCGAGGTAAAGAAGCGCCCATTACATAGAGGGGGAGGTTAGAAGGGAGAGAGGCAAGGCAAAGGTGTGTTACTGCGCTCTTTCCCTCTTCACACTCTTCACCATTCAACTCGCTGCAAAGACTATGTCCAGGAACGATATATTCTCTACTTCCTTTCGCATACAGCCACCACCATCGCCCTTACTCGCTTCCACTTCCCCGATCATCTCACATCACCACTCTACCTCGCTTCCGGATGACTCATTCAACAACAACTCTTCGCTGGCCCGTGCACGCACAACGGGACAGTCGTACCTACGTTCACGAGCACCGCAAGACCGACCTCTTCCACCCCTAGATCCTCAAGGGAAAGGGCTGCAGAGGAACAGGAGTGTGCATATTGCCGACAAGCCGTATGTCTACCTCCTCTCCGAGATGCAAGACACTAGTCGCGGATACGAAGACGACTATACCCCTCTTGCTGAGAGAGACGAAGGACGAATAAGCATGGACACGCTCTCTCCCTCACCGCGTACGCCACTCATCTCTCTCCCAGCTCGGCAGAGCTCAGAACCAGGGCCGTCAAGGACCTCTTCATTCTTCGACCTCCCATCGTCCCGTATCGACCCCCCATCCGCGCTCCCTTCCGGTCTGACCAGACCGCTCACCAGCTCCAGTTCGGACTTTTCAAGTGCGTACTCGACGAGGAGTAACCCGAGCTTGATGGAGGAGCTCCCTTGGGAGGTGAAGACGTCTGCAGACCGGGACGGTGCTAGCAGGGTGGGGGAACGAGATGCTGAGCTGGAAGATGTCCAACTCCGGTTGAGGGAGGAGAGAGGATATTTCCTCGGAGAAGGAAGGTTCGCAAAGGTCTGGGTAGCTGCGTTCCAGAAACCTTCACATCGCCGATCGTTCCCCAAGTTGGGGGAAGAAGACGATGACCCCGAAGCTGAACATGAGCCGACGCCTATCGGGCGGACTTATTCTGCGAATACGGGACGAAACAGCGGCAAGGGCAGCTGGCGCCTATGCGCAGCTAAGCAGCCATTGCCTGACGCTGAGAGCCAGCTACTAGGGAGGAGGGAAGCATTCTTCCTCCGACATCTGAGGCATCCAACACTCGCTAGTGTAGGTGATCAGGTCAGGTTCTCCCAAGGGCGAAAGTATGTTGTACGATTGCTTGGAATCGTGAGGCGCGACGGCGAGAGCGGGGAGCGAGAGGGCAGGACGGTGCATTCCGTCCCTCCACCACTTCCTCTCCGCCTTCCCCCACCGGACGAAGAACGTTTCACCGGTCTTTCGCTTCACGAGTCTGCGAGCTATCAGCTTCCACAAGGCCCCAACCTCTCCCTAGCGAGCGCGACCACTCCCCTCGCATCCCAGCCCTACCCCGCCGACCCCTTCCGACTCGCTCCTCCCCCAACACCACCTTTCCTCCGGCACGCCCGCTCAGTGTCCGACACCCACTCGCCTTTCCAAGTTCAAGCCCAAGCGCAGTCCTCACTCCTCTCGCCTACGCCTCATGCGCCAAAATCCCGGTCGCGTGGAACGAGCCCAATACGGAACTGGCTCGGAGCACTACCTCCTAGTCCTCCATCTCCAGCTACACTCGCTCCTCCTTCTGTGACGGTAGACGCCCGCTCACCGGCGCAAACCCAAGCTGAAATCCTTCTCCTGCTCTCTTTTCATCCCTCTGGATCGCTTGCCTCCCTCCTCCATTCCCACCCGCACAAGCTCACCCCGCAGCTCTATACCACTCTATCGTGGGAACTCGCGATGGCGCTTGCGTATGTCCATTCGTGCGGTGTGCTGCATACGGATGTCAAGCCACAGAATGTGTTGCTCTCATACACGACTCCACCTGGTCGTGATTCAGGCCTAACTTTAAACGCTGGCGCAGGGCCCGTGCAAGTGGAGTACTCTGCCCGCCTAGCAGACTTTGGCAGCGCCCTCCTCCTCCCACCGTTTACCGCCTCCTCCCCAACAGACGGACTTGGACTAGGCACCCCGGGGTACACCGCACCCGAACTCCTGCTTCCACCAGGGAGCTGCAGCTTCAGTTATTCGGCAGACGTGTTCAGCCTCGGGGTCGTCCTCGGTGTTCTGCTCTTCGGAAGGGAACCGTACGCTCGTCTCGTAGGCAGGGGAAGAGGGAGACTGGAGATGATGCGCTGGGCGAAGAAGGGCGGGTATTGGGCATATGAGGAGGGGGTAAGGCTCGCTTCTGTTGGTGAACTGGGACAGCCGCGAGGGGAGGACGAGGCTGGGGAAGAGGAGAGGGTGCCTAGGCTGGGAAGGAATGATCTCCTGGAGTTGCTCGCTAATGATGGGACTGAGCGGCAGGAAGAAGAGCTAGAGGAGCGGGAAGATGTCGTCTGGCCTTCACCACCTGAACTGAAGCTTGACCCCTCCTCTTCAGAAGATTCGCTTACACCTGGCGCCGCCAACGTTGAAGAGCGCAACATACCCGAGCTTGTGCTTTCCCGTGTACCCCATCATCTATCGGGCAATCCGATGGTCCCCCTGGGAGTGAAAGAGCCCATCCCCCTGCCTTCACCGCCTAACTCTCCACCGAAATCCGCTGCAAACGCCACCACCGCCCACGCGCATACACGTACACGAACCTCCCTACACACACCTACCACCCATTCCTCCCAGGGCGTTTTGTCTCCCCCACCACCACTTACGAGCCCTGCCACCCCCTCTGCGCCCTATGCCGACGGCAGCCCCCCGATCTTCTTCCTTGGCCCTTCAACCCTCACCGGTCAGCCAGAGCGCGCACCAGATGCCCTCGTCAGCCTCGTCAAGCGCATGTGTTCCCCTAATTCAGAAGGGAGGCCCGAGATGGACGAAGTTGTCAGCGTACTAGGCGCATTGAGGGAGGCGTACTGTCTTGTCTGATCAAGCACTTGAAGAGCTCGCCAAGAACAAGAGGGAAGCTTATCCTCGCCGATATGCGGCGAAATTTGGATACCTGGCCGTCCAAGATGCCTTACCCTAGCAAAACTCGTTCAGGCTACATCTGTTGTATAACCTTATTCTGTTTAACATCTGTTGTGGCGACATTTTGTATATGTAAATATAAAATGCAAGAGATGCAGTCGTCACGCGCATGCGGATTGAGCATGCGGAAATGGAAGTACAAAGGTTCTCCGCTTCGCCCAGGCACTGAACCAACTTACCCAAATATTCAATACCCCCAATCAACGCTCACACGATTGTTCTCAATTCTATTCTCATTTCACATGTCCTAACAAACTAAGCCAACCCTAGCTAGGTGCAATGAATGATAGTGAACATTGGATAGCGATCGACATAACGCAAGACAATACGCAACACTTGCGCCAACTGTAATTACGTCAAGCAAAAGGACAGTGATCTGGGGGGATCCGCTGATGATATATACCCATCGCAAGGTCTAGTTAAACGGCCCGGGAAAGGGAGGGAGGAGGAAATCACGCCTTGTTGGCGCCAACGTTGAGGCACACAGTCTCGACGAGCGCGGCACTGACGCGGTAGGGGTCGACGTTGGATGCCGGGCGGCGATCCTCGAGGTAGCCAAAGCCCTTGGCTGCAACGGCACGGGGGATACGGATGGAGGCGCCACGGTTGGCAACGCCGGAGGAGAAGGTGCCAATATGGCCAGTCTCGTGACGGCCAGTCAGGCGGAGGTCGTTGTCCTCGCCGTAGACGGCGATGTGCTCCAAATGCCGCTTGGAAAGCTTCTCGATAGCAGACTCGATGACCTTCATGCCGCCCTCCTTGCGCATAGCTTCGGTGGAGAAGTTGGAGTGGCACCCTGCGCCGTTCCAGTCGCCCTTAAGCGGCTTGGGGTGGAAGGAAACCTTGATGCCCCACTCCTCAGCACAGCGGACGAGCAGGAAACGTGCCATCCAGAGATGGTCACCCATGTCGATTCCTTCGCAAGGCCCGACCTGGAACTCCCACTGGGAGGGCATGACCTCGGCGTTGATACCAGAGATGTTGACGCCAGCGTATAGGCATGCACGGTAGTGTGCCTCGATCAGATCACGGGCGAACACCTTGCCAGTCCCTAATATTCGCGAATACACGTAAGCATTCATACGCGTTTCACCGCGGGACGCGGACTCACCAACACCGCAGTAATATGGGCCCTGGGGGCCGGGGAAACCGCCCTTGGGCCAGCCGTAAGGGGATCCATCAGCGTCGAAGAGGGTGTACTCCTGCTCGAGACCGAACCAGGGGTGCTCATCCTTTGCCTGGTCCATGACCTTCTTGGCATGATGACGGTAGTTGGTCCTGTTCGGGGTGCCGTCGTTGTTGTAGCATTCAGCGAGAACGAGGATGTTGTCACCACCACGGAAGGGGTCACGGAAGATGGCAGCAGGGCGGAGGTAGACATCCGAGTCGTTGCCTGGTGCCTGGTTGGTGGAGGAACCGTCGAAATCCCAGATACGGAGCTCGTCAATGCTCTTGGGGATACCCGGGAGCGTGCAGGTCTTGCAACGCAGCCCACCATCACCATCGATCCAAACGTCTGTAGGAGTATTGCGATGAGCTCGCTGTCACACGCCTCTTCAAGATGTGTTACTCACACTCAGCCTGGATCTTCTTACCCTGGTCTAGGGTAAGGTATGGCCCGAGAAGGTCTTTACGAGCAAGCATTGCCATTATAGAAGTATGTGGGGATGGAGAGCGGTGGGGGGGAGACGGGAGGATGGAGGATGGGGGATGAGAAGCGGTGGTGTGGAAAGAGAGCGTCTGACGACGAGGGTGAAGGGTTTAAAAGGGGTCATTGCACCGGACGGAGGCGGTAAGGAAGGCACTGCGGGGGCACGACACGCTATCACCCGTTAGCCAATCACAGCTCGTGCCACTCAAACGGAAATAGAATGGAAGCAGTTTGATCCCGCACCCGCCTTGTCCCAGTGAACTTCCCTCCTCCGATTGGACCGATAAGCCACCGCCCCCGACCCAACCCCCCCTACGAACGCTGCCTCCGGGACAGCACCGAATGCCGAAAATTTTGCACCTCCTCAACATGATCGACCTGCCACAAATCAGTGCTAGTGTCTGTCCCTGAATCTTTTTATCACTGCAGTCGGACAATGCACCTCTGTTCATGGTAATAATGTGCTGAATTATTATCTTCCTACCTTGGCGCCGCGCCGGTTACTCTGATACATAATGAAATTATTCGCTAGAGCCGTTCCGGGGCTTCCGCGCCTCCTTCAGCCGTCGAGCCGGCAGCCTCCGGTGCCCGTGCGTTCCCCTCCACATCGCCACTCTTGATGAATTCCCGGGTTCCTCGGCGCGCTCGTTTCGGCGACGGCACAAGGGCCTCCGCCGTGTCTGCTTGCTCCAGCGCAGGTGGCGATATCGAACGCGTGGGAGACGACGAGGTGGTCGTCTGCTCACCAGCACCTCCGCCGTGCTCCACCTTGGTGCTCCTTTTAGGTGACTGGCCATCGCCTGCGGGATCTGGTTTCTCAGGGACGGCTGCGGTAGCAGTCCCACTGATAACCCCAGGTCTCAGTCCCAGGATGTCCGATATGCGCATCTCTGCCCTTTTGCCCCATCCTTCGACGCTAGGCCGGAATTCACAGTACAGGCCATAGCCCCGATTGTTGAGTGTCTCAGGGGTGAAAGATAATGAAAGTAATCGCATGGCGCCCATGACGTAAGGCAGCGTTTGTCGCATCGCACGGTGGATGTACCCAAATGCAGCTACGGGCTCCACAGCCTCTCCTCGTATGAGTCCTCTCCAATCATCATTGGGCAGTTTCATGACGGGTCTAATGAGTGGTCAGTCCTGGTTTGAGGTTGCTGAACGCAAAGCTTACATCCTAGAGAAGACTATTAAGCAGGAGATTCAGTCCTGACAGGGTATCACTCACTTTCGGTCCATGAGGGTCACAAATGGTTGCGCGGATCCCACAGTGCTCTCCTTTTCCTTTAACTTGTCAAATATTCCCAATGATATGCCCTTCGATGTTGCATTCATTTCAGTGTACACTGAGCCTGTTTGGCCAAGTGAGGACCATTTCGCGAGACGAGATGTGGTACGCACCAATACTCAACGCCTCTTCTCGCTTGAATCCTATTCGTTCACACACTATTGTCGCCCATGCGGCCATCACCGGAGCCCGGTTGATGACAACGGTTCGTGTAGTCAAGATCTAACAGAGGGATGTAAGAAGGTATGCGAAACCAAGTAAAGTTCGCGCACATCTTCTTCTAAAATTTCACCAAAGTCGAGGCTGGCATACTCTGAACCTTTTCTTCGTAGCCCGGGAGCAAGGTCGTCATTCAAGTCATCATCTCGTCGCCGTTTTCGAGTGGGTTTCTACATTTCCCATTCAGCAAACATCATGAGGAGGGAAAGGTCACACGCACTGAAGACGACGCTAGCTCAGGTTCAGGAACAGGTTGTGGTACATCTACCTCTTTCGTTTTGTACCCTGCCTTGCGTAACGCTGCCAATACCTTCGTTCTCTGGTCCTTGTCATCCACCTTAAGGGCGGTGAGCTTCGGAGTTGTGAGAGTCGCAAGCTTCGCAGGAGTGTTGTACTCCTTGAAACTATGAACGATCGTGTTCACTGCGTTATAGTTTCTGTGTCGATTCATGACATGAAGGAAGCACATACATTTTAGAAGCTACGGACATGCTATCCTGCATAGACATGCCTGATGAAGTGAGCATCTTGAGGAATGCGGGGAGGGCGAGCGGGGTGTTAGAGAGATGAGTGGCAGGTGGTTGTGCTTTCTTTGGAGGCATGATAACTCAAGGATAGATACGGAGACAAGAGAGGGGGTGAAGTGCTCACACGAGCACGAGCATTAGAGGGCGTTACAGTCACCACCCGACTCCGGTAATGAACTTGGTTAAATCTGCTTCCGTGCTTCTCCGAGTGAGGAAGACAGGCTGTTGAATAGGCACTCACCAACCCTGCATATACCCATCACACACCCCGACAATATTCAATAATGCCACCTAAAAGTAGAGCGACAAGCAGACCGGTGGAAGTCCCCGATGAGGCTCCCCCGACAGCGAGCATGTTCGACCCAGACAGGCAGTCGGCACCGCGAACACCAGCACAGGCATCTCGGACTCTCACCGGCGCTGGAATACCCGCTGTGACAAGCACACCTGCCAACTTCATCCCTGACAGTATGTCACTAGTCCCATATGTTTGAACACAGGGTGATTAACAATACAGCTTCTGACAACTCCTTTCGATCTGCTATCCTCAGCGCCTCCCAACTCAACCTTACACCTCAACGACCAGGTTTCTCCGCCCCCAGTGCCGTAGATCTCATAACACAATCCCCGATTCCATCTTCCGATTCACACGATACTATCCAAGAGCGCGCCTCATATGGACCAGGAGCTCAGAAGACGCCAGTGAAGCCTAGAGGGATTATGATCAGAGAGGATCCGAGCATGGTCTCATCCTTTGACCCGAAGGACGAGGTGCTGTACAAGCTTTGGGTAGACTAAGGCACACTAGCCATATATGTTAAAGATCTCTTTCAAGAGACTGTTAGTTGTTGGAATGAGCCAACTGGCCACAGCGAGTCATCCTCACCCACAGGGACCACAAATAGTTGGCGACAACACGGGACTCCAGCGGATTTCCCAACATCAACGATACAATTACATACGCCAATGCCAGCTATTCGGTATCTAGTGCACACGTAATTACTGGACAGTGCCTCCCTAGTTATTAATAATAACTTGGGAAGTCTCTGATTGCGGTCCGAAGTGAAGCATCCACGCTTGTTTCCGTGGTCCAACCCTCTTAAGCTTCTGCACAGTACGCGTATGCGCCCTGCCCTTCGTTCGCTATCGTCTCTCGTGAGCACCAACATGGTCAGCACCAAGGTTACCGCCTCCAAAGCCGTCGCATTCCTCAATGGCTCGCCCACGCCGTTCCATGCGGTGCGGAATGCCAGTGCACGCCTGGAAGAAGCCGGGTTCACGCGGATCAGAGAGACAGATCAGTGGGAATTGAAGCCCGGGGGGAGGTACTACTACACTAGGTGCGCAGAGTGTATGGATGAGGCAGCATGGGAAGCTGATGGTGAATAGAGAGCAGAGGAGCTTGATTGCGTTCACCTTGCCTCAAGGTTGGAAGGCTGGCACTGGGGTGTCCATCGTCGCTACTCACACCGACTCCCCCAACCTGCGTGTGCGTTTCTCCCGCCCACCCCCTTTCTCCCACTAATAGCTAGATAGATCCGCCCGGTGTCGAACAAGACCTCCTCAGGATACCTCCAGGTTGCGGTGGAGACGTATGGTGGTGGGCTCTGGCATACATGGTTCGATCGCGACCTCAGTGTTGCCGGCCGTGTTGTGGTCGCTACCCCCGGGACGACGCAGTTCCAGACGAAGCTAGTGAAAGTTGAACGTCCTCTGATCCGGATTCCCAACTTAGCCATCCACTGTAACTTCCCTTGGGCTGAATGCTGACCCAAGCTGACGCATGCGGACAGTGGACCGTACCATAAACGACCAGTTCAAGTTCAACAAGGAGACTGAGTTTATCCCTTTCCTGGGGGTGCTATCTGAGGAACTCAACAAGATGCCCGAGCCAAAGTATGAAGAAAAAGGGCCGCAGATCAAGCCTGCCCCGAGTGAAAGGCATCATCCAGCTCTCCTAGCCGTGCTGGCGGAAGAGATGAGCTGCGCCCCGGAGGAGATCAACGATTTCGAGCTGTGAGCATCATGAGTACATGTACTGCTCTGTTGTGCTGATCATGCGATTTAAGAGCTCTCTATGATACCAACCCCTCGACCGTAGGTGGCCTGCAGAACGAGTTCGTTTTTTCACCGCGACTCGATAACCTCATGTCCACGTAAGTCCATCACTTGTCAGGTCTGACAGCTTAATCCAATATCGCTGCAGCTTCTGCGCTCTCGAGGCAATCTGCGAGTCCGTAACTCTCGAAAAGAAAACCGACAACGTGAACTGTATCGCGATGTTCGACCACGAGGAGATCGGCTCCGCCTCCGGCGTAGGAGCGCAAGGCTCGCTCCTTCCCTCCTTCCTGAGTAGGCTCTCGCCCACACCTGAGCAACACGCGCACAGTGTGGCCAGGTCCATGCTTATCTCAGCAGATATGACGCATGCCTTCCATCCCAGCTACGCGAGCAAGTATCAGGATGGGCACAGGACAATGATCAATGGCGGGATGGTGATCAAGACGAATGCGAATCAGAGGTATGCGACCGAGGCGATTGGCGCGTGGGTTGTCAGAAGGCTGGCGGCAAGGAGGGGTGGCGCGATTCAGGACTATGAAGGAAGGAATGATATGTGAGTTGCATTGTTATTCTGCTCCTGTGCATCCCTAATTGGCGCAGGCCGTGCGGTTCGACCGTTGGACCTCTCCTCTCTCAACTCGGTCTCCGAACTGTGGATGTCGGTGCGCCAATGTGTGAGTACACTCACCTCTGTTCCGATGTTCCCAGCTCAACATGTAAACAGGGAGTATGCACTCTGTTCGTGAAACATGTGGGGCCCATGATGTCCCCGCGGCAGTGAACTTGTTCCTTGCGCTGTTCGAAGGTTGGAGGGATGAAGTTGGAGAGCTGATGGTTGATTGATGACATCAGTACATTGGGGGTTGATTGGGTCGAATGGCTTCGGAACTCGGTCTTACTGCTCTAAATTGAATGGTTCTTTCGTGACTCACCGCCGGTTGCACAAGGATTCGAACATCAGGGACCCTTTTCGTGCAGAATTTTTGAAGCAGGGAAGCCCCACGCCCGATATCCTTCCTTGTCACCAAGCATGGTTTGTAGACATGCGTCCATCATCACTCTGTTTCGCTGCCCTTTATTGCAGAGGGTGGGTGGGTGCGATGGTATCAATATACCCACGTGAATATCCCTGCACATGCGTGTCTGGATCAATTCGCAACCTGCAGTAAGAAGAGTGTGGTGAGCTCACGTGACACAGTATTGGCACAGCCACTCAGTCCTGACCAAAAATATCGGTCTGAAATTTCTGGACCCTTGGCGAAGTAGCATTCTCCTCACCCAAATACCTGTGGCATGGTCCGCTCATATCTCCGGTGGGGTCCAACCCAAGCATTTGGCATTATATGCAGCCCAGGGTCGAATGGATTATTTGACGGCAAGCTGGCATATGTGCCGGGGCTTGAGGACATCCTGGTGTGGGATGTGAAGAAGGCACAACTGGTGCGCCTGAAATCTGGGATTGTGAACCTCGTGCTGACACCATATCCAGCTATCTATGTGGCATGAAAGCGGTCATCGAGCAGAAGTGACGTGTATCATCCGCTCTCCAACTCAGGATACCTTTGCGGTAGGCTACGCGGATGGCTCCATCCGGATATGGAATGCCCGCTCCGGGACGGTTGAGGTTGCACTCAACGGGCACAAACGAGCTGTCACTGCCTTGGCTTATGACAAAGAAGGCACTCGACTTGCATCAGGTTCTATGGATACGGCCCTGATCATTTGGGACGTGGTTGCGGAGACAGGTTTGTTCCGGCTCAGGGGGCACAGGGACCAAATTACTTCAATCCGGTTCTTACAGACACCAGTGTCGTTGGATGATCCCTCTACTTCAGACGCCGTCACCGTCTCAACAGCCTTCCTTCCTGGCTATCTTGTCACAACGTCGAAAGACACCTTCTTGAAACTCTGGGACCTAAACACTCAGCACTGTCTGCAGACCACCGTCGCACACCGCGCGGAGATTTGGGCAATGGACATTAACCCTGCAGAAGACAACATCATCACTGGAGCTGGAGACGGAGAAATCAAGGCATGGAAGATTGACCGTGCTGCGTTAAGTTTGGGGCTCCGGGAAGGAGAAGATGGAAAGATAGCCAAGCTCATTCTCCCACTCGGCAACCTCCCCAACTCGAACAATAGCCGTATTTCACAAATTGCCTTTCACCGAAGTGAATCGTATTTGGCAGTGCAGGACCAGGACAAGGCGGTGGAGGTGTTCAGGATCAGAAGTGAGGAAGAAGTGAGGAAGAAGATGGCGAGGAGGAAAAAAAGGGCAAAGGAGAAGAAAAAAGATAAGGGAAAGGAGGCGGACGGCAACGCTGGAGAGGTGAACATGGCGAATGATCACACACCGGACGAACCGATTACCCTTGAAGACTTGTACACGAGGCACATACTTGTTCGCGGGAGTGGGAAGATAAGAGGATTCGACTTCGTCCCTGCAGATGCTAGTTTGAAAGGAGATGTCCAAGTGAGTGTAGGCCTCCCCCTATACCGGCAGAAATTTACGTTGTTGTATTAGATTTTCTTGTCATTGGCATCGAATGCAGTGGAAGTATGGACTATACCGTCACCCGCGAAGCTGAAACTCGACTCCGCGACAGAAGCCACACGTGCGTATGGATTGGACCTACCAGGACATCGCACCGACATCCGAACGCTCGCGATAAGCTCTGATGATGAGCTCTTGGCATCTGCATCGAATGGTCCGTTCCAAGCTTTTTAGTGTGCTGGCTGCTTACCGTGGGAACAGGTGCGCTAAAAATCTGGAATGTCAAAACTCTCGCTTGCATCCGGACAATGGATTGTGGCTACGCAGTATGTAGCATTTTCCTCCCTGATGACCGACAAGTCGCCGTCGGTACGAAATCTGGCGAGATCCTGCTGTACGACATTGCGTCGTCGTCTTTGATTGAGACGATTAAAGCTCACGAGGGAACTGTGTGGTCTATTGATCTTCGACCGGATGGGAAGGCACTTGTGAGCGGGAGTGCAGACAAGGATGTCAAGTTCTGGGATCTTGAGCCTGTGAACCCGGAAGGCAGTACATCCGTAAGTGCACTGCCTTGAAACAAAATCCAGGCCACTCACCAGCGGTGAAGAGTTCTCGAGCTCTGGTTACTTTGACGCATGCAAGGACACTGAAGATGAGTGATGACGTCCTGGGAGCATGCTACAGTCCCAACGGAAAACTTATTGCTGTGTCTCTCCTCGACTCAACAGTCAAAATATTTTACGAAGACAGCTTGAAATTCTTGCTGTCGCTATACGGCCACAAGGTATCTCGCTGTGTGATCTCTTGCTTGTTATTCCGCTCACTGTTACTACAGCTCCCGGTCTTATCAATGGCGATCTCAAGTGACTCAAAGCTCATCGTCACCTGCTCCGCGGACAAGAACATCAAGATCTGGGGTCTTGACTTCGGAGATTGTCACAAGTCCATCTTTGCGCACGACGAGAGCATCATGCAAGTTGGATTCGAGCCTCGGACTCACAACTTTTGGTCAGTGGGAAAGGACAAGGTATTGAAGTATTGGGATGGAGATAAGGTTCGCCCTCTTTTTCGCCTGACTTTGACAATCTGATGATGCGTTCCGTGCAGTTCGAGAATATCCAGAAGTTTGAGGGACACCATGCCGAAATCTGGGCGCTTGCTGTGGCACACAACGGTCAGTTTGTTGTCACTGGATCCCATGATAAGTCTATTCGAATATGGGAAAAGACCGACGAACCGGTAAGGATGGTATATGTTGCCTCGCAGGGTTGTTACTCATCAGTATCCCAGCTTTTCTTGGAAGAAGAGCGGGAGCGAGAACTCGAAGAGATGTACGAGCGTGGGATTGCGGACAGTATGAATCGCGAGGATCAGCAGGTCAATGGCGACACCGAAGTTGCTGGCGCCGAAGCCACTACAGTCAACAAGCAGACTGCTGAAACCCTCATGGCTGGCGAACGTATCATGGAGGCTTTGGACGTCGCTGATACTGAGCGCGAATCATGGGTTCAGTACGAAGCAGCAACGGCAGCGTTGAGCGAAGAGCAGAAGGAAAAAGTACCCCGCCCGACCAAGCACGCACTGCTTGCCGCACTAGGAGATGTCGAGCCCGCCGCCTATGTCCTTAGTGTTGTGGAGAAGATTCAAACTGCTGCCCTATATGATGCGCTTCTTGTCTTGCCGTTTGCCAAGGTCGTGTCTTTGATGCACTATCTGGACGATTGGGCCCAAAGAGTCCGTGCCATCTTGATACATGTTGTCCGTTCTCACCCCACCTACAGGAATGGAATGTTGCCCTGACGTCTCGGATACTGGTCTTCCTTCTGAAGCTTCATCATCACCAGATCGTCGCGAACCGCACAATGCGTACTATTCTGATTCCATTGCGTATTCACCTTCGCGCAGCTCTGAAGCGGCAGAAGGAGGCCATCGGGTATAATCTTGCTGCCATGCGGTATATCCGCCGACAGGACGAGGCTACGAGAACCGCGGAGTTATACGAAGAGGGGCTAGATGACGAGACCATCAAGGAGCGCATCGCTGCAGGACAGAAGAGAAAGAGAGTCGGTATTCGTGCATGAGCTGCTGTTTCTATTGTACCCGAAGGTATGATATGGGCTCTATGGTAATCGAACGAATGTGAGGTTTTGCAGTTGCAATCACTTCTATTTTGGTCCCCATAATGTTGTGTCCCTGATCAAGACCGTCAATTCCACACTGGAGCAAACTTCATTGGATCTCACCACTCCCGAGGACCGTCTGCTAAGTGCATCGTTACATCGTTAATCACGCCTTCAGAGAGCGGCGCCAGAGCTCGGAACACTGGCTGGCTGACATCAACGTGCTTCCCTTGACAACCTGCGCAAGTGTCGACCACCCGGCAGCTGACGCACTTCGAGCCATTGCATACTGCACTCTATGTCAACATTGTTCAACATTGCAATCCAAAGCACCTACGCGATAGGAAACTCAGGCAGGGTGGTTTGTCTAGCCATCCGTCGATCGTCAGCGCGCATATATACGAGTTATCGGTCGGCTGCCAGACTGTCTGAGCCCAACAGCTTCATATATGCGCATTTCTCAGCGGTCCATTGAATGACAGAGAGTCATTTAACTCACCTTGGATTCAACAGCCCGTCTCCACTGTACCAAGTGACCTTGACGCTCTGTGGTGTACCGATGGACTTGACGGAATCGACCAATGCTTCAATCGATAATCGCGCGTCCAGTACATTTGTGTGCGTATCGTTTGCCCACCCCGTAGGAAATCCTGAGTGGTAAGCATCTCCAAGCTGGTCTACAGTGGCATGCCGCTTAGGTGACGATGTAAGTCTGCGAGAGTGACCTCCAAGAAAGTCGAAAGGATGGACAGGAAGGGTGTTGCCACTTAAACAATATAAGAGGCATGCCGACGCGAAAATGGTTGCGAACTGCATATTGTTGAAATGAGGGAATACTGCTCTTGAAGAAGTTCTTCTGAGTTGTTTAGAAATACGAGGCCGAAGTAATGTAACGGAAAGGAACGAGGGGGTGCAGCGTTTGCTCATCGAGCATGCTATTAACGGACATCACACTATGACAGCTCCCGATCCAACCTTACCTGACTCATCGCAACGACCGCAACAGGGGGATTCTTCTCAATGAATGCAGGTGTCCCGGCATATATGCTCCAGAACAGATATTGCAAATGAAGGAGCTTCGAGACAACAGCAAAATATCTAAAGGACCACGTCCAATGAATTAGTCTATATCTAAATTCAGATAACGTTGCGTTCGTGGCTCCAGCATAGGAAGTACCTCGTATGACAGTACTGTACCCATAGAGAAGCTGTTTTGTAGGGAATATAATACAGATGGGTGGCAGCGGGATAAATTTACAACATGCTCAGAATGATGGCGGCAAGAGCGCTCGAGCCGATAAACATGAAGATGTCTTCACATTTCGTTGTCAGAAGCATGCACGCCAATAAGTACGAAGAATGCGTACATTGGACAAGCAAAAAAGCGGCCAGCGTGTCCGCCTTCCCATCCGGTGAATAAAGCTGGGTGATAACAAGCTGATTCACCGCGCCTGGGGTGCCCGACAGGAACATGATGACAAAACGTAGAGCATATGCGTCCGGGGGGATGAGAGAAGTGTGGAAGGTGAGGTATTGAGTGAGGGCGACGCCGGCTACCGGAAGAATCACGCATTTGATGGCGGTCATCCCGAGGGCGGCCATTATCGGGAGTTTGGTTATCGGCCGAGGGATCTGGATGAGAGATTCAGAAAAGAACTTGAGTGGAACATCGTAAGGCAACATACCGTCATGCGAGCGAAACTGTTCCCCAGTAGCATCAGGCCCTGAGGCACGGATATTCCTCCAATAAAGCTCGCAGTATTTAAGATGAACTGCAAACAAGGATTTCCGTCTGGACCCAATGCGAAGCCGTAATATTTGGATCCTGGCTCAAGCTCCACGAAGAGTGCCTTGAGCGGCTGGATCAGAGAGATTGGCAAGGCAAGCAGGATGGACAAGGTTACTGGGGAAGTTGAGTTTTTCAGCATGAACCAGACGAGGTGGAAGGGTATAGAGGCGGGATGCGCCCAGAACCGCGCGAAGCGAGTGGTGAAGGGTGATAGGCGCTCGGCCAGTTGTGCTTTCCACCGTCGGACGAAGTGTGGTACAAAGCGGGAAGGCGGTTGTGAACTGGGGGCGGGCGCTGGTGCATTGGCATGGGAAGGGGGTAACGTAACACTGGTTGAGGAAGGAGTTGGACTCAGCCTCTTTGTAGGTGCAGACGTCGACGGAGTCGCGTGCGGCTGTGAGTGCGGGTGCGGGTGTGGGGGATGAAGTCGTCCGAGGCCCGGCTCACCAGCCAGTGCCTCCGCCTCAGTGCTCGCCGCCGCTTTCTCCTGGTCATGGATAATATCCTTTTCCATCTGGTCTTCAATTTCTGGCGAAGTCAGCGCTAGACGCAAGGAATCGCAGAAGCCAACCTACTCGTGTCCTCCCCGTACGCCTCTGGGTCGTGCTCCACTGTGGGCTGCTTCCTGCCCCTGATCCTTGCCCAAAGCATCTTCATCGACCTGCTCCTCCTCTCCCACCTCTCTTTGATCGACTCCGGTATCTCATACCCGTTCTCATCGAAAGGGACTTTATCTGCATCCGCAAAGTCCCAAGCCACGGTCTTCCAGAACCCCGTGGCAAAGTAGCTGATTTGGAAAGCAACGATAAACACAGCGATGAAGGCGATACCGAGCTGCGTGTCTGGGGTGCCGTTAAACGGGGTGTGCATGAATATTGTCATGAGTACTGCGGTCGGGAGGTTGTTCCAGTTCGACATAGCGCCGCAAGTGATGAGGCCCCAGCGGAATTGGCGGGGTACGAAGACGATTTCACGCAGGATCAGGGTCATCAAGAGACCGGCGAACTAAGCGCAAATGATAAGCGAGTACGAGATAGAGAGAGCGACGACTAACAATATAAAAGAACGCCATGAGGAATATTGGTCCGAGGAATGCGATGTTTGTGCTGTTGAAAGCCGGAACAATACTGGAGAAGACCAGACATGGTAATGCAACATTCTATGGGAGACCTCAATCAGCAATGACATACGAGGAATGCACACGACTAAGGACGTACGACGTTCACCACTGCTGACCCCTTTGCCCCTTGAGGCGTCCATAACCCATTGCGGGTAAGTACATAGCCTGAGAGGATCGTGAGGAACGTCTTCAGCAGCGGCACGAAGCTGCGCTCGTATCAGTGATCGCCACCTTATTGATCTGATGATGATGCGCACCCGGCATAGATGTAGTAGCCAGCTGCACTTGTCATCTTAGGCAGTTCAGATATCGTACAATTGCAGGCTGACCAAATCTACCCACGATCCAGTCAAGAGCAATTTATCGTCGTATCTGACACCGCCAGAGTAGGATGAGAGCACGATTGCGGCGAGTATCGGCTGGCATGGTTGACAATATTTTGCATATATAGAACAGTATCGTCGGCTTCGGGGGAGTGATGTGCCTGTGGGGCAGTCAGGGCCGGGCCGGTGCAGTGAGCGCGGCGGTGGATGGTGCGCTCAACGGCGCGGATACGGGAAGTGAGCGGACGATCGGACCCATCGACCGGGCGGAGGCGGCTCCGGTACTGCCGAAGGCGCTCTTCGGGGTTGTCCACCGACCCCCCATGGTCGATAATCGTCCTGCAAATACTTATCAGCACCCAAGTGTGCATTACAATTAACACCTTTGTTTTCTCACAGTTTCTTCTTGAAGCGCCCGCGAAAGCAATTACATCACATCACCGACAGCATTCAACCCCTCATAAAGATACGACGCAGACTCTTCAATCAAGATCCCCCAGGCGCGCCAATAATGATCACACGAATGCAAATCTTGTGACGATGTTGACCAGCAATCAGACCATATGCATATGCTGGTTTGACACGTGATGCCAGCATAGATCGCCAGTACCAGAGGAGGTCACTACCTGGCCCAGACTGCTGAAGTAGGACCAAAGACATGGTCGTGATGGCTCTTGACCTTTTGCCAGCCTGCTGAATGTGGCTGGCATCACTTAGAGCACCGTGTTGAATCTGAGGGGAACGGAATGCCCCCCCGCCGCGATCTCATACCGCCGATGCGCGACAAAGTGCTTTCTCACCAGCCTCCCATCTCAGGGCCTCAGTAGTCTGGCTCAGGCGTACGGAGTAGTTCGGAGTGGAGAGCCACAGTCAGTCAGTCAGCTGGGCGACTTTGTGATACTTCCTTGACGCGGGGATAACGAGGTGTGAGATCATTCCTAGAGAATGACGTAGATTCGATAAGAAGATCGAGAGCCACCCTTGTTTCTTCCTTCGCAGGTGCAACTCAAACAAACTCGCACAAATATGGAAAGTTCCAACATATCCTGTTGCTTGGAGCGGTCCTTTCCACTCAGGCTTCTAGGGGCTGTGACATTAACGGTTGTTTTCTTATCTGTATCCTTTCGGCCGCCGTCCCGATCGATAAACGATAAACGCCAAGCTTCCGGGCATCCGGCTCCGGCTCCGACTCCAAGCTTCAATCGTCTTGACGACTTCCTTACATCTAATTACCATAACCGGTGTTGCTGTTGAAAATCTGACCCGTGACCATGGATGGGGCAATGAGATGAATTGCGATGAGATGCGATGCGATACCAGGTCGGGGACATTGCGTCTGCTCCGGCAGGGGTTCCTTCGGCCATGTCGCTTCTTTATCAATTGCGCAGTAGGCCTCGTTACGGTAATGCAGATCGTGCGTGGCTCCCTCGAGGCGCTGACTCACGCAGATTGACATTATTGACGGCGACGAATCGTTTTCGGCAGATCTGGATCTGCGTACTTGGAGCAACGCAAATTGTTTGTCACGCACCAGCGGAAGGGAGTGCGGAAAGGAGGAAGATATGGTTTCGAAGGCCTGCATCAAGTGGGGAGGCTAGGAACGATCGGGCCGCTTCGGTCGTCCCCCACTGGTGCGCCTAATGGTCTATTCAATGGTTAGCGTGTGTCAGGCCATGGCAGCGCGATATGGATGATGCAATAGCGTGCCTTTACCTCGCTGTTATAATTGACCTACAATGCCACCTCCGGGCCGAAAAGCCAAGGGTCAAAGGGATGGGGGGAGCGTCGGATCTTGCAACTCCGTTTGTGAGCGGAGCCGGAAAATATTAATGGGCTCTGGAACAAAGGAGAATTGGGTTAAAAAATCCGAAAGATTTGCACGGAAGATGCAAGTATATTGTCATGTCTTGACGCGCTCATCCGCCTGCGTGGGGACCACAGAAGCAGTCGGAGCTCGGAGAACGGGGCAGGGGTGATGCAGATCTCAGATCAAGATTAATAGAAGCCGTGACCGTGATATACACCTCTAAAGTCCGTTCCGTGATACAGCCGGAAGCCGCGGAGAGGGGCAGGTTCATGAAAGTTTTGGGTTAAACAAGTTTCTTTTTTTTAAAGTCGGCGACGGATAATGAGAAGCGGGATGATAGGTCCAGGGACCTGCGGAAAGATCTTCGTCGCAGACCTCGGGTGTTTGTGGTTGTTGATGTCTTTTGACAGGTGTCTTGTAGGTTTTAATCTCAAGCGAGCGCCCAAAAAACGTTGATATCGCCCAGCAAATCATGGTGGACCTTGGCGAACGGACGTTTACGGGAGCATAGGGGCGTGGCTGGTCGTCAAGGGGCTGGGACGTCGGGAGCAAAAGGAAGTGCTATAGAGAAAGGAAAGAAGGACATGAGCCATTCAGTTAGGCCAAGCTTTATGAGGGCTGGCAGGCAGGTGGTGCCCTGGCATGCAGGGGAGGAGAAAGACGGGAGACGGCAAGGTAAAGGGTGCAAGGAGAGAAGAAAATGTAAAGAAAAAGGAATTGCAAAACACCATTGGCCGTGTCCACAGTCACCTCAACACACACACGGGGGCAAACACGGCTTACATACACCCCCCTGGGACCCCCACAACACACACACAACGCACCATCGACGGCCAGGCAACCCGCACACACGCCGCAACCCGCTCATCGCCCCCCCTTCATTACCTCTCATCTCCTTCTTCCTCACTTCCTTTTCCCCCTCCTCCGTCTTTGTTGCCCCCCTACCCACATCACCCTTCTCTTCTTCTTCCCACCTCCGTCTCCCTCCTCGTACACCTTGCTCCCGGGTCGTTAATCAGTCTTATCCTGACCTCTGTCCGCCCCTTCATCAACTAGTACATTCCCGCATAATCAACCCCTCCTACCTTGTCAATCCCCTCTTCTCACCAGACACCATACCTCAACAACATCCATCGCAATGGCACAAGCAGGACGTTCTAGCCATTCATCGTCACATATGATGAAGACGACCAAGCGCGGTCGGCCGTTCCTCAAGGTGCGTCCCTATCCAGTCACTGCAATACTTACACCTCATTCTGATACTCATCAATCACTCCCAGGATACACTCGATCTGTTCGCGACTCTTGTTGTCTCCCTTGACCTGACAACACATCGGCAGTTCTTCCGTCAGATCCCAAACAGTTTTACTACGTGAGTACATTCGTCTGACATTCCAAGCACACAGCTAAGGCCTGCATTCCCTCAGTGATGAAGCATGTGCGAACTTGGCCAACCTGAAGTTTTCCCAATCCACTCGCGGGCCGGACCCCAAAGACCCAACAAGGATCGTGACAACTACGACAACGACTACGTTCTCCATGTCCCGGGAAATGGCCAAGTCAATGTGCCAGCACTTCATGGATGCTCGCTTGATTGAGAACGCTGGCGACAGGCAGTCGAACATCTTCAAGGATCGTGGAACATATCAGGTCACACCGAAGGGATTGCACATTCTCGAACGGTTCATCACCAAGAACGGCATGACGGCGGATCATCTCGTCAAAGTGTTCGCCACCCAGCCGATCTGCATGAAGCTTCTTCACCTCGAGCGTCGGGCAGAAGATGACGACATCATCATCTCGCAGACTCCCATTGTGGACTTGTTCCGTCGATTTGCAGGACGTCAGCCCAACTACCCTACCACGTCGGAGACCAACATGCCACCTGACCCGGCACAAGAGCACCACGAGCGCGCAAAAGGCATCTTCCTCCAGGATGTGACCGAGCGTGTTGACGGCCAGAAGGGTCCCCAACTCTTCCGCTACTGCTTCTACTCCCCTGCCGCGCTCGACTGGCTCTGCGATTTCTCAAGCATTGTTGCCCGTGATGAGGCCGCAGAGCTCATGGCTCATTTTGTTAGGTACCAGCTCATTCAATATGTAACGGATCATTCGAGCAGGAGGGAGGATACGATCAGCTTCGAGGTCAAGGGAGGGCCGGGTACCTCCATCCGGGCCTTGGTAAGCTCAATGTATGTGCTCGCATCATTTACATGGCTAATCCCTGTCTCCCCAGCCGAAGGCCGAGTTCATTTGCAACCCGAAGACTTTGTACCGCCTCACCGATGAGGGCCAGCGCACTGCTCGCTGGAACGTACCATCGCGGGCTGGTGGTGCTTCTGGTGCTGCTACTGCTGCCAACGGAGGGGACCAAAGTGGACGTCCATCCGAGGACAGCAGTGAAGTTCACGCCACAGACATCAACTACGGCCCCGGTGCTGGTCCGACTGCAGGACCGAAGGGTATGGCGGCCGCGCAGGAAGCTCAGGCGCAACTGCAGCGCAAGGGATCCGTAGCGGAGCGAATGAACAAACTTGATGATGGCTCCGCACACGACTCACCCAAGGAGAGCAACACGGATCGGTTAAAGTTTATTCTTGCTGAGCCTGCGCTGCGTTCTCTGTTCCGTGACTTCTTGCGCGGCAACTTCTGTGAAGAGAACTTATCCTTCTGGTTGGAGGTGGAAGACCTGAAGCGCCGCTTCGTCACTTCCTCGTCTGCCTCTGCAGCCAGCGCAGTCCCAACCGCAGGCAAGGGCAGTCAGATGGAGAAGCATCAGGACGGACTGATCAAGATGGCCTTTGTAATCTTCAACACCTTCCTGGCGCATTCGTCCCCATGCGAGCTGAACATCGACCACGGGTTGAGGAACGAGCTGGATGCGTACCTCAGCAACGTGCTTTCGGTGGATGGGAAGGGTTTCGTGGGCAAGGTCGAGCCCGCACAGACGGCCCAGTTTACCGCCACCCAGTTGCAAAACATGATCCGCTTGTACGAGCGTATCCAGAACCATGTTTTCCGGCTGATGGCAACCGACTCGGTCCCGAAGGTACGCTTCTTTCTGCACTCTTGGATCGCGGTATGCTTATTTTTTTCACAGTTCGTCAAGACGAGGCAGTTTGTCCAGCTTCGTCAATATGTGCAAGGCTTGGAACAGGTGGACGCCGATATGCGTCTGGCGGTCGAGACGGTTGGCTCTCCGCCCAGCGCGCCCGTGGGCGTGTCACATGAGTATGGCGACTACGGGGAAGAGCCTGCCGGCAGGACGTACATGACTATCTCCACTGCGGCGAACGAGAAGGCGCGTGCACTGGCTACCAAGGCAGACGCGAAGCGTGTTGGGGCCGGCGCCACCACCGCTGCTCGATGATGACAGGGCCTTTTGTTGCTTTGTTCCTATGTTTCCGTTCCTGTTCCTGTTACATGCCCATCATCACGTTCATGATTCACTTCATCAAATCTCCCCCTGCTTCCTCCTGACGCCGCATGCTGCTTTGTGCGTGTGGGCCAAGGCGCATAATTTCCCTTTTTCGTCACTGCCGCTGCTTTTCCTTCTGTTGTCTTATTCCACTGTCTTTGGGAATTGTCCGGCTGGACGACACGCATCTCAACGTCGCCCTTACAAAGCAAAAATTATTGTATACGAGTAATAGCCACCAACCAGGGTGGTGACCAATGATCATTGTTAATAACAAAGTATGTCGGTGCCTTGTGGTAAGGGTAACATTATCATTGCATGAAATACGGTATCAGTCGGAATTTTGCGGGTGATACACTACTTTACATGAATGCTACATTCTTTGAACGAATCCGAATACAATCAGTCGAGGCCCTAAACACCGGCGTGGGCAAGCCCTTCCTGTACAACCATCGCCATGGCTTCCAAAAACACCTCAACTGGCGGAGGAGGGTCAAAATCTGCCCCAGTTAAATGATGGGCAGCGGCAAGCACCGGCAGCCGACGGAGAGTCCGACCTGACATGCCTTTACATCTCGCAGCCAGGCTGTACAGGGAATTGCTCGCCTCTTTCGCTCTAGACTCGGTCATCTTCGTAATGAGGCGATACTCGGGGAGATCTAATAGTTTCTGTACCGGCTGTGAGATTGGATTGGAAAGCGCGGGTTCGACTCCGGCTTACCACCGGTGCAATTAGTTTTTTCTCTATGAGCTCTAGCAGACAATCCCTCAGAATCCAATAGACACCGTCTTGAGGAGGCAACCCGACATATTGTATAATGTCTGCCCGGTCCCTGAAGGCTGGGTCTGCATCATACAGTCAGGATTGGCTGTTCAAGCCGAGACGGCCTGGACGTACCGATTGAATCGATCAAATTTGATGTTGTCACCACCAAGACGTTCTTGCGATGTTTCAGTTTATCGAGTTGTGTCAATAACGCATTTACGACCTGGTACACCGTTCAGAGTAAGGCGGGTGTCCGGTTTGCATCACATACTCGAATGGATTCGATTGGCTCGCCCGAAGAAACAGAACCCGCCCGTGCTGCAGTCAAACTTTCTACCTCATCTGCAGACGTGTTAGGCTATATCAGTAATCACGTATGAAGGGTCTGCACACCTATCAAAACAACGACAAAATTGTCCTCGTCGTCACACAATTCCTTTACTTCATTGAAAAGGCCTTGAACTAATTTACCGGATTCGGAAAACCAGCGAGAGAACAGGGAGTGAGAGTTGATTTCGATAAGCTGCGTTGCCGGGTATTCCTTCCCCAATCGAATCGAAAGCTTATGGGCAAGGGCACGACAAAGAGATGTTTTGCCTGTCCCAGGTGGGCCATGTAACAGAAGCACGCTTTATCTCGTAAGTGAGTCAGCCAATGATCGCCAACAGAGACTCGTACCGGTTCCAGGACACCACATTCGCGTCGACGCCGGCCCTTGAAAATCGTATAGTAGCATATATGTAGTTCAAAAGACGGCTTTTGACATCATCTCCATAATACAGACTAGATGCGAAATGAGATGTGTGAACACACAAGAAGACCCATATACCTTTGCCATAATCCTTCGACGGACGCGCTTGGCATTAGGCACACGGTGGCGGCATTGATAGTTTGCCCTTCATCGGCTCCAGCGCTCGTGAGTTCCTCCGGCTCCGATGTGTTTGGGGTGTAGACGTGAATGTTGATGGACGAGTTGGTCAAGTCGACAGAGCTGACAGGATATGCTGTGAAAGTATGAGAACGGTTCATGCACTCTATGAAGGGTTACTTACATGTCTCTGATACATAGACAGACTCTACAACATCCCTTAGACTCCCCACCGTTCTCCAATCTTCCAGGTAAGTCCCTGGTATGACAGAGGCGAGGTCCGACATCATCCATGTGCGAACGGACTTTTCCACTCTGTTGGAGGCCGTGCTACTCTGAGCCTTCATACACACCTCCACTATAGCAAGACCGAAATTAGTGATCGAGCATCTCATCAGTGAGTATATTATACCATGTAGTGGGCACATGAAGGCCCTTCCAGGAAGACGGGATGTTAGGGCGAAGGAAGACGAGCTCGTGTTCGGGGTGGTCGAGCTCGAGGCTGATACCTCAACCGATGAATCCCGCTTCACTGGCGACTCGATCTTGAACATTGAGCTAGGTGCAAAAGAAGCATCCTGCATAATGGTATCTTGTGCAGAGGGAGGTAAGGCATGCGGGGACATCGTGGTCGAACGAGAAGATCTAGTGCACCTACACTAGTAGGGTGGAATGCATACACCACCTTCGAATTGCTTCCGGGACGCGTCGACGCGTCTGATTTCTTTCCGGTCATTCAACGCGCACGAGATCACGGTCGTTTTCACCTTCCAACAACTGCATCTCCCCATGGACTACAGACGCTCGTCCGTCTATCCTCGTCATTCAATATTTCCTGGAGCTACTGGGATTGGATCAGGATCTAAAGAGGCGGATGGTCCACGACCGTATCTCCCCCATCTAGAAGCCTGCATCAACGCGACAAATCAGAGCACAAACACGGTAAGACTGATTAATTCAAACTCTGTCCAATGGCTAATGGCGGATGGTTGCGAAGCTCAAGGCGCTCTTAGAGGATTTCAAGGATGGTACCGGAGATCTGCCGAGGCTGACGAAGGTTCTCGAGAATAACCGCGTACGAGATGGGCCTTCAACCAAAACTGGGGTACTGATACGTGTCTAGCTGTTTGTTCTTATTAATGAGGACGTCTTAAGAAAATACAAAGCGCAGCTAGTGGAGGAGATAGAACCGCAAGTTAGCGAGCTTATCTCAAAGGCAGAAAAGTCATTGGGAGTCTTAGAAAGGCGAGAGGCTCAGCTGCAGAAGAAGGTGCGTGCCTCGTTGCACGCATTGTTTAGGAAGGGACTGACTAGCACTAGGTGGAGGCACAGCAGAACGAGGGATCTACCAAGCCTGCCATCCCTGTGGCTGCCAACAAAGGAGAGGAGAGGAGGTTAAAACTGATGGCTGCGCGAAGGGATCGGTTGATGAAAGAGTTGAAGGCATTGGAAGAAGAGGTGGAATCCCTGGTCAGTGTGACAGTCGCTAGTCGTTTGCGTTTCTGATGTTATGTGATAGGGAGCACACCTTGGGGAGGGTCTGTAACGCTTTGCTTTTTTATGGTGGCCATGATCTTATGTACACGATAGATTTGTGAAATTAGTACCAATATTACTTGCGGTCCTTACGGTCGTCTATGCCAAGCGCCAATGCATATCATGAGCGCCTGACAAGGCGCTCACCAAATCGGGGCATGCTTTTTCACGCGACCTTCTCAGCGTCATAAGCGGGAATGCCTCCGAGCCTCTCTTCCCCCGCCTTCCGAAGCGCGCCGTGAACCCCTGTGCCGCCATCGACCCACCACTATTTCTTTCAGTCAATTCAGTCACCTCATGTAATTTGTCCATCATGGCCGCCGAAAATCCAGGCGCATCCAGCTTGACACAGCTAGCTGATTCACGTGAAGACGAGCTCTGGAATGCAGACTATGTCAACGAAGAGTGCGCATTCTACTAACTAACTCGTGTCGTGTTCTAACAATGACCGCAGACATATTATGGCATTTGCTCGCGCACTTTCTGCAGAGGACATTCTTGAACCAGAAAGTCCTGTTGTTTCTCCGTTAGATTCAAGACGAAGCCCTCCGGAGTTCCGAGTCCGAAAGGTCTCTGCAGTTAGTGATTTCGCGCCCATCAGTACAAAGGTCAAGAGGTGCGCGTTGTCCGATATCGCGGCAGCTATGACTGTTCAAACTAATATGTGGTAGGCGAAAAACTCCTGCATCTCATGGTAGAGCTCAAGAGTGGTCGTACCAGATATTCAGATGGCCCTTGCTGGTGTGTTTTGTCCGTTACCTAGACAAACAATGGCTGACGTGGAACACAGCTTATTCTGTTCTTGATCATATTCGCCGAGTTCTATCTATATGTGCTAATACGTCAGATCGTCAATGTATTCGAATGGGTGCTCGCATGTGAGGCATTTGAGTATATTTAGCTGTCCTTGCTGTGCTGACTCTGTCATCCAGGGAGGGGGCGCAAGCGGTTGCTTCGGAGAAAACTCCGTAGTGCCAAAACATACGAAGAGTGGAAGAGCGCGGCTACGATGATGGATGAGTATCTGGACTTCAATATATGGAAACATGTGCGCATACCAACCCGTGCAGTGTCGGTTATATTTACGGTTCGCAACAGATAGACGAAGATCCATACTATGATTATCAACTGGTGAAGAAGGTAACGTCCATACCTATCTCCCCTGTGGAATGGTGATACAATGAAAATCAGGTCCGACGATCACTCAGGCTTCACAAAGAGAGAAATGACATTCGGGGCTTGATTGGGGTCCTGGAAGTCTGCCTTCGGCCCAATTTTGCAGGCACAGAGAATCCCCGGCTGTATAGTGAAGTAAGTCCACTGGTCATAGTCTGACTTGTGATGCTAATCCGATACCTGTAGACATTTTACGGCACCAAGATTCTCCTTGAGTCGTACGTAAAGGAGGTCGAGTCCTGTCTGGCGTTCGTCCGCAACAGCAACGAAATCACGGTTGAAGAGAGGCGAAGGTTCTTCCGAGACGTCAACCGCGGTTTGGGAAGCTCCGCCCTATGCCTTTCCGGAGGTGCCACATTTGGTTACTACTCCTTCGGTGTTATCAAGGCATTTCTGGACGCCAACCTGCTCCCCCGCGTCATTGCTGGCACGTCAGCCGGAGGCCTTGTGGCCGCCTTGACTTGCACGAGAACGGAGGAGGAGCTGCGACAATTGCTTGTACCCAGGCTCGCAGACAAGATCACTGCATGCGAGGATCCATTCCGGGTGTGGTTCAAGAGACTCCGGCAGACTGGGGCGAGGTTTGATACTGTAGCATGGGCTCGAAAGGTGCGCATATATGCACAGCACTCGGGCATCTGCTAATCACCCGCAGGCGACATTCTTCACTCGCGGATCCCTTACTTTCAGGGAAGCGTACGAGCGTACCGGCCGAGCACTGAACATATCGGTTGTTCCATTCGATCAGCACTCTCCTACAAAGCTCTTGAACTATCTCACCGCGCCAGACTGCGTCATCTGGTCGGCTATGATCGCATCTGCAGCTGTACCTGGAATTCTCAACCCAGTGGTTCTGATGCAGAAGACGAAGGATGGCAGCATAATCCCATGGAACTGGGGTTCTAAGTTCAAAGATGGAAGCTTGCGGGTCGATATACCCATACAATCACTCAATATCCTGTTTAACGGTGCGCATATATTGCTGATCTGTGGTGTATTAGCTTATTTTCGATCTAGTCAATCACCCTATCGTGTCACAAGTTAATCCGCATGTACATCTATTTTTCTTCGCTCCGCAAGGATCGCCTGGTAGGCCTGTGGCTCACCGGAAGGGCAAAGGTATGTAGTTGCATGCTTTCACGCGCTTCCGTACTTAGCAAGACATCAGGCTGGCGCGGCGGGTTTTTCCTTTCCGCTGCTGAACAATATCTCAAACTCGAATTGACGAAGAACTTCAAGGTGTGTGTTTCATGAACGAAATTGGATGACTCAAGTTAAACTAGGATTAGGTTATTCGGGACCTGGAGCTCATGCCCCAGCTGTTAGGCCAGGACTGGTCCAGCGTCTTCCTCCAAAGGTTCGACGGATCAGTCACGTAAGCCCTACCTGACTCCTCTTGGTGGGAAAATCGCTCATTGACGTGTTGTACCAGAATTTGGCCAAAGACTCGTTTCATGGTAGGCTCTCGGCTCTGTTCTCGAGTCAAGTTTCTCATCTGTGTAACAGGACTGGATCAATATTCTCACGGATCCAGATCGCAAGGAGCTGGAGCGGAAAATGCGTGTCGGGGAGCTCGTCACTTGGCCCAAGGTTCGTCTCTTTGTCGAATTGCATCTAACCAACTCTCTCACCTCAGCACTAGCTACACATGATTGAGAACCGTTTCCTTCTTGAGCGTGAAATACTACGAGGTCGCCTCGCGGTCCGGCAGACAGCAGTTGTGCGAGAAGCTGGGCTTGGCCTTACTCTTGACAAAGTGGCCGCCCCGAACCAGCCTGTCAATGCAATTGAGAAGCCGACCCCGGATGGAGATGTTCTCCCTGAACGCGTGCGCCGCAAACGTCAAATCTCCATCGATTCGGATGCCGAGTCTGGTTTCAACAACGAGAAGGGTGTTTTGCGACGATCCCGCCTTTCTGCGACATCCCTACCCGATGACGCGGTCTCTGTACGGTCACTCCCTGCATCATTCGGCTCGGATTGGCTAAACGCCCCACCGGTTGGCCCACGTAAAAGACGCGCAGGTCGTGCTTCACCTGCCAAAGGAGACAATAAGCTCCGTGAGCCATTTCTAAGGATGCCTGGATACCCCACGGTTGACAAACTATTTTAGCAAGCACAAGCACGACGCCAGCTCACCCTACTAGGAGTCCGAGCTTCATATCCCGTTTACGGTCTCCTTTTGTTTCCGCGTTCGCATTCCATAGGAGTCCACATTCTACGCCGCCCGAGATCAAGGAAGAAATCGACGAAACAGAGCAGCCATTGCAGGACTCGAGTTCAAGCGACACTGAGACGGACATCGCATGGCTTGCGGAACGAGCGGCACAAGCCTCACCGAGTTTCATGCGCCTCGACGACGGCGCAGGCATGGATGAGGACGACGACTCCTGACTGTCTGTAATATCATTAGGCGATAGGACGTATAGCAGCGACGACTACGACAGTAATACGCCTTATCTTTATCCGTGTTGCGTGTTGTCTCAAGTGAATCCACCCATATCAGGAGTCAGGGCAACTCGATACTGCGCTGTTAGTGTGCCGCCACCTAGGCATCCATCGCCCTCTACATGCTGGACCACTCAGGCCTCCAAGTTGACCAATGACCCCACTGTGCGCGCATGTGAACATCAAGATCCTGAAACTCTGAGTTGCAAAGGTGAGCGCGGGCAGCGCGGCGAACCCGAAGTGAAAGGCCGTGCTGCCGTGCACACCATATGCTGCTCTTGTTCTCGAAACAAACTACAACCTAAACTCTCGCGTCGTCTCCGATGGCCGAGATAGAGATAAGGGAGAAGAAGCATGACCACAAGGATAGAACATTAGACTCGCACACACATGATTATCATACCTTAGAAAAGGTCCGTATCACCTTCCTATCACGATGTACATGTCCAGAAGGAGCTTTGTTCAAGGGCAGCAGCACGCTTACCGCGATTTCGTCTCATTATTGTCGAGTACGCGGAATAAATGCACTGCAATGAGAGCGCATTTACGCTGCAAATCGGTACCTGGTCCGCGGACTAGGCTGACTTTAAGAAGCATCCCTGCCTGCGGCATGCCCAATCAGCTGCCTCGTGGAGTATGTTTTCGAGCGTCTCTCATCTGTGCCGTCAGGTCGTTGACACACGACCATATCTAGCAGCTCAACTTCGCTGCCAAGAATGGAAATAGCAGATGGGTGACCAAGTTGGAATAGACTCCCTGAGGCGTCTTTGTTCTGACCGCATCCAGTAATTACATACGAAGCAGCACGCACAGGATCAGAAGCAGCATCGCAGTTTCTACGCGAACGTCAGTCGCTGATGTTCCGGAATATGCCTTGTTATTACAGTTGCGACGGAGTTTCAACTCACGACGCTATTATGAAAGAAGCGATTTAGCACAGCTCCGCGGACATGAACAACGGTTTCTACCTGTGCCATGAGAGTTGCTCTGCACCACCTGATGCCGACCGTCGTGAGGTTAGCTTTGGCTAGATCGGTGGGATGCTACAACAGTATCACTTACTGATGCCGCGACTGGCACACACACGGCATCCGTGCAGCAACAGTCGGTCCGAAGCACAGCACGGTCGATAAGATAGAAGATTACAGTTCTGCTAGTAGCATGGTACCCAAGCTCTGCACTACTTGGTCACCCATCGCCTTCTCGACAGCCTCTTCCAAGTGTCTCTTCGGATCTTGTTTCCCAACATGCCGGGTCTTCAATTGCTCAGCTGTTAACGTAGACTCTTCCTGCACAGACTTATTGTACGCTTCTGATAGAGATTGCATGCCCTAATATACGGCAGCCCCATCAGAGAGTGACTTCATAGTAAACCAGATGATTCTCACCTTGATCGCCTTCTCATTCGACTCCTTATGCATATTGAAGTCTTTCAGCTTCAATCCCTCTGTCCAATTCCGCTTGTGAAGATTCATGAGCATGCCTTGCTCTTGTTCAGTTTTGCGGTAGTTAATGGCAATACTGTAATAATGACGGTTGAGGCCGTGAATTAGAGATTGAATGGAGGGCTTGTTGATATGACCGATGTTAGACGTAGTTTGTCGTGGCTCTTGCCCGAGGACCACGGAGTGAGGGTTGATGAGGCGAAATGCGTCAATGACGACTTTTCCTTTCACTGACTGTATGGGATCCACGACCACAGCGACCGCGCGGGTATTGAGGGACTCAAAGGACTGCCATAATTTCAGCAGTGAAAACACCTAATAGATGCATACCACATACTTGTTGGGTGTTGATGTCGACGCTGGACAGCCAACAACCAAACCCAGGATGAGAATGGTACCAACCGACAACCATTTCTGGCCTGTGCACCGTCAGATTCGACGCATATATGTGGATCATATAGATCACTCACCGACCAGTTTGCTTTAGCATATCCATCATCTTAGTCTGGAACACATGGTCCACGGATTCGACGGACACAGTTGTTCCTGACTGAGGCATGGCAAACACATCAATAACTTGCACTGTGTAGTCGTCGACAAATTCTCCCAGCATCAGTCCCATGACTTCCATTGGCACCCCCGCACGCCCGTGCTTCAGCATCTTCAGGAGGGCAAGAGAGGATATATGGATGACTTCCCCGCTGTGGATATGTATCAGCACGCCGGACTATCGAGGACAGTGTATGCGCACTTGTCCGGTATGGGGTGGTCGCCTCCTGGTGCAGCCTGACCCCGCTGCTGAGCGGCTACCTGCTGCATCATTCTATCAAGTCCCGCGCCGTCCATTCTGAAGTATACACGGAGATCACAGGGGGAAGTACAAGTAAAAGGTCTTGCGGGGCGTTCTGCGCTGAGTGCAGGCGATTTGGCCCGGGCGACGCGTAATTCAGGGAGGTCAGTGGCGTCTGAACTGGAAAGTTCCGGTTTGCCACGTGATGCGAGGTTGAACGACCTCTTGTACTCTCTCCGCCACATTCAAACCTTTGCACTCCTGGGTTGATGCAGCACGTGAGCTTGGTTTGCGTGCAAAGCTCTAGATGAACATATAGATGCGATCGTTATAGTCACTTTATTACGCTGTTGGCTTCTTTTTGCACGTCCGCCAGAGTGGCACGCCGGACACTCGGTCTTCATGCATCGCTGCTCGTCGTGGTCCAACTTCTTCGGAGTCTGATCACTCAAGATGCACTGGCGCATCTTTCTGCGGAGATTCTTACCTGAGCTTTATGGTTCCCCATCTAGAACTGCCCCGAAACGTGTTCAAGCCTCATCAGCCCCACCGGACGGTACCGCCAATTGCACGGCTCTCCGATCGGTCCGCTCAATGTATCATGTCCCCGCTCGTGAGTGTCCACTTTAAGATCTTCTACGGAACACTTGCGAGTTTATGTTGGCTCAAGTCTTTAGCCTATGGATTGGTCTGTGCACGTGATGAACTGCGCGACTCTTGTCATGCCGAAGGGGTGTCCACAAATTGGCCAATCGGCGGGCTCCGAAATGACCAAGTATTGGGTGGACATCGATTCTGTGGCTTTTGTCCATGACTCGGTGAGAAATACGCATCACATACTCTTCCTGGACGCTGAAATGCCAAAAATATGCGGTTTCGATACCCTTGCTCGTCCTCGGCTTCCTCGGTCAAAGAGGCTTCGATGCAGCGAAGTCTGCGACCTTCTGCGTCGAGCTTGGGCACAAACAAGTTCAACTCTATGTGGCGGATTGCAACATGTGTAACGATGAGACGTAAGCGATTTCTATGGAGCCGATGCTGGGTGCGGCGTGGACATCACTTCCCGTCTACCCCAGCGTATTCGATACCATTATTCTGACGGCCAAATTACCCCGAACTCGCGCCGTGAACATCCTTGGTTGGCGACGACACTATCTCCTACCACTCGATGCGATGTTTTGCGGTGTGACGTTTAGATGACCCACACGAAGGCTATCGGCGCCACGGTCCGGGCGGAACACGGAGTTGCATTCATGGCCTCACACTAGGTGTATTCTATGGCTGCGGATCCAGATTTCAGACCTCGTGTTTCGCTTATTGCCTGTCTAGGGCCGTGATAATGAACTGGAGAGTTGTTCCGGATCCTCGCTATGGGCGACTGGTCCATTTCAGCTAGGGGATGGGAAAAAAAGGAACGGTGGGTGGTCGATTGACTCAGCACCTGTGTGAATCCTCTGATACGTTCTAGGCAGCGTACTGAGCATTCATTTGAGGATATCTTTTCGAGGCTTCGCCGCACCATATCTCTCGTCAAGCAGTCGGGCACGAAGCGCCCGTGGCTGTGTCCATCAGCGGCCTATCGTCATCAGGGTTACATCTTGCGCCTCCAGAGGTTTCTTATGTATTCTTCTGAAGTATTCCGACCAACCAGACGACGTGTATTTGCTACCCACTGCCTTCTCTTAGGCATCGAGAAGCTGGTCTATCCTATCATGTGGGAAGTCTAGTGGGTCGGGACAACGTTGCGTCTAAACTCAGCGGTTATCCGCCCCCTTATTCAAAGACTGGTCCCCTCTATCGCGTGGCCATCCTCAACATCATGGCCTGACAAGGACGAAGGTTGGTTCCGTCATTCGCGAAACGCTCATTTCTAATGCGAGTGTTATCATTGGCTAACACCGTCCTTCTGTCAGTCTGAATAGCTATCCACGGCCATGGTGAGGCTCTCAAAGTCCCCTATGGATTCCCCAGTTCTCCGACGGCCCCCAATCCGGCAGAGTCTCGGAATTGAAAATGTTCTTTTCATGCCAGGTACGTCGTGCTTTGGCGACTGTTTAGTGGCTGGGGCATGGCGCTGTGCCCGAATGCTGGCCGGAAAGCACCCCGCGTACTGGTAGGAAAGGGAGACTTGGTCTCGAATGTACCTAACCTGTGCATGTGGAGCTCCGCCTGTACGTTGACAGACTACAACTTACCCAGTTTCAGGCCTCGATTCGCCCATACCGCAAGCGTTCACATCTTCTGCTGTCGGCGGTCGGAGCAGCGCTTGATTGCCAGCGCTCGCATCGCGCATCGCTCGTCGTGAACGCTACCAGCAGGATAGTGATGGTCTTTTCTCGTGATCAGCGATGCTCCATATCTGGATCACCGCGGACGTATTTTGGTATCCTATTTCCTTCCCCGCACTTTGCGGTCTTTCTTGTGAACGAATTCATCATAGGTTGCTGTGCGATGAGCCGCGGATGCTCCAATCAGGATAGCTTCGCGTATGTCGTAAGGTTAAAACAGCTAAAATGGACAGAACAGTGATGCGGAAGTCCAGCAAATCTGGCCTGGTTGTCGGAAGAATGCTGATTGGGGATGGGAGAATTGATCGTTGTACCTGATCCGAGCACTGCGGGCAAAGGCATTGTCAGGCCAAAGGACTTCGCGAAGGGCTGGACCAGAAGCGAATGAATAGGTGTCACCTGCCTTCTCCCAGGTTCCGACTGTCGAGAACTCGGGGCGGAGAGGTGTGGAGGGACCGGGTCGTGAATGCGCTTGTCCGTCATGAATATTCCCCATTCTTGACGGGCGCATGTGGCCCCCAGACCATGCGCCAATCGCCTGTGTTTCCTGCTCGATATAAGGAGCCAGGTTCAGGGCTGTTCAAATCGACTGTGTTCCCCCCCGCCGCTGTCGTTCGTTGTACTGCCCAACCGTTTCTCTCCAAGTTATATCCTCGGACGCTAAATCAATTGGGCGCCGTTCCCTCCAAGTGGCATCAGCACCCTGACATAAATATTTTGATCCCATCCCCGCATCATGTCCCTTTTCTACTTCGCGGTCATGTCCCTCTTCTCGGCCACTGGACTCTTCAAAGAGGAGAAGGAGCAGGACGACATATCAACAGACCTCGACGAGAAATGTGTCCCATTCTCACTCGACGCTTGTCGATTCTGTGCCGAACCATGTGATGAAGACCACCTGGAGTATCCGGCAAAGCTCGACGTGGATCAGACTCCTGGCATGTTCGGGTCGGTCAAGCCCTATGCACGCCAAGTGAGCCTGATGCGATTTGATTCAAGTCTATCAATTATCTAATGTCGTTGCTACCCGACTTCCCTCAGATTGTTATCTCAACCGGCAAGACCGACTGGCCACGGGAGATCACCGAGGAGGAGGACAGCCTCGCACAGCACGTCGCTCAGGTGAACGCATGGCGGACGCTGGAGCGACAGGTCAATGCTGCCTCTGAGGCAGCTCATGGTGCTGAAAAGCAGCTGGTGAATGGCTTGGCCAAGTTGTCGCTGGACGACGGTACAACGGCAGTTCCTACGCCAACAGACGCACATCCGCCGATCCTGGAGCCTTCTCCAGTCAACCACGATGAACATCCAAAGTGGGACGGGGTTTGGCAGTCGCAGGATCCATCCGCCTCTCGTCTATCCATCCTCAACGGCTCCCACACCGCTTCCGAGGATGGGATGGCTAACGTTCTCATCTTCCCGGACTACAAAATGGTTCGAGTGGAGGAAGGCCGGGAAGGCGCCGAGACACTATGGGAGAATGCATTGAACCCGGACCTACGTCTGGCCGGTAAGGGCTCCGAGCACGAGAGCAAATCATACCTGTTGCCCTACTCTTGTGTGATTCTTCTATGTACGCATGTCTGCTCCCCCACCGTGTTCTCTAACGTACATATGCATAGGCTCACATAAGCGACGCGATAACCGTTGTCACATTGTCGCCCCCAAGCTCTTACAAGGTTCGTTGACGTTGTTTACCATTCCGCTTGCACTCGGCTAATCTGTTTGGAATTTAAGCTTTCACTTCTCAGCTTGAGTACGAGGGATGGCAAGTGGATCACAACATCGATGAGAACTATGATGACTGGGGTGATTCGCTGGAGTCTATCACGGGCCTCACTCAAGACGAACGTGAGATGATCGTCGAGAAGCGTCTGGCGGACCCCGAGCGTCGCGAGAATAAACGCGTGCTCATCCTTCGCAGCTCTCACGTCGGCGGGCATAAGTATGCTGGCAACGTCATCGTGAGCACTACACTACCGGAAGAGGTGGGAACCGCGCTCATTGTTTCCACCAGCTCGCCTTCCCCACCCGTGCTATGGTCTGGTACGGCCGTGTGACACCACATGAAGTTGCATCCATCGTTAGTTGCCAAGTGTGTGCCTCGTATCCTTGCTGACTCGCCGTTCATTGCAGGTCAAGAACACAATCACGGACGGCAAGGTGTTGCCGAAACTAATGCGCGGCGGCATGAACCTCTCCCGGAAGTGTGGAAAGCGTACATTGCTGGAATGGTAAAACGCCTTCTTGTTGAGTGAAGTAATGAAGGCGGACTTGTTGGCTAGTTGGGGTAATATTTCGGCATTGTAAAGTAGTAGAGGATCTCTGGGCATTGTACAGTGGTTACAGATATCGGCCAGTACAACACCAGTTCAATGTACATTAGCTTGCAATCAATTCATACACTCCAATCCTGTTCACATTTTGCAGCGAAAAACAATTCAAAGGTCATACATCCATTTCAACTGCTTTCGATACAAGTACACAGAGGTTGTTTCTTGGTTTGTTCATCGCCTCTACGACCCGTGAGGACATGTACAACTAATAGCACATCCGCACACAAGACACAGAGTTGAGCATGGAGTGCAGGCGGGGGAGAGGAAAGGGGAAGCGACGACAAGGGAAAGAGAACGTACAGGCTGGTATGGGACGCTGAACCGAAAGCGGCTCAGGTCAATTGGGAGGATAATTATAATGTCGAACGTTAGGTTGGAGAAACAGATCGGATATCGAGACTTGGGAGTTAGCATTGGTGAAGGCCAAGTCGAGGTGTTGGAAAGGATTGGATGTAGCGATCAAGGATCGACGTCCATGCGGTCGTTCGCCCGCCTTCGTGCATTACGGCCAGCGGCCACTTCTTCATTCAGCTCATCTTCAGACCTTTCGACCTCTTCATCGCTTAGAGCTTCGTCGTCCTCAATGTGAATGTCACGGGCTTCAAGGAAGCTCGAGGCATTCTGAAGGACGCTGTCGCCAGTATAGGTGAAACCCTTGAAGTTATCCTGCACCGAGCTAGTTAAGGGGCTGCCCTGTTTGAGGTTCTGAGGCTTCTGCCCGGAGATATTCATCGGTCGTTGTTTTGCCTGAGTGCCTTGCGGGCCGTTGAACGTCTTCTGCCCATTGGTTCCTTGCCTTGTCCAATCATCCGAAGTATCTTCGGTATCATAGATGTCGATACCAACTTCGGCAAGATCCGCAGAGGTGAACTCAGGATCAAAGTTGGCTGTAGACTCGTCAGACTCGACGTTAGGCTTGAAAGGAGGGGTGATCTTCTTCTGTGCAAGAAGGATCCAGTCAATCCCGTGGAAGAATGGGTGCTCCTTGAGCTCCGCGGCGTCCCTCAAAGCACCGAGACGATGCTTCGGGTTGCGGTTCAGAAGCTGGAACTGCGTTAGAACCCGGCACACGGTTCCATAACCTGAAACGAACTCACCCCCTTGACAAATTGCTTGCCGTCCTCGGAAATGACCCCGCGGGGGAATCTTATTTTTCCGAAACAGATGTTTTTGTACATCTGCTGGGTGTCCTCGGCGTAGAACGGGCTCCAGCCGCAGCACATCTCGAAGAGCAACACGCCCAGCGACCAGAAGTCGACGAGCTTCGAATAACCGTGATCGTCGAGTAGCACCTCAGGGGCGAGGTACTCCGTGGTACCGCAGAAGGTGTTCGTCAGTTGGTCTCCTGGTAGATCTGGCTTGGATAGACCAAAATCGCACAGGGCAACATGGCCGGTGGCGTCGAGGAGGATGTTTTCCGGTTTCAAGTCGCTGACGTCAGATCAGCAGATGTACCCTAGATATTGGGCTGATTAGACTTACCGATAAACTATGTTGTATTTATGGAGATGCTCCAGAGCAAGAACAAGCTCGGCAATGTAGAACCTCGCGCGCTCTTCGGTGAATCGTGTCTCTTTCTGCAAATGCCAGAACAGTTCTCCACCGCTCTTGAAATCGGTCACGAGGTACAGGTCGGTCTCGGTTTGGAAGGAGAACTTGAGACCAACGAGGAAAGGGCATTCCAGCGATCGTTGCAGAATCTTGCGCTCGCCTATAGTGTGCGCTACTTCTTTCTTCGCGACGATCTCCTTCTTCGAAAGGACCTTCATGGCATAAATACGCCTCGTGTCCTTCTTGCGTACCTGGAACACCCGCCCAAAGGTTCCACGGCCGATTAACTTCATGAACTCAAAGTCACGCGGTGACAAATGGTGTTTCGTTTTGTGCTGCTCATATCGAAGCTGTATCCTAATCTCCCCTGATACCTGTTCGGTCGCATCACGAGCACGAAGCCTAGAACGCAAAATGAGGGCGCATACATGAAGGCACAGAAGGAGTTACGTACTTGTACCATTGATCCACTGTATGCTCATGGATCAAGACCGGCTTGAGATCCAAAGCACCCAGGAACACTTCCGGGTCGACCGACCGGTCGTACACGTTGAAGGAGATATACGATTCGTCAGAGGTCACATCACTGTATCCCAATGCGGATTAGCGTTGAAAATTTGTCGTCTCAGGCGAAAACTGTACGTACAAGGATACCTCGTGCTTCCAGACCGGATTATATGGAGAGGCCGTTCCGAAGAGGGTTGCTCCCAGGCCGTTGGAAGACTTTTGAGACCCAATGGAGGAGTTGGTGTCTTTCCTCGACCGTGGTTGTAGACTCAAGTTTCCAGCAGCCCGTTCCAGCGTCACGAGCGCCGTGCTTGAGTTATTTCTACTCAAATTCGTCGCGATGCCCTTTGCTTCCCTCTCTGTCTCAGGGATAGGATCCCGTCCGACGAACTCATTCTGCTCAAATTGTACTACGACGTAAGGCTTCGAATGCGGGGAGGGTACCCGTAATCCTCGGGCTTGGATGAGCTTGACGTGGATCTGACCACGGGAGGAAAACGTGTTGCCTGCATTTGAGGACGTTGTTTGGGCGGTGATACTCCTCTTAAGGGGCGGGGGTTTCATTGCGAACTCGGGAGGGTGGAGGGAGAGTTGGGTCGTTGCTGGAGTGCTGAAGCTCCCACCAGGGGAGAGGGGACCGGTCGGTGTTGCGTCACCTCGGCCACCGTAGCTTGTGATGTGAGCGTTTAGGAGGTGATGATGGAGATTATGTGTGCCAATGGTAGGCGTGCGCGTGCCCGAAGCGGCTGGGGTGCGCTGACCAGAAGTCTGGGGACCTGGGGATGGGGATGGGGACATGGCGGTTTCGGTCAAAGTGGGGACAGAATTCGGCTGAAATTGGCCGGGTTGAGCGGTGCCGTTACGCGAGTGATTCCTGCCTTCAGTCTGACCGAGCAGCTGCTGCTTGCCGTTGGTGGCAGCGTATGCTGCTGCGTGGGCGTCCCGTGCTTGCAGCTGATCGTGAGGAGGCAGGGTCGAAGTTGCTTGTACCGTGGCGGAAGAAGTCGCCGGGGACGCGGGAGCAGCCTGTGCAGCGGCCATATCGAATGGGTCGCGCTCGTATACGGTGCCGCCCGCCTGGGAAGCTCTTGGTGTTGTTTGGTCAGCCAGACCGGATGGCCAGAATCTAAGCATTGTTGGTATTGTATTCGAGGTCGTCGCGGAACTGATGTGGAGGAGATGGTTGATGAGCGGGAAAAAGAGGGAAGACTCGAGGGGAATTAAGGCAGTTGCTAATCGTAGAGCGGGGCCCTTCCGGGGAGCGAGGTGTTTGCTCTCTCTCTAGTTTTGCGCTTCCGTCCAGCTGACACTCGTGGTGGCGTAATAATCGCGATATGTCCCTGATCAGACCCTGCAAATGCTCTTTACACGTTAGAGCGAATAAGTGAAAAATTGTTATAAGAGTGCGGGTAAGTTGAGAATAGTTTAGTTTGCCGTCCGCACTTTTTGCCAAGTTGTTGATGGTAAGAAAGAGAGAAGTGATGGGGAGATTATGGAGCGCTAATCAGTGGGCTTGAAGAGAGGGGCGTGATTCTGAGCCTCCGTTCCCGTTTGAATATTCGGACAGGCCCGGCCGGCTTGTTACCCGCCTCGAGGTACAGTACCTATGACGTAGGCATCTCCCACTCCCGTCCCTTTTCCTTCCCCTTCGCACATTTACCCGCTATTAACCGCTCCACGTACGTTTTAACCTTCATTGTCCACGGATTAACCAATTGTTATTATCATCCCTTCACTTCACTTCTCCCACATGTTCCTTCATCCACACTTGAAACTTACGACCCAGCGACGTCGTAAGCCCAAACCCAGCACCCAGCACCATCATTTGGTAAACTTGCCGCCGAGGCATTCGATCTGTTTTCTCATCAGCCCCTTTATGCGCCTCCCAAACACGACCGGCAATATAATCCACAGATAGTTGTAAAAAGATGAGACAAGGAATGAGGAGTGAAGCAAGTTCCGTCGTACACAGCATTTTCCTACAGATCCGCTGACCTGTGTTGTGAGGGGGCTGTTGCACAATCCCACGTCTCGGAGCGGAGATGCTCCGGCATTCAAACATTCCCCAAAAGCAGAAAAAGTTCCCCCAAAACGGAAGATAAGCAGCAAGAGGTAATGCTTACAAACAGCACTGACAACCACACCGCTCCCCACACCCGCGAGGATGTCCGCCCACTCCTTCATACCGGCGTACTGGCCCACATCCCGCCAACCAACGTACAGACATCCCAGACCGCCCAGCTGCAGCCCACGCCACGCGCCGCCCTTGATGCTCCCAAGGATGACCCTGTAGTTCTTCGTCTTCTGGTAGAAATACCACCCCTCCATCGTCGTTGGTGCCCGGTGTGTGTTTTCTGCTGCGAATCGCAGGCCGGCCATCCGCCCACCGCGGATACACCCAGTCATCGCCCCGAGCGCAAACAGCAAACCGGGTATGACGATATCCTCTTTTGGAATGTCGGGTAGGTGAATCGCACGCGCTTTACGCTCTTCTAGCGTGAGCCCGCTGCTGGGGCCGGCCTCTGGTGGTGTGGTCATGGTGGATTGGGCCAAGGGATGTGTACGCGTCCCCAGTGCACAGAGCCCTGACAAGCCGAACAACAATCCGGTGGGGTGGAAATATTCAGGACTAGAAGCACCCTTAATGAGCTTCTTGTGTTCCTTGGCATCAGCTTCGGTGATTGAAGCAGATTCTATCGTCTATTTCTCTATTCCCTTGTTGCCTTGTTCTTGCAGGTCACTGGCAACGGCTTGATCGAGAGTGATCGACACTCATCACCATATATAATCACACAGATCCGTGATATCGGACAGGTATATGTCTTGACACCCGTCCTTATCATCTATAGGTCTCAACAATAGGTGTCCCACATTAGACCTGCTAGTGGAGAATGGGTCGTGTGACAGCCCAAGTTTAAATCGCGGTCCGCCGGGCTGTCCATCCGACCGAACTGTAAAGCGCTTCCCTGACTTCGGACACACACCCGCTTGCTTTCATCCCGTCCACTAGGTTGTCAGCAGGTGCTCATTCATTCCCCAACGATCGAAAGTGAATTCTACCGCGACGTAAAACATATCAGATTGGACGGTCAGTCCGGGCATCAGGACCTAAGCCAGCGGATCCGCTGACCTGACCAAGCAACAAGGGGTGGGGCGGGCGGTGCACGGACCGTATACAGAATTAGCAAGCACGTTGCTGCCAGAAGGTGCAGACGTCGACGAGGAAGCGTCAAGCTTGTCATTGGATATGTTTAGACGACCCCACAGCGTTGACAAGAGGATCCGGATGGTTTGGATGGCTTTGAGGTCACAGGCTCGCCCGAACATGCCTCCATCTCTCGGCACGTCTACATGCCGCGACAAAGGGTGCATAATTAGAGCTCAACCAAGGACGTACAAAGAAGCTGTAGAAACAGACTTTACCAGACATGCTACTTATTGAGAGTGACGGATGGTCCTACCATCATACGCTCGTTCTTCACCTTGCTCCAGACTGGTATTAATCCCATCGCCTTGGCCCGCCTGATTGCCTTTCCCATCCTTCGCTGACTCCGCCACGTCAGTAAGGATTGAGCGCGGCGCACGATCCTCCCGGTCTCCGTCACGTACTCGTTGAGGAGTTGAATGTTGCGATATTCGTCTAGCGGGTCGATTTGGTTGAGCTGGAAGGGGTCGACTTGCATAGCGACTTTCTTCGATGGCCCGAGAATTCGGCGTGACTTCCTTTGCCTACCACTGAATTCGCGATTATCTACGCTCTGGCTCCAGGGTGCGTAAGCCTAGCAAGTACGCGATGAGCGAGAGGAGGCACATAAGTTGGTACGACGTACTTTGTCCGGGAAGAACCGTCTTGTGCGTTCCATGGTAAGGACTGCTTCTACATCTGGTGATAGATAAGACAATATCTTAGACTTTAACGACATATAAATTCACCAGCAGACTGAGAATCCAAGCTACTGGCAAGACGTTCATAAGCATCTCCTTGTTCTGCGCCTTGCTCTGGTTGCGTCGTCGGCGCGTAACGGCGGACACAGGTTGGTGAGAAAGCACCGAATCGCCTTGCAAAGGAAGGGCCGGCGACAACGGATCGTGGTAGTGACGGTAGGCGAGGTATCACGAATGGGAACATGGCGATAAAGGTGGAAGCGGTGAAATGAATGTCTGGTTGGTGCTTGTCGATCCCTTGACGGGTCGCCAAAAAAAGGAAGACACGGGCCAATTGAAATCTCGAAAAGGCAGGTGGACCTAAAAAGGAAAGCGGGAGCAAATAAAGAAGGGACCAAAAGCGTCATGAGACCCAGAATGACGAGGGGTCTTGCACTAGGGGAAATTACAAAGTCGCGAATCGACTCCTTGTTCTCCGTGTCACCCATCTCCTCTCATCCCTTCCCATCGTCCCTCCCCATCCCCCTCCCTTCGTCCTCGCCGTCTTATCCTCTGTTGACAACGACGACAGCCATACATTAGGGCAGCGAGCTCGCCCATCAGGGACGGCCTTCATAGGTCTGCTTCTTGTCTAATCGCCTCCCTTTCGCCAGCGATGTGCATCTGGTCTCTTATTGGCAGCATTTAGCCTGCGATACTGCGACCCTGGGCTCACCCACGACACTCTTATCGTCAACCGTTTCATCTCGTCCATCCTTGCATGGCACGTCCCAACTCTTTGCAGATGTTTGCAAGTTCACCCCCTACCCTGCCATTCACCTCTGTACCATCCTCCACAGCCACCTCCCCGTCACCCAATGCACCAACTCCGGCTTCGACCCCTGCGCCGCCGACGGGGACCTCCCCTTCGGCTTCGCAAATTTCTGTTGCCTCACACCCTTCCTACATTCAACGGCACTTTCGCAGACGCTTACAGGCATCGAAACAAGCGTGCGACACCGAACTGAAAAAGGTTATACATGCGGTAACCGCGTACGTGGAACATTCCTTGCGAGCGCAGCAAGAGGCGGAATGGGAGGAAGAGGAAGAGGCTCGCTTGCACGAACGGGACGATTTACTCGCGGTCGAGAGCACGAGTGACGATGCTGGCGATGAGAGCGATGCTGGTGGGGGCGTTCGCAGGAAGAAGAAGGTTTCCAACACCCATCGACACAGGCGGAGCTTCATGCTCTCTTCAGGGACCAAGCTTCCACCCATGGGTGCCTCGACTGCGCTGGCCATTCCAGGCACCTCAGCCACGCATCCTATTCAGGCAGCGCCACAGGCTGGTGGACCGTCAACCAGCCCTGTTCGCATGTCCGCGTCGTCTTCACCGACCTCGACGTGGAACAGAACCTCAAATATTGTGGTTCGACGAGCCTCTCGATCCCGTCGATATACTTTATCTCCACCTCTGCCTGCGACTGTTCCCGGTAACGTTCCTCCGCCTCTCGCGCTGCAGCCTGCGCCTCTGCCTGGTGCAACTGTTCCCCTCCCCCCATCACTGGCCCCTTCTCGCGCATCGTCTCGCTCCCGTTCTCGGTCTCCTCTTCCTGCTGCAACCGCCCGCGCACGCTCTCCAATCGGATCGCCTACAAGTGAGCTGCCCCAGTCCGATTCCAGTCCAGCAGCAAAATTGGATTTTATTTCCACTTTGCGCGATCTCGTATCGCTCTCGACCACACTTGTAGAGATGCCTTTGTCTACCTTGACTTCCCCCAGCTCGCCCCATGCTCTGTCGGAGATCGTACAAAACGTGCAGGCCCTTGGAAAAGCATGGGACTTGCGGCCCGATTGGCACGGACGCGGCTGGTACGTGCAAGTCCTGCTTGCAGTCGCGAGTTTGAGCCGCGTTGTGGAATGGTGGCAAGCTGAGCGTGAGTTCTGGCATTTTGGGGAAGAGGGCGAAGATGAAGACGAGGGTGAGGTGGAAGGCATGACTTTCGTCCTCAAGCCTGCCGATGATGAGGCTGGCCGTGGCGGTAGCTCGAGCGGTGGTGAGGAGTCTACCGACAGAGAAAGGGATCACGAGAAGCACGAGGTGGAAGAAAGAAGCTTCTTTGATCGCGAGAGGACGGTTGTTCCGGACGACAAGATCCCCTCACCCTTGAAGATCACACCTCCGAAAGAGCGGGACGATCCTCTCTCCGGCACGCACTTGGTGCCGAGTGCGCCGTCCCCTATCAAGGACTTACCTAGTCGCGAACCACCGCTGCATGTCGAGATCAGCCGTACGAAAGCGAACGAGAACCTCCGCACCTCCGCCGAAAAGGCAATGAATGAGCAGGTCGTTATGGAGATCGGGTTGGATGGTGAGCGGATCTTATGGGTCAGCCCGAGTTGGGAGAGAGTTGTAGGGTACGTGTATGCGTCCTTTTCAGATGTCATAGCGATGCTGACTTCATTCACAGTGGACCTGCCGACAATGTCGCTGGCACGAGCATCGTTTCGCTGCTTGCCCCCGCAGATCAAAACGTGTTCGTCCAAGCTACGCACCACCTGGAAGTAGAGGACCCACTTACGATTGAGGCAAAATTCCTCATGCTCATTAATCCGCCTACCCGTCCCGCCCCGGAAGGTCTGCCATCTCCTCAAGACAACGGCCGGCCGTATTTCATCGAGATGGACGCCAGAGGGATGCTCGTCAAGGATCGCATCGGTGGTGAAGCCAGCCACACACTCTGGCTGTTCCGTCCTCTGCCGACTGCTTCGCCTATTTCCCCTAGTGCTTCCCAGCTTCAGCAAGATCAGTATGAGCCAATGGTTACCGGTCTGGGAGTAACCGGTGAACAGGAAGTCTCTGTTGCATTCCACGAACGGGGCAAGATGGAGCCCGTCACCCCTTTCCCCTTCCAACGACCCATCAACACCAGTACCATTCTTTGCCGGATATGTGAGCTGCAAGTTCCTGATTGGTTCTTCGAGAAGCACAACGAGACGTGCAACGAAGTCCACAAGCTCGAAGCAGATATTGTCGAGTGCGACGACAGTCTCCAAGAGCTCGTTAACACTATCGCGCAGATGGTCGTTTCGATCGACAGACTCGGGCAGGCCAGCCCTGTTCCCGGACAAACTGGTGCTGTCCCACCAGCTCAACCATCTGTACCTATGAGGGACCCGTTACCAGAATATCGGGGCGTGTCCCTCTTTACACCAGGCACTGCACCAAGCAGTCCCCTTCAAAGCGGTGGTCTTCGTACCAGCGCTTCCGCACGTTTGCAACGTGTGACAGTTCGCAAAATGCAGCGGAAGCTGTTGGAGGACTTGCAAGAGATTCTCCAAGCCGCGCGCGAAATCGATATGCCCGCCGTTAACGAGGACGCCCCTAACGTGCCTCTCGAACGCCGGCCGTTCCTGACACCCCAAAGTGAGGAGCGGGTCGCACTGGTTAACAAGTGGCAGAAACCGCAAACTGACGACCCCGCCCTTGCCCAGCTTGTCCAAGATGCTGAGACACTGATGCGCACAAAAGTCGAGTACGTCAGGAGAATGATCAATACTCTCATTTACTCGGAAAAAGTGAGGCACGAGTGGGAGGAGAAAGTTGAACAGACGCTGCAGGAACTTGAGTCACAGGAGGGAGACGATGCCGATAGCGAGCCCTCTGACAGTGGTCATGAAGAAGGTGAAACACCGGCCGCCCCGTCGACCGAACAACCCACGGTAGTTGCGCCTTCCCCAATTCCGTTCGAAGCCGCTCCTGCGTCATCCCTTGCCGCACTTCCAGCTCAGACTTCTATCAACTTCGTTCCGGTTCCTTCTCCAGCCTCACTCTCACCATCACCACCAGCCAGCCTTTCAAGTCTCTCATCTCCATACTTGCCTGTTTCTGTGTTACAATCCGCTTCTCCCCACCCCATCTCACCGCTCACGACATCCCCGTTGGTTCCATCACCACTAGCTTTCACCACTCCTATTTTGGCTCACCGTGAGTCTGACGAGCACCATTCGTCAGAGGTAGCATCGTCAGCTTCTGCGGATGCACAATCCTCATTACAGATGACCTTAGGGTCCCCTGCCGCCGTACCACCCACAGTATCTTCTATCCAAGCCCGTCGAACAGCGGTCAATGCATTGGCGGAGCCTACTGTCATGGTCACACCACCGTTTTCGCCTGCGCTTCCGGCCACAGCGCCTTCTTCAATAACACTTCCACCGGCCAACATGACCGCATCGCAATCGAGCATTTCGAGCAAGCATAACCGCCGCTTATCAACAGCGTTGCCGTTCAGCCCTGCCATGAGCGCAGGGCCTCTCTCCCCTCGCATTCCATCCATTGCCCCTACTTCTAAGACCACACCTTCCTCTATTCGGGATTTCGAGATCATCAAGCCTATTTCCAAAGGTGCCTTCGGATCAGTGTATCTGGCCAAAAAGAAGACCACCGGCGACTACTATGCCATCAAAGTATTGAAGAAAGCAGACATGATAGCCAAGAATCAGGTCACAAACGTGAAAGCGGAGAGGACGATTCTCATGCAGCAAGCGGATTCGCCCTTCGTCGTCAAGCTTTTCTTCACATTCCAGAACAAGGACTATCTTTATCTTGTGATGGAATATCTTAACGGAGGAGACTGTGCAGCGCTGATCAAAACCATTGGCGCTCTTCCTGAAGATTGGGCGAAGACGTACGTGGCGGAGGTGATACTCGGCCTGGAAAATATCCACGCTCGAGGCATCGTTCATCGTGACCTGAAACCGGACAATTTGCTCATTGATGCCCGCGGACATCTCAAACTGACCGATTTTGGTTTGAGCCGCATTGGTCTATTTGGCCGCCAAGCTCGTGATGGACGTGCTTTCGCTTACCGAAGGGGATCTGGAAACCACCGTGGCAGAGTGCCTCGCAGCGGATTTCCGTCCCGTCAGGGGTCCATAGACTCCGGTGTCGCATCTCCGTCACCTGAGGTCGCTGTGGAGACCCCGAACTCCTTTGCGCCATCATCCTATTTCACACGTGGCTTGTCACCATCGCATCTGTCCACCAGTGTTGACGATGTGAGTGAGTCCAGCGGATCAGAGAGCATATCAGGAATGTTCCAACGAGGATTGGCTTTGGCATCCGAAAGTCCGCAGCAGTCTTTCGCGTCCGAGCTCACCAGCGACCTGAGGTCTTACAATACTGGAGGCACGACACCACCTGGCGAACAAAAGTTCGTGGGGACACCAGACTACCTTGCCCCCGAAACGATTTTGGCTACAAGCGAGGATGATAGATCTGTCGACTGGTGGGCACTCGGCGTTGTAACTTATGAATTTTTATACGGTTTTCCTCCCTTCCACGCCGACAGCCCTTCACAAGTGTTCGACAACATCATTTCTCGTCGCATTGACTGGTTCGACGAGCACGTTGATTTCAGCAAGGACGCCAGAGACTTCATGGAGCGGCTTATGTGTACGGACCCAACCAGGCGACTGGGTTTCAAAGGTGCCCAGGAAGTCAAAGCACATCCCTGGTTAAGCGATATTGACTGGGAGCACCTGACCAGCAAGACCGCTCAGTTCGTGCCTCAAATAACCGATCCGGAGTCAACCGATTATTTCGATCCCCGCGGAGCGCACTTACTGCTCTTCCAAGAAGAGGAGCCGCTACAGGTGGCTGAGTCATCGAACAGTAGTCCTCGTGCCGAACGTCTTTCTCTACGGCCAGGATCTACCCATCCAATGGATACGCCAGATCCGGGGCTGTCACCTGCCATCGACGACTTCGGAGCCTTCAGCTTCAAGAACTTGCCAGTTCTGAAGCAGGCCAATGACGATGTCATCAAGAAACTCAAGGCAGAGAGCCCATTGCAGGGTCCAGGAAGTCTTCCCTTGATGTCCTTGCATGGCCGACGAAGCAGCATCTCACAGAGGTTTCGTAACAAGCAGACTCTGGGAATGGGAATCACCGTCGATGGCAAAGGCATCACCAGCCCACCGTCTCCTTCCACTTCCACTTCGTCCATTGCATCCACTCCCTCACGGGCGAACTTCCCGCCTCTCACCCTAGGCGGTAGTCCTGGACATGTACGGAGGCCATCAGAGCACGGTGTGTTGGATCGTTTCAAAACTCAGCACGAAGATGGCATCAGACGCAACTCGATGCCCAGCCGTCTGCGCACCGCATCTGTTTCCAGTGGTGGAGATCATACCTCAGGCACAGAAGGCACTAGTTCGTGGCAGCCTGCCCCCATGGAAGTTGGTACTCCAGCCACTTCTGTTGGCTCGCACGAGATGCGGCGCGGGAGTGACCCGAAGATTGACCGCACGATAGTCTGCTTGCTAGCCGAAGACAACGTCATCTCTCAGAAGGTTCAGGAGATTCTCTTGACGCGGCTTGGGTGTCGTTGCGTCCTCGTGTCTGATGGTTATGAGGCCATACTGGCTGCCTGCGGCGAAATTCGTAAGTAGATTCCCCCTTTCCGTTGCTCTCTGACTGACGATGCTTTAGAATTTGACTGTATTTTGATGGACTATCAGATGCCTATCCTCGACGGTGAACTCGCCACAAGATTCATCAAGGGCACCAATAACAGGAACAAGATGACTCCTGTCATCGCCGTCAGCGCATATAGTGCGCTTGATCCGTCTATCAACGCTGATCTCTTTGCCGGCTCCTTGTCGAAGCCTGTTCAGCGTGACGCGCTCCTTGCGGTCATGAAGAAACTCGGTTTCAAGGTGACGACGGAGACTCTTGGCTCCAAACAGACCCGGAGAGTTGTCGTAAAATGATTCTTCTCGCTTGTATCTGCAATATGCCAGGTTTGTGTTTGTTCTCCGATTGACTACCCTTCCACTTTCCTTCTGATGACCTCTCCCCGGTATTTCCCCCCTTCATGCACACATGCCCTTTCCCGCCACCCGCACTTCCTGTAGTTTTGTCACCGCAATGTACCATAGGACCCCCACACAATACATACCTTCCTCTTCATTGATTGCATAATGGTGTGTCATCGTACAGAATCATAATGGTGAGTAGAATACAGTGTGCACGATCAGAATATCAGGAACAGGTCTCATCGTTATTCCACATCCTGCCAGTCTTCCTCTTCCTCATCCCACCCAAACAGCTTGTGAGGAATACCCAATTCGTCAAGCATTCGACCCACCCCCCACGACTTCTTTTCTTGTTTCTTATTGACAAGCTTGAGCCTCTCTTCGATAGCACCACGTTTAGCATCCCCAGCAGCATCGTCAAATGCAAAACTTCCCCCAAGCGGTAATAGAGACTCCCTCTTCTTGAATGGCTTGTCTAGCGCGGCTTCAAGCTCCTTCCTGAGCCGCTCGGTGGATGGTAGTTCACTTTCTTCGTTATCGTCACGTTCATAATCGTCCTCGTGCCCGTCACCCTCAGCCATATGTTCATTGACAGTCCCCCAGCCCCATCCACTTTCAGGCTTCTTGCTGAAATCTAACCATCCCCAGCTCGTGTCGAAGCGTGACTGGATCTGTGGGCCGTAGCCCCAACTACTGCCCCCATAACCGGACTGTTTTTCCTCGGACTCGGGCATCGACTCGAGCATGCCCGAGTCCTTGACGAGCCTGTAGAAGTCCGTGATAATCTCGCGTCCTGCCGATCTCCACTTGACAATGAGCTCGCCTGTCGTGTCGTCATCTTTCGTAACATGGACAGCACGTTTGAGCAGATCCCGTTTTTCGACAAGAGTCAACTCCCGAGCTGGACCGTGGGATGGCATTCTTGGAAGAGTCGCTTTCGATTTCAGAGCAGCAGCCAGAGCAGGGTTCATGATCTTCGGAGAAACGAAGGGTGCATGAATAGAGCGTCTGGGTGGCTTAGTTGTAATAGGTCGGTTCTCTTTAGCAGGCGCAGGGCTAAACTCCGAGGTCTTGTTGGCTTTGGCCGTCGCATCCTTGGGTTTATTTTGATCTGAGATAGGCGTAGGGGAAGTTTGATTTACTTTGTCGTTCATGCATCCTTTCTTTAGCGCGGACTTGAGAGGGGTTTTGACAGATTCCACGATGGTAGCATCAGAAGATACGTCTGGCTCTTGTACAGCTGCTCGTATGAATGCAGGGGCACGAAAATGCGCTCCGCGCTTTCCCGAGCTAGATGTAGAAGGCTGGGCCAGGCGCTTCGATTGAGGGGTATTGACAGGCTACCGAGGCTTAGTGCGTGGCCAGTTATCAAAAAGCGAAAAGCTCTACCTCATCGTCGCGAACGCGCTTCTTAGACTTGATCGATTTGCTTTTATCTTCAGGCATGCTGCAAGCCTATGTTGTAGAGAGTTTGGAAACAAAAGACTGGATATATGCTGCGGAAAGCAAGGTGTATGCGCCTCAACTTTCCCCTAGACACGATGGTGAGTGAAAGAGCAGTTAGGAGACGCGTCGAGTGAAGGTCCAGATATAAATCAGGCGCGTCGTGTCACGAAAAGGTCCGTGCGCCACCGGACCCCTATAAAATTTCGATGTCGCGTGCCCCACACCTCTTTTCTTTACGTCCTCCTCGACATTCCGAAGCGCCAGCCTCATCATAGGCTCTTGGTTAATTCCAAGGATGGCGTATATTTCGCTATCGGGAGGAGCTGTTCGCGCGGCATCCTTCGGGATCTTCGACTGACGCTGCTTCAGGTAGTATCCACAGCCGTTTGCATTTCTTTCCCGCTTTGAGTCTGTTTCGGCAGAATCGGTGCTTTAGGGAGAGGGTGTGGTGTCGACCTGGACAGTGCTGGGGCTTATATTCTATATCCTTTCTGAGTCACTATGTGACGCTGACTGTTGGGAGAAACCATGAGACCTACATCCTCTATCTTACGAGTCTTGCTCTTTGCACACGAAAATTTAGACTTCGTTGGGTCATGCATTTTTTAAGATTAGGTTTATAATGATTCATGGATATCATAAAATCAATGCTGGGCCGTGCGCGGTGTCTGGTCTTCCTCCTCATCACCAATATCAAATATCGCCTCTGTCCGTGGCTGGTGTGTGGGCGTAAGGTCACCCCCATTCGGCGCCTTTTGTGTCGCGTTCAATAGTTCTCTTGAGGATACGTCGGCATCTGTCTGGCTGCTCAGTGGTATGCGCTCCTCCAAATCCACATGGTCCGTGTACGTGGCAGCCTTGGGCAGCATGGCGTACCGTCTCCGGCGACGAGCGACATAGACAACCAGTACAATACCCAGAATGATCAGCAGGAAGACGAGCACCATGGTCCCCGAATTGTAGTATGCTGTTACAGACATTAGCTGGAAGACAACCCTAGCGAGGCAGGCGAACTCACATCGCCAAACATCAGGGTCTGTGGTGGAAGTCCGTCCACCAGAAGAGGAAGAGCCAGTGCTTTTTGTATCGTCGAAGAAAATGCCAGGCTTGCTCACACCGCCAACACTGCTGGGGATGCTTGCAGAACCACCCGATAAGGAATGGAAATCGACACCCATGAATCGCAGCATCATATCATGCGCCACATTGGGTACGTCAAAGCCGACCATGTGTGATGCTCCGGACAGCTTGACGTAGGAGAGATTGCGAGCAGTGACCCACGAGCCGGCATGTGCACCATCGACCTCCCAGTCTAATGTCTCAGCGTCCTGAACAATGTATCAGCCCATGTCATGAATACCTTAACCACGTGGGGCTTACTCCGAGACCCTTTCCCCCGTTCCAAGTCAATCCCTCAATCAATCTCTCCATCCCAATATAGTTGCAGATGAAGTCTTGATCGCCAGCGAAGAGCATGATTGGAATTTGCGAGAGGATGTGTGGGAAGAGAGTGATGGACGGTGGCGAGTTCATGAGCGTTAGCTGCTGGCCGACGCGGCCATTGCACTCGACCCATGCTTCCGACTTCGCTGTTGCGTGAAGCGCTTGGATGACGTCGTCACGCTGAAGGCAGCTCAGTAAGGAACCTGGAATAAAGGAGTCATCACTTACCCGTAAGTAGGTGTAAACACTAGCAAGATCAGGTGGCCAATGCATACCACAGGCAGGGAAGTCGTCCACCAATCGAATATCGTACACGTTCAGGCAAACCTGCTTACCATTCACGCTGTCACATGGGTCAACGGATAGTCGGAGGCAGTATCGTGCACGGCGTACGTTTGCATCAGACCTTTGGTGATCGCGCTCATGATACCTTCGCACTCGCCCATGTTAACGTCGTCTACAGTCGTCTCGTTAAGATAGTCCATGCAGCGATCCAGCTCGACTTTGACCCGAGCTTCGTTCTGCACCGAGAATCATCAGTGATGTTTCGGTCACATCAGAGACGCAACTCACGTCCGGCTTGATCATCTTGTTCTTTACCGCGAACTCATAGTAGGCGGGATACTGCGTCCGGCCGTCTATCCAGCCGTTACCAATCGTGATGCCCTTCAGTTGTGCCTTAATGAGAGTGGTCTTCAGGAACGCATCGGCTATGTATCGTCTCAGCGTGCGCCCAGTGAAGGAAACATCACACACACCGAAGTACGGGATGTATTGTCCTGCGAAACTCTCTCCGGCAATCCACGTGTCCATGAATTCGAGCTCGGGAAAGACATCGTAAAAGTTGCGCATGAAGCGAATTACTTGGTTAGCAGCCTGATTTCCTCCACATGAGAATTACACTACAGAGAGAGGAATTCACTTGCCTCTCCGAGCTCGTGAACGTATTGGTCTGTGCTTGTGTACGAGAACCCAGTTCCAACTGGCTGATCAACTAAATCCCGTCAGGTGAGATGGGCGTCTCAGCGAGTTTTGGAGACTCACGATATATGATCGTCGCGTACTCTTCCCATCCACCACTCGTGAGTAGTTTCAGTCCACCTTGCCCATCAACTCTCCACGGCCCAACTTCCATCATCGCCCCGTCAAAACTGGAGCATCCCGGTCCACCATTGAACCAGATGATGACGCGCTCCTTGTCAGCCACCCGCCGGTTCTTAAGCATCAGAAAATACAAGTGTGGTTGTATGTCGTTAGACGGTGGCCCGGTGGGCACAGTCGAGGGCAAGTGACCGGCATAGATGTGCAGCGGGTGATTGGGATCTTGCCGCAAGCCTGGGAGGCTGGGAACATAGAAGGATGCTGCGGATCCTGCATTATCGGTCAGATATACTTAAGCAGGATGAGACAATTGTGATTGATAAAGAGGCATACCGGGTGCGGGTGCAGCATATGCAATATCAACAAGAAGGAAAAGAACGAGCGCTAATGCGCGTTTTGCAATGCAGCCTAGAGAGACCATTGCGCAAAACCCTTGAGTTGCCCTCGCAGTTCTGCTTGACGTGACACGATACACCACCGATAACGGCCCAGCAAAAGGAAGGACAAGACTGCCACTAGATAGTGATACCGGCGCTGACTGGGCCGATACGCAACAGGACTAGAAAATCGAAATCAGGGGAAGTAACGTGTAACGATGAGGAGAAGGAGGGTCTCCGCGTACGAGAGTTCGTGTGGACGCTGAATGATCAGGCCCGCGACCATGATGGAACTCCAGGCACTTTCCGCGTGCTTCGCTCACAGCCACTGCCATCGTTGATAACGGCCACATGGACCGTTTATCACAGCCCACACGACACCGAGGTGTTCAAAAAGGTCGAGCACGACACGCAAGCGACCCCCGATAGCCTTGCCCGCTCTCTGCTATACCACCACGGTCCACGATGAGGTTCTCTTTGGCCCTCGCAGCCTTCTCGGCGATCTCTATGGTCGATGCGGCGTACTTCTCTGAAGGTTGGAAGCCGGGTCAGGCACCACCAACGCAGGCTATACCACCGGGCAGCAAACAGACTTCCGTGCCGCTTGCCGACTTCCTAAAGCCCAAGGCTGCAGCTGACGCACCCCCACGAAAAGGCATCCTCGAACTTGTGCAGGAACTGCAGACAATGGCGACCGATGCGCTCACTGCGCCGCTTAAAAGCGGGCCAGTCGCCGACATAATACAGAGAACAACTGGGCTCAATGTCAGTCAGGCCATCGAGAGGGCCAAAGCAGCCGCATTGCAGGACAAGTGGGACTCCAGGATAAAGCTGATCACAGACGACAATTGGGAAGATGTGATCGAGTACGAACAGCTCTCGCCCGAGGAGGAAGAAAGCCGGACGTGGCTCATCTTGATGTACGAACACCGGTTTTTTTAATCTCCGAGTGTCACTGACGTTACTTCAGCACACTTTCAGAACAGAATGCGGTGACGCAGTTTGTGGAGGAACAGTTTATCAAGGCCTTCAACGAGACTATGGACAATGACGATGACCTGCCAGGCGTCAAGTGGGGCCGGATCGACTATTTTAACGTCACACTGATCACGACTAAGTGGCTCATCTTTAAGTGCGTGATTGATTCGCGTTTTGAGATGTACTCATTCTAATCCTATGTCTAGGGCGCCCCTTGTTGTGATGGCTTCACACCGCGGGAAGGATCTTCGTTTCTTCCACCCAACGCAGATCAAGATGAGGGAGCTCCACGATATCATGAAAGAAGAGCTATGGAAGAGTGTCCCCCCTTGGAGGTCGAGTTGGGGACCAGGTGGTGAGAAGTATGACAAGCCATTCTCGTCTCTTTTCCTTTCTAATCATTTGTCCAGTGCCTGGGTTTTGCACCATGCAGGTATTTGGTTGGGCAAGTACAATGATATCGCGGGTAAAGTGCCCAAGTGGGCACTGATGATGGTTACTGGCGTTTTCGGCTCCTTCGTGATCCAGCTTCTTCACGGCCGAGATAAAAAGAAAGCCGCGCCTGTCATCAAGAGCGACGATGCTGCGAAAACGGCCCCGCCACCTGTTGCTCCCACGACGCCCAAGAAATCTCCGGCAGAAACCAAAAAGGAGGCAAGCAAGCGGAACCGGTCTGCCAAGCGAACCGCAGACTAATGCGTTTTCGTGCATATCTTTCACGATCTTGTATACGATATAATTTAATGCACTACATCTTTCGCTACATTTTTCTTCGTTTGGTGGTCTGCGTCAATATGAGAGCACGAGATCAGCAATAGTCATAGTCGGGCCCTTCCGGTTTGGTAAGGGATCATGCGAGGGTGAACGAACCCCTGGTGACGTGAGTCCATGATCATGCTTTGCCGGCACCAGGCAGCATTCGCTTCACTCTGCCCGTACATAACCTACACCTCCGAATGAGTCTGGTTGTTTGGCTCTACTATCTGTAATCTCTGAGTCTGTTTCTACCTGAAACTCAAGCAACTGTATTGGCATATAGACGCATGGTCGCAGCTGAATCACCGCGGGAAGCACGTCGGCGGTTAAGCGCCTCCCTGGGTGCACGCAGCCTTTGGCATTCATTGGACCGCACGCAAGTGCTTGGAAACGGAGGGTACTATGGGCACTCGGGATGCGTAAATGCTCTCAGTTGGTCGAGTGATGGGCAGACGCTCCTGAGCGGTGGTGACGACCGCACGTACGTCTCGATGACCAAGCGCTTGATCAAGCTAACTCATTGGGACCTTAGAATCGCTTTCTGGAGAATGCAAGATGATACTGGTGAACTATCATTAAAGAGAGTTATCCAGACGGGTCACACTGCGAACATATTTAATGCCCAATTCCTTCCAGATTCACCGCTTATCGCTACCTGTGCGGGGGACAGCGAGGTCCGAGTGTTCGATATCGAGCATTCCAAGGGGCTTGGTGAGCTCAGGCGAGCAGACAATGGTCACACATGGGAACACAGCGGGAAGGAAGCGCTAGTGAGAGTGTTCAAATGTCATAGCCGCAGGTCCGTCTCGGTAAGCTCATCCTACCTTTTTGAGCTTGCTCACGCTCAACCAGAACCAAGCGAATCATCCCCGAGTCGGCATCGAACTTCTTGTCCGTATCTCAGGACGGAACAGTCCGACAGCATGATTTGCGCATGCCGCATACTTGTCGGACAGGCTGCCCACCGCCCTTAATCAAAGTGCCGCATCAGCTCTTCGCCATCTCTCGCTCGTCTCTAACCCCCTACTACTTCGTCGTTGCTGGCTCCTCCCCTTATGTGAGCAGCTCCTTCAGAAGTCTTCCAACATAGACTGAACTACACTCGCAGGCACATCTATTCGACCGCCGAATGATACCTCGCTTGCTAGAAGACGAATGGGGCGTCCAGGCACAGGACGATGAGTTGGCCCAAGCGGTACGGAGGTTCGGTCGAAGAACCATTCCGACATATGAGAAGGCACGAGATGCACATGTGACTGGCACACGGATGGCGGAAAGCAATGGGCATGAACTTCTCCTATGCATGTCTGCCAAAGTCACTATCGATGTTGTACTGATATCGCAACCCCAGCTTATAGCGGAGACGCGATCTACCTGTATTCCATATATGACGACGTCGAAGATACGTCGTTCGCACCCAATGGGTCTAATATTGTTGCAAGAAGCCCAAAACGGAGACGAACCGAGCCGAAGAGTGATGAACCTCATTCTGCACATTCTGCGAACGGAGTTTCCAGCGAACAGCGGGCGCACGACGTGTCCTTCCAGATCACAGAACCGGAAGAAGCCGACTCTGGGGATCTATTGGATGTTGAAGATTTGGTAATGGATATTGACATGGATGAGGAGGACCTGACCGACATTGAAGAGGAGTTATTTGAGGCAAGTCAAACATTGGATACCACGAAATCCGATCTCGACGGGCTCAGGACGGTCATGCCTAGACGTACATTTAGAGGCATCTGCAATATTGAGACGGTCAAGGATGGTGAGGAGCTGCAGCCCACGCGTTTTTTGAATTCGCTGACGCGATTCTCGCAGTGAATTTCCTTGGTCCGAACGATGAATTCGTTGCCTCAGGCTCCGATGACGGCAGCTTCTTCATTTGGGACAAGCGAACGTCACGTGTGGAAGGAATCTATGAAGGCGATGGTTCAGTCGTAAACGTCATCGAGCAGAACCCATTCCGGCCAATGGTGGCCGTCAGTGGCATCGATCACACCGTCAAAATTTTCTCCCCTGTGCCGTCTACGACGGAACGAAAGTATTCAAGAGTTTCCGATGCGGAGGACATAATGCGACAGAATACGCAACGAGCGGAGGCACAAGCCAATGCCCCTGCGGTTCCTCTCATGGATGTTCTCATTCAGATGTATGCGGCCAGAGGAGGTCGCAACATTGTCATTGGCGAAGGGGGAGAACGAGAGTGCCAGATTCAATGATACGGCCAGCTGATCGCATTTATTGATGCTTTCACTACTGTACTAGTATGCGCACTCATGTATAAATGCACTCATTTCGCGTAGGTTGGATGGAATATGCTGGCTACCTGCCATTGTAAACCTGTCGGGCAGGCTGCCGATCGCCGTATCACTGTCTCTGTCAGGACCTGCCCCGGAAGTGAGCGCCTCGGCCGTCGGTGTGAAAATGAGAAGGGTTATCATGGGGCACAACCTAAGGTCTTCGCATTACACCTGTCAGGAGACTCTGCACATGCACTAGACAGTCACTGAGACTCTACTGATTATACACAAAGGTCACCCTCTGCAGCTTGCCACTTACGTACGCGGTCAGCTGTTCGTTGGCGCCGCGCAGCGATTTGAAACTGAGCCATGATCCAACCAACCGTCACACGCCCATCCTCCCCGAATGAACCGTACCCTTGAGGATGTGTGGTTATTGTCTCTCGAACTTGGGTGGTTTCGTCGACGAGGGGTGGATTCACCGTGGTGATCGCTTTGTCACCGGTGCTGTCAAGCCCCGTAATGGTAGAATTTCGCCTGTGGGTGGTGGTGCGACGCTTACGCCGACTTTGGTACGCCTTTCCATCCTCAGAAGAAGAGGTTTCCTTGGGTGCTTCATAATCGTCCTCCTCGTCTTCACTGTCTTCTCCGCCCTTAGACCTAGCTTCCTTTGTGGCATGGAAGTCAGCGGTTCTGAGGGTCGTATTCGTTTTGCCACAGTGGTGCAAGAACGCGCAGGCAAGATGATAGTGGGAAAGCTTGGCCGAGGGCAATGGAATTGAGAAGTCTCGATCAGTCGGAAAGAGGGCGTCGGTGTTGGCTGGAACATGTTTTTCCTTGCCCGGGCGCGGCGGGTGAGGATATTGAATAGTGTAGCGAATGTTAGGGAGTGGTTCTAGGCTAGTTGTTTCTCTGTTGAGGTTTTCCGGAGTAGTTGCAATGTCTTCCGTAGTAAGAACTTTATTGGGTGTCTTTGAAAGCAAGGAAGGTCAGTGTGAGGTGTGGTGAGCAAGCGATACGATCGATCTAACACACCCTCACGAGCACACAGGCGTATCGCGCGAACATCTGGTGTACAATGGAGCTCACGAATATACCATTGGCGGGCGAGTTAATAGAGCGCTCATCTTCTTGGCCTCGATCCAGACGGAACGTGCCATTCTCCGTCTCCCTGGTGTCATCGATATATTGTAGGCACTGGACGGAGACCCGTGACCACCACCCTGAAACTTGAGCGTAGCCACACTCACCTTTGATCCTTGTGAGTGGGGCAATATGTGCATAGCCTCACAGTAGTCCTCATCCGTCCCGGTGAATACACAGGAATGGTCGCGATTGGAGATGACCTCGCGGAAAGCTCGTTCACGTCCTTGATGATTTCGAAAGGTGGGTAGACCAGTCTCACGCCGACGTCGGCGCTCTGAGGAAAGGACACTGCTCCGCTCTTCAAAATAATGGCCGTCCACAGCCTTGGAATTCAGCTCTGTAGTTGAACGTCCTTATCGTGAGCAGATATTTAAGGGGAAAGAGAGTAGCCGAACGGGAACGTACCTACGGGGTGACCCTCTACCCACAACACCCACTCATCTCCAGCTCGTGGTACATCGTCGTTGTGTCCCCCTTCTTGCGGGCGCAGCCGATGTAGTGACGGCCTTGATTCCCCATGTTGTCCTGCGACGGTTGCAGCCACGAAGCAAAGGTAGGCATTTTGCTTGCCTGGCGCGGCATTGCGCGTCGGCACGTCAATGGGTATATCAAGGATGATTGGCTGGCCACTTAGATGACCAACCACAATCCGTACGCAGTCAGGAGATAATACAGGGAGGTGTTGCTCTTCGTGCGTTGCAGTCGCAGACATTGCAGCTTACAGATGAGAGCAGAGGAGAACACTCGACGAGGAGTGACAACGAGAAAAGTAGTATGTAGGTGTAGTAACGCGCGCGTCGGAGGCAATTTACCTCCGTAACTTCCGAAAAAGGGAATTCTTGCCCTATGCACCTGCGTGAGTTAGGGTATACTGGTTAGGATCCCATCCAGCAGGTTAGGGTGGTTAAGGTTAGGGTGGGGTAGGGGTTAGGGTTAGGGTTAGTGGTAGGGTGATAATATCATATTTTTAACTAAGAGAATCATTTATTTAAGCAATGCTTTGGGCAAGGTCCATAGCATTGGTTTGTTATCAAGCTCTTTCTATATTTGGTAAAAGTAGGGTCTTTTGCCTCTGATCTGCATCAACCTACATGCTACTTACTACTTTTCTCATCTATACTCCTTGACAAGGGTAGGAGCTATGGCAGAGGCAGACTCCAGTACATCTGGGTGTTTTTTGTCCACTGCAGAGATAATTCCTGGAGTTAATTTCATCTGAATCCAGCCAAAAATATGGCCAGAGGAGGCAAAAAATGGCTGGCAGGGGCTGT
>NW_024467198.1:781258-783080 GCF_000292625.1 Dacryopinax primogenitus
ATGAGGTCATATGAGGTCATGCACAGCCATGCACAGCAGGTCACCTGACCATCCAATCCTTCCAGCAGGTTCCAGCACATGCCAAGGTATACCAGCTACTTCCATGTCATAAAGGCTTAGTCATGTCTCTTGACCAAGCAATGAGCTGGTGCCCTGACACAGACTACCACACAACATACTACCTCAACTATTATTGGCAAAAGGGCTCAGTGTGAGGGCAACATGATCCAGCAAGGCTGATTATTGAGAACTCTGAACAGAGATAGGAAGAGATCAAAAGGAGATTTGGCAGAATTGACAGATAGTCCAGAAAGTTGGGGGGTTTTGGGGTTTAGCAAGGATGAAGCAGAGGTTTTGAAGTCAGATAAATTCCAGATAGTTAAGCAGAGGCCAAAGAGTCAAAAGGTATCCAAGAACAACACAAAGCTATCAAAGCTGTCAGGGTACAACCTCTGCAAACTCCTATGCAAACCTCAATTTGGCCCAAATGCCACTGTTTCGACACATTCGACCCCTCATTTGAGGCTATCAGATATGAAAGCCCCTTCTGACAGGCCTCTCTCCCCATCTGGGATAGATGGCAAGGCTATCAGTGATTGTGCACCTTTTGCAAGGACTGAACACTCAAGTCACACATTTGCTCAAGACTGTCAGTCATGTTGACTAGAGTTTTGACCCCTTCATCAAGTTGCTAGGACACCCAAAGGACTTTGGGGCCTAAGGCATAGGGGGTCAGGGTTTGGACACCTTTTGGACCAGCTGATCAATCATGTTTGACTCTTTGCAGGCTTTGGTCATGGGCCTCAGCAAGGCTTTTAACAGATTGAAGACAAGTAGCCACCTTTTGGCAACTTTGGCTACTTACTTGAAGTGCCTATGACTCAAGTATAGGTGATCAGGATCAGATTGGATCTCAAAGCATGTTCCAGCCAGGCTTTGGCTGACAATTGAGAAGTAGGGGTGAACCCTAGTGTGGAGATCAGGAGACTTCACCCATGATCAGGAGACCTTCAGTCACAAGGTCTGCCCTGAGGTAAGATGGACAAGTACAGTTTCTCAGCCACAGTCTATTGCTTCCTTTTGTTTCCTTTGGCATGTATATGTAGGCACTGGTCTGAGGGCACAGAAGCCTCAGATTTGGTCTCTCAGGAATCCCACCATCTAGTATGACCTGAAACACCAATCTCCCTCAAAGGAGGTGAACTGTCCATGATCATGCTGATTGACCTCAGGTAGTAAGACCAAGGTACTTGATAACCTGGCAATACACCCCAACTCTTTGTTGTACCCTCCAAAGGCTGGTGGTGCTCCAGCTGAGACTGTTGACTTCTGGACAACTGGTGCTGATGTATCCAAAGTCTCTGCTGATAGGCCACTCTCCTAGAGCTGAGAGGTCTGACCTGTGCTTGATCTCTATGAAAGCTCATGAGGCGAGCCTGACACCCCTTCTTTTGGCAAGGTTCTCATCTACAAGTAACCAAATCCCTGATTACACCCCTGATGACCCACCCCAATTGCCTGATGTCCATACTGATTCTGCTGGCATTGCACTATGCTGCCCAAGTCTAGGTGTGTCAGGGCACCAGCTCATTGGTTGGTCAAGAGACATGACTAAGCCTTTATGACATGGAAGTAGCTGGTATACCTTGGCATGTGCTGGAACCTGCTGGAAGGATTGGATGGTCAGGTGACCTGCTGTGCATGGCTGTGCATGACCTCATATGACCTCATCCTTGGTCATATCACCTGATCACCTGACTAGGCTGAGTAAGCAAGATGTTCTAGCAGGTTCCACCACAGAGGTATAAATATAAGGCCTACT
>NW_024467198.1:788971-923833 GCF_000292625.1 Dacryopinax primogenitus
TACCTTGGCATGTGCTGGAACCTGCTGGAAGGATTGGATGGTCAGGTGACCTGCTGTGCATGGCTGTGCATGACCTCATATGACCTCATCCTTGGTCATATGACCTGATCACCTGACTAGGCTGAGTAAGCAAGATGTTCTAGCAGGTTCCACCACAGAGGTATAAATATAAGGCCTACTCTGCCTGGGACTGTCTCTTCAGACTTGGTCTCTTAGGATCATCCACAGATACCTATACTGTAGATAGGTCTTAGTCATCAGGTCTACTCCACTTCCTTGTTGCCTGCTTAGACTCTTGGCACTCTTAGGTGAGCAGACTTAGTCAGCCTGTGTTGCCCTAACAAGGTGACAGGCAACTCTGGACTCCTCCCCATCTGACATCCCCTCAATTCTGCCCAATCAATGAAGGGTTACCATTGAGATCCCATCCCCTCCCACTGATACATGTGCAATACCTCCACCAACTTCCAAAGGCATGGCTTCCTCCTGCCTGAGTCCAATGTCAACACAATTGGTCATCTACGACTTCCAATACCTTGTGGTTTGACCTTGATACTGGTCAACTACAGCACCCCCCCTACTACCATTTCTGATTCTCCCATACCAATGTGTGTGACATGCTGAGCATGGCCAATTGTCAATGTATCGGGATGATTGACCCTCTTCCCATACCACCCTCACTACTCCATGTGGCTGACATGGCCAATACCACGAGAGAGCCCAAAGCAGGCATGTGAGGACCACCAAGAGGTCTGATGTCAGGCTTTTGGATGATTAGTGGTTGTTTGGCAGTCAGGTCACCCCAATAGGTTGCAGCTTCACCCAAAACCTTTGTGTTCAGCCTCCACTTGATGGTGTGCCCTGACAGAGGCATAATAGGCAAGCAGAGATGAAGGGTACAGGGATGACATTTCACCATAGGATTTTCCTCCCAACAATCACACCTATGAAAAACCCTCCTGGACTGGTGATCACTATTGTTATCCTGGGTGATCCTTGACTGGTCATTTCTCCCTATCTACTGAGTCCGTTCCACCTCAACCTCATCTTTAACCCCAAGGATGCTCACAGGGACGTCAGAAGAAGTTGATGAGAACGAGGCGAAGCCTCGTTCGTCGAGCATCGTTATTTTGCCAGATCGTTACCACCAGGGATTGCTGTACAAGGGTCGCCCTCTGCAGCTTGCCACTTACGTACGCGGTCAGCTGTTCGTCGGCGCCGCGCGGCGATTCGAAACAAAGCCATGATCGAATTAACCGTCGCACGCCCATCCTCCCCGAATGAACCGTACCCTTGAGGATGTGTGGTTATTGTCTCTCGAACTTGGGTGGTTTCGTCGACGAGGGGCGGATTCACTGTGGTGACCGGTGTTGTCGAGCCCCGTAATGGCAGAATTTCGCCTGTGGGTGGTGGTGCGACGCTTACGCCGACTTTGGTGCGCCTTTCCATCCTCAGAAGAAGAGGTTTCCTCGGGTGCTTCATAATCATCCTCCTCGTCTTCACTGTCTTTTTCTTCGCCAGTAGACCTAGCTTCCTTCGTGGCATGGAAGTCAGCGGTTCTGAGAATCGCATTCGTTTTGCCACAGTGGTGCAAGAACGCGCAGGCAAGATGATAATGGGAAAGCTTGGCTGAGGGCAATGGAATCGAGGAGTGTCGATCAGTCGGAAAGAGGGCGTCGGTGTTGGCTCGAACAGCAATTTCCCTATTCAGGCGGCGTGGGTGAGGATATTGAATAGTGTAGCGAATGCTAGGGAGTGGCTCTCGGCCAGTGATATCTCTGTCGACGTTTTCCGGAGCAGTTGCAATGTCTTCCGTAGTAAGAACTTTATTGGGCGTCTTTGAAAGCAAGGAAGATCAGCGTGAGGTGTGGTGAGCAAGCGAAACGATCTAACGCACCCTCACGATCACACAGGCGTATCGCGCGAACATCTTGTGTATAATGGGGCTCACGAACATACCATTGGCGGGTGAGTTAATAGAGCGCTTATCTTCTTCGTCTCGATCCAGACGGAACGTGCCATTCTCCGTTTCCCTGGTGTCATCGATATATCGTAGGCACTGGACACAGACCATGAGGACTAACTTGAAACTTGAGCGTAGGCACACTCACCTCTGATCCTTGTGACTGGGGCAATATGTGCATAGCTTCACAGTAGTCCTTAATCATCCCGGTGAATACACAGGAATGGTCGCGTCGAGAGATGAGCTCGCAGAAATCTCGTTCACGTGCCTGAATTTTTCGAAAGCTGGGTAGACCAATCCAACGTCGGTGTTCTGAGGAAAGGACACTGCTTCGCTCTTCAAAATAACGGTCGTCCACAGCCTTGGAATCCAGCTTTGTAGTCGAACGTCCTTATCGTGAGCAGATATTTAAGGGGAAAGAGAGCAGAACGGGAACGTACCTACGGGGTGACCCTCTACCCACAACACCCACTCATCTCCAGCTCGTGGTACATCGTCGTTGTGTCCCCCTTCTTGCGGGCGCAGCCGATGTAGTGACGGCCTTGATTCCCCATGTTGTCCTGCGACGGTTGCAGCCACGAAGCAAAGGTAGGCATTTTGCTTGCCTGGCGCGGCATTGCGCGTCGGCACGTCAATGGGTATATCAAGGATGATTGGCTGGCCACTTAGATAACCAACCACAATCCGTGCGCAATCAGGAGACAATATAGGGACGTGTTGCTCTTCATGCACCACAGTCGCAGACATTGAAGCTCAGAGATGAGAGGGGATGAGAGCGACATAACGAGGGTAGGGACGAGGAGCTATGGAAAACCGATAGTACTGCGAGGTTCGAATTACTCGACACAGACTTGAACCTTAACCCTGCTACTTACAACAATAACAAGATTAAGATTAATACCAAAGCCGGCAGTAATAGTAATATATGTTCATAACAGGATCCTCATACCATCAACTCAGAACAATACTAAACAGACGTGATCCCCGTTTCACACGACAAGGTCTCAGGAAAGTCCTATATCGCTGGTGGTAGCCAAGGCTGGTACGGATGTATGGCTCATGCCAATCGGTGTATTGAAGCTGACGCTGCACAAGGGAGTGATGATGAGCAGGAAATTGAAAGCCGCTGACCCCAAGCGTAACGGAGGCACCGACGACCACATCAAACGTCGCGAAACCGCAGCCGGCGCTTGGGTACGAAAACCAATATCTCGCTTCAATGACTTAGGGCATCATTAATTAAACATGTATAATCGCACTGGTATGTATTGGCATGCCACTAAGCTCCTTTTCGTTGACGTTTTGATTGTTTTTATCACAGGCGGAGATGATGAGCAGGAGGAGTTCGTGACCAACCCACAATCGTATGGGTCCCGTCCCTCACAGCATTCGTCTCATTACCCCTCGGACGACCGTCGCAACTATCATCCCCCTAAGTCTCCCTCAAGAATGGAAGATCGCTACGATTCACGAGCAGATCGGGGCAACTATGCGCGGGACCGCAATGCATGGCGAGCTCACGACTCCCAGCAGAGTTCTCAAAGGCCTACCCAAGATCCGTACTACCGTGAAGACGCTTATACAAGACATGACGACTACTACTATCGCGACTCTGCTTCAACGTCACGAACTACTCAAAGTTATCCACCCGAGTATTGGCAGCCATCTGAACCTGCAAGATATCCCCCAGATGAGCGTCGAGAATGGCGTCCGCGAGAGCAGTTGTCTTACGACTCTCGTCCGCCAGCGTATGGTACCTACGAGCGTGATGACCGTTACACGCAATCTCGTCATTCTGACGATCGCTATGTTCAACCTGATACTCGTGCTGATCCATATGCATATTCGCGAGCTGTGGGTGATCGCTATTCTCATTCACTGACCCAAGATAACGGCTGGCCGCCACCGAGACGAGAAGTGGCCTACGATGACCGATACTCCCGTTCCGTCCCCGAAAACAATAAAGCTTGGCCGTCGAGAGACCGGGTCCGTGATGAAGCATATTCAAAACGTGCACGTTCTGCACAGTGGGACAGACGGGATGACAAGAGGACGGTGGATGATTCCTCTTGGGAGCCAGCACCGGGGTGGAAGGAGCGGGAGGGGAACACTGTTCGGGATGAAAACGTTCCAGCCAGCTCCAAGAAGAAGAAGAAGAGCAAAAAACAGCGGGACAAGAATAAAGAGAAGAAGAGAGGGGAGGAAGAGTTGCAGAAGGAAACAGAGAAAGAGAGGGATGACGAAAGTAATAGGGGTACACGGGAAGACAGGAAGAAAAATGGAACTGTCCACAATGGTTCACGATGGTGCGTAGCATTCCCCTCCTCCCCTACCCCCAATCTTTTATCTTATACCAAACAGGTCGGATGACGAGAGAGAGAGTCCAACACGAAAACGGCGGAAATCCGTGTCTCGCTCTCCATCCAAAGATCGATCTTCCCAGTCCCCTACACCCAAGCGTCGACGGTTAAGCACGTCAGAACGTCTTCACGCCGAAGACGTTCATACGGCACACGAGACACGTGGAAGGGCTGGTGGTATCAGCCCTGCGGCTCTTAAACAAAAGGCACGCCGTGAGGCTGACATTCCTGCCAAACGAAAGAGAATGCCATCGTCTTCCCCCGCATCCCGTTCACCATCCACGCCATCTTCTCACGCAAGCCCTAAACCACGCAGTCCAAAGCCAGTGCATCGTCTGAATGGCGCTTTACCTGTTGTGAGATAAAAAGTGTGCTAGTATTACAACGTTCTGATGTGTTTATCGCAGAAAATCACACCCACGATCATCCGCCCTCCTCCGACTGGACCTCGACAGTCGCAAACCTCCGTGGCACCACTTAACGATCATGTTATCCCGAGAGCTCCCCGAGCGGCCGTAGTTGGCAGTGGAGCCCCACCTGGACCGGCCAACAGTTCAATCCGTCGGTTCTTTCCAGGAGACGAAGAAGACACTGAGCCGACGATTGCTACTGGTCCGAGAGGTTCGACTGCACGAAAGGTGAGGATATTCCAGATGTGCTCACTATCTTCAATGGTCTAATGTGTTTGCAGCCACCGCGTGGCCCTCGAGGAAGTAATGGTCAGACGCGGTCTCCCGTTGAGGAGAAGGAGGAAGGCAAGCCCGAAGATCCTGCACGCGCTGCGGAGGAAGATCGCATTGTGCGAGGTGGATGGTCCATTATTCGTCCAGGAATTCCAGGTAAAAGTCGAGGTGATGCAGAATCTCAAGCAAAGGAAGGGAAAGGCAGTAAGCAGCATGATGAATCTCCAGAACCAGCGGCAAAAGAGCATCGCGAAGATCGGGCAGAGGATAATCGTCGAAAAGATGAACTACGAACTGATCGGCCACCTGAACGTGCGTACGATGATCGGCGCTCTCGGGAGCCGCCAAGCGAGCACACCGGCGGTTGGCAATCATCTCGGGACTATTCTGAGCCTCGCTATCGAAGTCGTTCCCGAAGTCCACCTCGGAGGAGAATGCAAGAAGCCGATGACCGATATCATGATCGATATGAAGAGTATGGACGAAGTCGACGTGATCACAGGGCTGAACGTGATTACTATGACTCCACCGATGAACGCTATACTCGCGGCTATGGAGCATCATCACAATTGCATGGCACGTACGACGAGAGGGAGCGCGATCACAATCGGGACAATCATCCCGTCGGTCCTCCTAGGCATCCCGCGCCTCCTGGACGAGCAAGGCCGCAAGAGCAAGTAGCAAATCGAATCTTGCCCACGCATCGCACTTCGCGAGACCTAGCAATCTCATATCAAATTGGTAATGCCGTCGGCGAAGGCACTTTCGGCAAAGTCTACAAAGCCACCGATTCAGCAACTGGCGTGTCAGTGGCTCTGAAGCGAATCCGCATGGAAGCCGAAAAGGATGGGTTTCCTGTCACAGCAATGCGGGAGATCAAGATTCTCCAAGCATTGCGGCATCCTAACGTCGTTGGGCTGTACGAAATGATGGTTGCCAAAGGCGTGTCCTACCTTTGTTCAGAAATACCCCTTCCTGATATTTCTCCACAGGTTCTGTGTACATGGTCTTCGAGTATATGGAGCACGATCTCTTGGGCGTCCTATCACAGTCGCTGTTCAGTTTCACCGATGCCAACCTAAAGTCTTTTTCAAAGCAGATGTTGGAAGGCCTAGCCTACCTGCACCATCGAGGTATCTTGCATCGTGACCTGAAGGGCTCAAATATTTTGGTCAATAAGCACGGTGAACTCAAACTCGCGGACTTCGGCCTTGCCAGGTTCTACAACAAACGACGACGACTCGATTACACCAATCGGGTCATCACACTCTGGTATCGGCCCCCGGAGCTTCTTCTGGGTGCCACAGAATATCAGGGCGAGGTCGATGTTTGGAGCGCTGGGCATGTTGCTTCATTCTTCTACGTGATTTGGATCCTTATTGTCTCTCACAGATGTATTATTGTGGAGCTATTCAATCGCGGAGCCCCTTTTCGAGGCGAGACAGAGATTGATGAAATTCAATCTATCTTCAGGATTAAGGGCACGCCGAAGCTGGAGGACTGGCCTGAGGTGACAGAACTTCCATGGTACGAGATGCTTCGACCTAAGCAACAGCTTCCGGATCGTTTCGAGGAAACGCTCAAAGAGTGAGCTCTGCACAAATCCAGGCAATGGTCCCTTCTAACTTCAGACAGTGCACTCCATATGCCGGGGTTGATGGATCTCGCCCAGCAAATGCTGAGGTATAATCCCCGCAAGCGTATCACTGCGGCTGAGGCTCTCGACCATCCTTACTTTACCTCACTATTACCAGCACCTCAGCTGCCGACTCAGTGAGAGATAGTTGTGCTCGCTGATACGATTACTGATTTCTTTTGGTTTAGGATGGAAACCGTTGAAGGAGAATGGCATGAACTCGAGACCAAGCCTATGCGCGACATGGCTAGGCAAGAAGAGAAGAAGAGGAGGGCTGCCGCGGCAGCAGCGGTTGTACAGGAGGATCTCGGTAATGTTTCAGCTTGAACCTTGTAGCACCAAGGCATGTGCACCCAACTTTTCACTATTCATACCTCACCCAACCTGTATCCATACAATCTCCCGTCTCTATCTGATTATGCACAACCCGCCTGTTCGAACCTAGCACACATACCTGGTATTCGATGGATAGTATACAGTGCACTTTATCATGACACCGTGCCGATCTACGCCCTGACAGACACGGGTGGCAAGTTGTCTAACAAGCCCTTGTCCGTCAACCTCTGCACGATGAGCTCGACGCTCGACGCCGTCTGTCTGATCTGGCGATCCCACGCCCTGGTACGAGCACCCCCTAGGTTTTCTTCCTCTTTTTTCTCCGCGACCTCTCCCAGCCCGCCGACCTTACCCTGACCATCCTCTTCCTCCTTCCCGCCTTCAAAATAGACAACACGCTCCACTTGGTCTATCCACCCGCGCAACCGACCCTGCTCTATCATCCTCCTTGCCATCGTCTCCGCTGCACCTGGAGTCAATGACAACAATGAACCCAATCCAGCAAATGTGATGTTGTTGTACAGCAAGCTCGCAGACAGAAGGTTGTGCTCAAGAACGGCACGATCTAAGACGGTCGCTGGTCCCGTGCGGGTGATTACAGGCTCGGCATCGGCGTCCTGGATCTCAACGTCCTCGTCTCTGGCAGCGGCAGCAGCAGTCGAAGCTTTGTCCGAGCTACTTTGGGCAATCTTGGCCAGCTGATGCGTTTTGAGCGTTGCTTCGAACCCGGCGACTTCGGACGGTCGCAGGATATGATCAAGGAACATCTTGCTGAGAATCGTGTGGGAGCGGAGGTCTTGAGTACGATCGTCTCTGTACAACGATGCGAGGATCCGAGAACGTTGAGGACCAGCGGGAGCGAGCACTGCACACGTTACAGCGGCAGACCTGGAAATCCTTATGAGACCGTATTAAAACATGAGCAAAAAGACCTCACAAGCACTGCATCCGATCCTCCTCATCCAGTTCACCAATCCAGCTCAGCTCATGATACCGGCTCGCCGCTTCAGCGAACCTCCTCCCATAGTCGAAGATTCTTGCTTGGCAGAGCTTAAATTGCAGCTGCAACTCCCGGTCTTGTGTCGCATTCGATAAGAGTGCAGCACGGTTGTAGTACGTCTCCGCCTGCACACTGTCCTCGTCCTCGAGGAGGAGGCGCACGATGCGGATGTAGATACGCAGTTTATCCTCATCAGCGATATTGCGCGCTCCGGAGTCCAAGGTCATGCCCATAAGGACACGAGCGGCGTCACTCCATGCCTCTTCCGCTTCAAACAGTGTCGCTAGTTGTTCACGTAGTTGAGATGCCTGAACCCTGATGAGTCACGCGAGTTTGGGCGCCAAATGATAACCACTCACGTATTCATCGAAAGTAACAAGCCTGGGTTGGATCTTCGCAAGCGCGCCTTGGATGATGTCTTTCTTCTTCTCTGCATCCTGCGCTGCCGGACATCCGTCCGCGAGCTTCTTAACCAACTCTCCGAGCACCTGACGAGCGATCACCTGCCCAACCGCATCCTGGTTGACGATGGCATCTACAAAGTCCACGACCGAAGCTGATGGGGTAGAGGCAGATGACAAAAGATCTGTGAGCAGTGCCGAGCAGGCTGTCAACTTGTCCCTCTGGGCTGAATTAGATCCAATCTGAGCTAGCCGTGCCTGCAAATCCATATTTGCCTTTGTATGCGCTTTGAGAGGACACGAGTAGGGGACGCGTCGTCCACACACACACACATGGAACAGACGCCGCGGAATGAGCGGAACGGAAGTAACTGGAAGCTTAGCGGAACCAGTCAACGATGGCGGGCACAACAGGAAGGCAGTCCGCTCGCCGTCTCCTGGCGTCGACACTATCTCCCCCCACCGCGCTCTGCCCCATACCACTTCAAAACCAACGATGCTGCCTTCTACGGTCAGAGCTGCCTGGGTTCCATTCCTCAACAGTGAGCATGAGTTCTTATTATGCCCAAAGGAGGCGTACTGAAAGAGCGCGCAGGCCCCAACAAGGTCCTTCAGAAACAGAGGATCTTCCAGGTTCGTCGTGCTTATACTTCGCTCCCGGAGACAAAGCTAAGCAAGGTACAGGACCGGTTCAACCACCATGTTCCCACCCACCTAATTGCGCCTGGATCGGGGCTGATCTACGGTACGTTTGCTCTCTGTGAGCCTGGTCTTGCGCGACGAACTGACCGGGCGATGCAGGCACCTATGTCACTTTCTGGGGTGTTGGCCTCGTGGGTACAGCCTTCATGGCATATCAGATGATCATGGTGTGTTACACCGTTATGCTAGCCTGTAATTCGGCTGATTAAGGCGTTCGCAGGGCAAGAAAACCACTGCCGACTAAACGAAAGCGGGATAATCATGTGAGGGAAAGGATGGTAGAAACCCTGTCCATTCAAAGCAAATGGAATGTATATGGCCCCAATGTTCTCTTGGGCGACTGACAATGCCGCCAGTTGTCTTCCAGCCGTGTCATTTCTTCAGCAGTCCAACAGAAGGGGTGTGCCGTTATGCCCGCGATCATCTCCGGGCATACCGGAGCACGGAGCAGACCAGGAGTGAGGTCATCCACTCTTATGGAGTCAGAGATGTTACTATGGATGTCACGTTTTCAAGTCCATGCCTTCCAGGTGTGGAACTCCCGGAAGTCATCTCGCGTCGTCAACGCGAGCTACATAAACAGTCTCAAATCACGCTCGGTATAAGTGATATCGTCGATCCACTTCCTGCACGGCACCGCACTGTTTTCTGACAACTTTCGGATTTCGTTCGCGCTACCGTCGTCTTGGGTAGAGTGCGCCTCCTGTGTACATCGATCACGCCCGTCGCAAAGTGATCGGAGGATATCTGGATGCAGCGTGTCCATTGTAAGTCGAGGCCAAGGTTGTATAACGATTCGCACGCTGGAGCTTGGTGAAAACCAAACCATGGGTCACCTGGTGATATTTTGCTCACAAACTTACTGATGGAGCGATGATCGTAACGCCTAATTTGCGATTTGGTGCAGGTGAAAGAAGGTTATTAAAGCAGAGCAGCTGGAAGGTTCAACCATGCATGACCTAAGCTTCGTTGTGGGATAATCCCAAGCTTAAGAATAAGCGAGACACTATTTCCAGTGCGAACACCGAACACAACTCTGGCCTGTGCTCGTGGAAAGCTTAAAGCACTGAGTGGCCAGTGTACATCGATCTTAATATGATTTATCCCTTCCTCCACTCTGAGAAGTAAGAAGCTCAAGTCGCTATTTTGGTGTACCAACCGAGACACGTATGCAGGCAGGAGACTACTCGATCCTCTCACTCGCATGGCAAGATCGGCGCATCACCGAGTCAGCCTGGTATCGCTGATTCTTGCCAACAGAGCGAACACGAACAGGACACGTGACGCCCAGCGTCCCGGCTCGATCGTATTTGGGCAAGATCGGTCACCCTAAAGTGAGGCATCGAGTATCTTCCGGGAGCTAATGGTGTTTGCATTCCGGATCAGGGGGACGAGGGTTTGGGGATCGGATGTACAGTGTGGAAAAAGTGCGTTTGATTAGGTGTAGGTATGACATGAGTGTGCAGATGGAGAGGGAAAGGAGTGACATGTGGTGCGTGGTGCAGGCTTTTTTGCTCGTTTTACACAACAGTGGACGGAAGACCCATTAATGGTAGATTGAGACCCGGGATTCCCAAGATTGAATTGGATGGACTGGACTGGAGGAATGGATGCAGAGGTGAAATTTGGCCAAGAAATGACGAGACGAGAGGGAACCGACTCTGGGATTCGGACCCCATATCGATACATGATCACCGGAAGAAGGAAGAAGGATCGGAGTGCAGAGGGGATCGGAGCGTGCGAACGAAGAAGTGGGAAGAAGAACAAGAATAAGAACGAAGGTTGGCATGTGTCTGGCTTGTACAGATCGGCGTTTGATGGCAAGGGAAATGAGGTGAAAGGAAGAGACAGATCTGTACGAGCTGGGATGCGGTGAGTGTACAATTGCGAGTTTGGACAAGGTGAGTGAACCGGATCGAGATTGGAGTAGACAGGCAGAAAGGGCTGCCTAACGATCGTACCATCAGTCATCGGTACACGTCTCGATGAACAGAACGCACCAAGATACGTAAGACCACCTCCATTTCCACATCGCCCAGTCACCGGGGGTCAAGCGAGTCAGGCGATCACACAACCATTAGAGAACCACCAGTTGTTGCTCAGTTGCTCGATCCAGTGAACGATCAGTCTCAGCCTGAGTCTAGTCGATCGGATCGGGAGGAGCTTAGCCTTCTCCGCTTCATCTATTGGCATGATCTGCAGCAACGTTAGAAGTGTTAGTGAGAAAGGAGTGCAGGAACGTACAGCTGCGATCCAGAAGGAGTAAGCCGATGGGTCCGTAGGGGCATCTCCGTAAGTCGTATCCAGCCTCTGTACGACCCAAGGAGCACTGCCGCTCCTCAGAGTGTGCACAAATGCGCGACACTTGTCCATGAGCTCGTCTATCGTCGGGTTGGGCACTTCTGCAAGGAGGGGTGACGTTTCCGACAGCGCCACGGGGAGCGTTAACGGCGCCGGCTCCTCGCTTGTGGGGGTCACGAGAGCGCTAGGCGGTGTGGGAGCCCTGGCGAGCGGGAGCCCAGGTGTGAAGGGCAGCGCACTTTGCTCGACCTCAACTTCTACTTCTCCCGGATAATCATCGATCCTCTCTATCTTAGCGACGATGTATCCGTCCAATAAACCGCGCTCGACGATCCTAAACCTCCATGTTCCTACGGTCTCTAGCATCGACCGTCCATCGGGGAACATCTGCACTGAGCGGATCTCCATCATCGTCCCGTACTCCATTCCCTCTGAATGAGTGCGGGACTGTGCAATGGCACCGAATCGGTAGGTACGATCTTCCATTACGCGCCGGAGCATGAGCCGATAGCGAGGCTCGAAGAGATGAAGCATTGTAGGCGTGCTGGGGAAGGCGAGGAGAGGATAGAAAATGGGCGTGTCGAGTCGCGAATTACGACCTTCTTGTTCGAGCTGGGTACGGCGCTCGATGTACGCCTCGGGGAAGGCAGTGAGTACTGCAATACGTTAGAAGTGATACATAATGAGAGCTAGAGAACTCACTGAGGGATAAGACAACCTTGTTATTCGCGTGATCTTGGTGGTACGAGAACCCGGGCATCTCCTCCCTGCAGAGCGGGCAAGCGGTGCCATGGTCAAGACTCCTCTGCAAGCACTTTGCGCAAAATGTCTGTCCCCAGTGTCAGACCTCTGTTGAAGCATACAGTCGAATAAACACGTACATGCTGGCAGGGCGTCGTGACAGGCTCGTACAGAAGCAAGTAGCACATCGAGCACAGGAGCTCGCCCATCATCTCCTTCTCAAGCTTGGTCAGGTCAGCCTCGTCTGCACCTGCTGTACCAGCAGTTCGTCCGGATGCGGGTGGGGCTCGAGGCGGGTTGCGCGTAGGGAGTGTGCCTCTGCGTGGACGTTTTCTCGGCCTGACAGTACGTGGGGAGGAGTGACTGTCAGATGAGGAGCGAGAAGACTCTTTTGTAGGCTCTTCGTCGCTCGACCCGTCTTCATCCGGAAAGCCCTCTACCACGCCGTCAGCTTCTCGTCGTCGCTCAGCCTCCTCCTCCTCCGCGTTCCGCTGTACAATGCCCATGAGGCTTGTGACAGTTGTGTCCTGCCTCGGGTTGGGGACACGTATGACCGTCCCTTGTGGTCCACCATTGAGGAAGGCGTCCATGCGTGGGGTAGGGTAGAAAGTGACTTTCGTCTGCGTGCTCGACCCAACTTGAGGCTCCAGCGAGCGCACGCGACTCGTTACACGGGCGCAGGTTTCTACTGGGCATGTGGGGATATTTGCTGGCTGACCTGGACGTACAGGGGGTGCTGGAGTGTCTGGGGGAAGAGTTACGTGCGAGGAGCAGACTGTATGCCCACAGAGGAGAGTAGTGGGTTGCTTCAGCGGTGTTCCGGGGCAGCAGGGGCAGTTGAGGAGGGGGAGAAGGGACGCCGGGGGGACAGAGCGCCGCACGGGAGTAGGCTCACGTGGGAAGACGAGCGGGGCTGAACCTGATGGAGGGGTGAGCACCTCGTCTGCAGAGCGCTTTCTGCTCGTGGGCGTGCGCTCTGTCAGCGAGGGAGTACGCTGTCGTTCTTTGCCCTTTGCTTCTGGTGACCGTGGTTCGCTAGGCCCTGGGAGCGGTTCTGGGAAACCGAGTGCGTCAGTCGGTGAGCGTGGTGCGGCGGAGGGGAGAGGGGTGAAGATGGACATCTGTGGAGAGGGCGTCCTTGGTGCTCCTATTAGAGGGGGATGTGAAGGACCAGAATCTGGGGTAGTAGGTCGTTGAGGACGTCTTTCAGGGGATGGTGAGCGATCCCCTCGCTGAGGATGTTCTTTATGGTGGTCGTGCATTGTGCTGTCGATGTCGTCTGAGACGGTGAGCAAGGGGGTGAAGAGGAAGGGGAGGGAGGGAGGGAAGGGGGGGAAAGACGGTAGCGAGACAGCGGAGAGTCTCAGCGGTCGTGAACGTCTCAGTCAAGCGGCGTCGAGGTGAATGTATGCGCAGAGAGGGCGATGGTCATCGTGCGTGTGTTTCGATCGTCGTGGACGTGTGTCTCTGAAATGCAGTCTCTTCGATCTCAATCGGCCTCACGCCATCGTCATCCATGACGCTCATGACATCGCACAGATCGCCATCAATGGACAACACGGCACACACCCCTCGATCGGAACATCCAGCGCGGCGTTCGCCCTCTTTCAACAGCTAAACACACAAACACACTCAGGGATCGGCCCTCCCTTTCCCCCCGTTCAATTCCGCTCCCGTCATACTCCTCTCATCACACACCAAACCATATCGCAAACCAAATGGAATAGCCACACCCGATCGCCGAGCACCGGCACACCTCTCATCGACTGCCCCCCGCGTGCAGACCACGTGCACTACTGCTCCTGCGAGGCCCCTGGTTACTCCCAGAACTCTCGGCCGACTCCCGACACCCGCAGCGCTCCGCTCCCCTTCCGGCTATCCTCCCATATATGTCTTTCTTAGCGCACCAAAAAAAAACAGTGAAAATTAAATATTCACAGCTGGGAAATTCCTCCCCACTTCTGTCTCGAACTCTCCTTCGCCCAGATCACGATCGGGTCCGGCACGGCCGCCGTTCAGTATTCGAGTTTGTGCATGTGCCTGATCGTCCAAGACCAACCGCATTGAACCCCGTGTCTCGGACCGACGGCGACCGGCACAGAGATCGTAACCTGCCAACGACGACACATTCGTCCCCAGAGAACCAGAAACACCATGGCACATCTCAACTCGCTTCCCCTCTCCCAGCCCCATATTCCCGCCCACCGCCGGTCCGCGACAACCCCCAGTGTGAAGGTCGTTCCCATCCCAACGCCCCCGACGACCGTAAATCTTTCGATCTGTTTCTCCTGCGGGGCGACCGAACAATGCGCGTAATATCACCTTCCGAACCACAGAAAGAGAACAAGGCAGAGAAAGCAAGTACATAGCACAACACACGACCACACAGCGAAGAAGATGGCAAGGTACCGGCCGCCGAGGGTGCGGTCCCTGACCTTCTGCCGACCCGGCACATATCGATACGGGCTATCAAATACCCTTGCACTCGTGAGGAATATTGTGCTTCTGGCGCCTGGCACGGCGATTACCTGGTTCTGGAAGCGCGGTCGGAAGCCTTGCTGGTCCATTTCCGAATGCCCGGGCGCTTTGGGTGATTTTCATATATAGAGTTTTAGAAAGAGGGCGCTTTTGTTCGTCGATTAGCGCCACCAGCCACCCCTATCGATCTCCACACAAGATATCATTGTACCAACTAAATTTCCTCAGATTTGGGCGACAAACTCCCAAGCCAGCCAACCAAGCCAGTTCCGCCCTTTCCGCCGCCATCATCGCCCGGATCTCGTAAATCAGATCAGTTGGACGTCGCTCCCCTTGTTCAGGATATTTAATCCCCGCTGGGATCGGCCCGCCACTTGGAAGTTGCGAGGAGGAAGCGAGGAGTGCGTGATGAGAAATACTATATTAGTGAATGCTGTATTCATTAGGCTCGCTGGTGGCGGGTGCTTGGTACTTTGCTTGCTCTGATGTGGGGCGACTGAAGAATGCGGTCTGAGCAGAAGAATCCAACGTAATCCTCTGACTCGACGTCCTTGCTGGATACTTCTGTTCTCCTCCGAGGCCCAGCCAGAGGAAGCATAGGAACATGCCAGGGCGTTCCTGCTGCCAGAAGAGCGTGTCACTGTGCAGGTCGTCGAACGCCTCTCTTCGAACCCGACATCCAAAGCAGCTTCACAACCCTCTTGACGAAAAGCTCCCGCCGATGGCCACAACCTGCTCGATCCCCGGCTATCCCAGGCCCGTAGGACACGGTCAGCTGCGTGCGACATATAAGCATATGTATAACCCTTTTGTCTGAGTTTGACTTGTTTCTCAGAGGTTGGAGATCGGATGTCCTTGCGGAGATCGCTAGGCTGGAGGAAGGAGTACCTAACACGGCCACTGACCACTTGACAGAAATGAATTTGAGTTCGGGCGGTGGAGGCACGGGGATCTAATTGAGTGACGTAACATCCCGTGATCAGGGGTTAGTCTTGCCACTCTCTACCTTCCATTGTACGAGTCTAGTGTTCAAAGTGAGCATTCCTAAGACATGTCCATACCGGGCGTGAGAACTTTTTTGGAGAGGGAGAGGCAAGCTCGCGATGACCAGCGCGATATGCATTGAATGCTCTTTACCGGCGGCAGGAGCGGATGGAACAGCTATTAATGAAGGTGCGTCAATCGCTGAGGGGTGCCAAAAGGACTGCGGAAACCTCTGGGATTAAGACATGTACGGCTGATCAGGAGCTAGAAGAACACTTCCTCAACCCTGTACAGCCCAACCTGCATGTCTGCCTCCTCCTGGGCTTTCTTCCTCCTCCGCCCTTCTTCGAATCGAGACACAGATTTCTGAGGCATGCCTGACTTGCCCTGCGCCCGCTTGCGCTTGGCGAACACTTCGAGCGGACCGCGGAGGCGTTCCAGCTCGAGAGCGAGTGAGAGCTGCGGTTCGAGTAGGGTCGAGAAGGAACGTAAGATCGGCTGAGCGGGGGGGTGCTGCAGGAGGGAGATGTAGTAGGTATCAAGCAGGGTCTCTGCGAAGGATAGGATCTAGAAATAATCAGTATCGAATTCTAGAAACTTCCAATCGGACATACGGAATCGATCCGTGGCCTAGGGCGGAAATCCACATCCACAAACCCTGCCTCTCTGTCCAGCTCCAGTCCCCTCAGACCGCTCTGCTCCAACCACCCCTGAAGCACTTCCAACAGGCGGCAAACGTGGTTCATATCCCTTAGCTGCTCCCGGAGTGCCAGGCGCAGAGCTGGCCTCGTTACTGGCGCTGCGAGAACTGCGGTGAGTACATTAGGTAATGGAATCGCCTTGGAATCGCCTTTGAGACCAGTAAGGAGCACTTGGACGATCGCTGATTCGGGCAGGTCAACCACCCCTTGAAGCGCCACGACGACACTCGCCCAATCGCCCCTGTCTAGGAGGATGTCGACCAGCGATTGCTCACCCCGTACCATGCTATATGAAACGAGCCCCCGACGCATGAGGAACCGCAGGATGGAAGAGTGTGCGTCCGTGCTCGGTTTCGGCGGTATGAGGAGCGCGTCAACCAGCTGCTCTACGAGCGCAGTAGGGAGATGCACCAGCGCTTTCTTCTTCAGACTCGCGGTCGCTGTCGGACGGTGGGCGGTACCGTTCACTTCTCGCCCATTGGTGAGCGTGGCCTCCTCGTCAGAATCTTCGTCCACGAGCCCGTTCACGCCCTCTTCTTCTGAATCATCCTCTGGCTGTATCTGAACATGGTTGCCATTTGTAGTCGCCTGTGTTTGGAGGTTGATCCAGTCAAAGAACGCCTTCTGTGCTGTATCGGAGGCACCATTCCGAAGCGCCTCGCCGACGCTCTTGATCAGTCCACGTTGCGTCTCCGACAAGGCTGCATTCACTTCCGCTGCTTGAGTATCGGATATTTGCATGCGGCCCAGCGCGTTAAGTAATGTTGAGACGTGGGGTACCGTGTAGGGGACGATAAACACCGACGAACGAGCTTTGTTGTCGCTCTTCTTTCCTCCGATCGGACATGTGAGAGTGAGCAGTGCTTGCCCACTTGCGGCTTGCGACAGGTAGACAGCAAACTTCTCCGGCGTGCTTGTGGGCACAGGCATGGAATACGATGCCAGTTGCACGCCGTAGCGCTTGTCCCAGAGCTCGATTTCGACCTGTCTTGATGCTGCGGGTGTACTTGCCACGAGGATGTGAGAGGACGCGACATGCAAAAGTGATGCTTGGGGCATGTCCGACGTTGATTTTGGGAAGGATATCTTGATTGGAGATGGGGGCGATATGCAAGAAACTGAGGATGTGGCCGATATTTGGAAGGAGAGGATTTCGCCTGATATTACTGCCCGTGGTGTTAGTGCTACATAGTGCATATACAATAGGGCTGCTTACATAGTATGCATGCATTTCCGCCAGCCTCACAACATACGCTCATGACATCGGTCGCCTGCAGAATCCGTACATCAGCGAACTATTACACACGGGATGAGGAATATAACGTACCTTCACCTCGTCTAGTTTTTCCCAACCAACATCAGTGAGCTCATCGCTGATAATCCGTACTACCCGCACCCCAAACTTCCCAGCCTCGTTGCCAAAGAAAGTTAATATCACAGCGTCATGTGTATTTTCTGGTGTTGTGCCAACAGTGTGAGGTCCTTTTGGGAAGATGAAGTTCCAGCTGATTCCCGTTATGCTAAATGGCGGGGCTAAATTTCGTATACGCTCTAGGGTGGACGAAGCAAGCGTGAGTTGACCATCCGGGGAGGCGATGACAATTTGGGAGGGAAGAGATGTTGCGAAGAGGAATTCTTTTGCATGATGAAGGAGCTGTAGAGGCACTCAGCCAGCATATCAAGGATGGTAGGCAGGACTTGCCTCGACGCTCTGTTTTGAAGCAGTATCCTCGCTGCCTTCTGGCCAAACCCAAGCTGTCTTTTGTCCCTCTGCTACATCAGATCCTGATGCCACAGAGACGTATGTCGACCGCTTCCCGCCCTTTCCTGCTCGACTTGCTGCGGCCGAATGGAAGTAGGTTGATGGACCAAGAGTATAGGATGAGACAGGATGCAGAGATGATCGCTACCATATGTCAGTTTGGTACCTTAAATAATATTGATAGACTGCTTACATCGTATGAATGTATACCGTCTCCTTGAACCGTAACGGTGATCTCCGCAACATCTCCCCATCTTGCATGCGCTTGGACTTGTGGCAGCCATTTGCAGGTCGATGGACCAGCCGTAGTAGGCACAGCATATGAATGCAAAAGAAAAGGCTCGGATATCGATCCCATAATCGGCGTCCAATGGAGGCAGAGTAGACAGCTGGGCAGGCAACAACTAAGGGAAGAATATGAACAACAGCCTAGTCGCGTGCACCAGAAGAACGACCAGACTTTTTTACAGGCGCTTCGTTAGTTTTCTCCGAGCCGAAGTCCCTGGAAGCACAGCCACGTGAAGCGCCCATTTACGCCACGAAGCAGCTGACGGTGCCTAGGACCTCAACTTCGTGTGGTATGTGCTCGTAGCGCCCGATCATGTCAGATCGAAGAATATTTGTCGTCACGGGGACTTCAAGGGGATTAGGATTGGAGTTTGTGAAGCAGCTGGTGAGTTGGACATTCGTCTATCAGGGATGCTTCCTAATGACTTGCTCAGGCAAGTGAACCTGAAACGACTGTCATTTGCGTTGTCCGGACGCTGCGGAACACAGACCAGCTTGCACACTTTTCCAATGACAAGGACAATGTTTTCATCGTAGAGGCAGATATATCGAAGCAGACGGCGGTCAAGGTGTGTCGCGTATGCAAGACCGGACACGCTGTAACTGACGCACACCTAGCAAGTTGTGGATGAGATCGACCAGATGACAGATGGGAAAGTGGATGTTCTGATAAACAATGCCGCAGTCAACACTGACCCTGCTCGTCCGCTTCACCAATGGTGTGTTCTCTACTTCCCTCACCGGAAGGGAATGTGCACTGAAGCGCATACCAGGAGTTCAAAAGCGTTCAACGACCACCTTTTCACCAATGTTACTGGCTCCATCATCATGACCAATGCCATGCTTCCCATGTTACGGAAGGGCAAGGAGAAGCGAATAATCAACATTTCCAGCGGCATGGGCTCATTGGCTTACAACGAGCCTGGCTCAGAGCCCACCAGCAGCTTCTCTGCATTCTCCGTTTCCAAAGCAGGTTTGAATATGGCTACCCGGAAATACGCTAGTGAATGGGGGAAGGAGGGCTTTGTTGCAGTTTCATTATCACCGGGTTGGGTGCAGACAAGACAAGGTGGAAGTGTGAGTCCTATTGAATGTAGCATGATGGCATTGATTGAATTGTTCGGCAGGCAGCCCCGCTCACACCCACCGATTCCGTCTCTGCCATGTTGAAAGTCGTGAATGGGCTGACGCCTGAGCAGAACGGAGCTTTTATTAACTACGACGGAACAGAAATCGACTTCTAATGTACACTTGTATATATTATTCAACTGGATTGTGAGGAACATATCATTTCAGCGCTGTTGGTCGCTCGGGCCGGTAGGTTCGGTGCTTCGGTGACAGTTCGGGGAATTGGAGACCCGGAAGAAAGCCTTGACCGGCTAGACCGGCGGGAGAAGACAGGACGCATGGCCGAACATAATCTCCACTGCTCACCACTACATGCGTAAGCTTCGTGCGCTTTGTCTTCGTGCTGCTCGACATTGAGATGGACAAAAAGGATCAGCCTGAGATCACCACCGTGCCTGTCATCGACCAACCACCGTTGTCTGCTCAGACCCTGACCCCGACCTCTGTCAAAGGGCTCCGGGAGCGAGAAACCACACTCATCAGCGAGGAAGATGGGATTGAGCTGCCTACCCTTGCAAATAATAGTAGACTTTCGGAGGAGGAGAGGCTGCAAGTTAGACCGGGGTTGATCAAGACCAAGGGACAGGAACGCATAGCGGTGGTAGCATTGTGGTGGTGCTTGTTCATGGCTGGATGGTACGTGTGACCAACCGCAAGGTTTCAAGATCCCTTCTGATTCACTTCATATAGGAATGATGCTAGGTACGTTTGGAATGAGACATGTTTGTGGTCGCTGAGGGGACAACTCTAGCACTGGTCCTCTCCTTCCTCGTATTCAGGAGAACTACAATGTGCGTTTACCAATCTTCCATGGAGAGTAGCAAGTTGAACAACATTCAGGTCAATTTCACCATCGTATCCATTCTTTTCATCTGCAATTTTATAGTATGTGAAATGTTTGGCCGCTGGACCACGGAGGAGCTTACAATGCAAACAGGGCTTCACGAGCGCGGCGGTGTTGAACGTCCGACTGACCGATCTGTGGGGTTTTGGAGCCGTGAGCGTTCTCGTCAAAGATATCTACAATTTTTTATCTCTAATCAGACTATCGCGCTTGGTGCAGCTTGCCAAGTTGTGGCTTACACAATCGACACGCCAGCTCCACCTTACCCACTATTCTGTATCGCTTTCGTCATCAACGGCTTTGGCATCGGGCTGCAAGTGAGTTTGCCCCATTATGCACCTCGGACAATCCCTCATGTTTTTCAGGATGCACAAGCGAACACTTTTGTAGCGTGCTTAACTGATGCCGATACTAAGATGGGCTGGCTGCACGCGTTCTATGGCGTAGGCGCTCTAGTCGCCCCTTTGATCGCAACACAATTCGCTCAAATGACTCGATGGTCCTTCCACTATTTGGTCTCTCTGTGCATTTCAGTGACCAATCTTGCTGTGCTGCTTTACGTATTCCGCTTGAAGAGCCAGGAAGGTGAGAATCGCAGATTTACAGCTTGAGACCTCTGTCTGAGAGCCTACGAACTACAGACCTGCTCGGTATTTCGGAACACCATCTCGAAGATGCCCAGATTCAGGGTAACAAGTATAAACGCATGTTTGCGTTGAAGATACTCCATCTCCTCGCCTTCTTTGCTCTTGTCTATGTTGGCCTGGAGGTGACTATCGGAGGATGGATCGTCACATACGTCATCGATGTGAGAGGAGGCGGCGCTTCTTCAGGTTACGTGTCCTCAGGTTTCTTCGGTGGCCTCACTCTGGGCCGTGTCCTACTTCTATGGGTGAACAAGAAGGTGCGTCATTATTTCCTCAGTCTATACCGTATTCCAATATGTTTGGATAGGTTGGACCAAAATACGTTGTAATGATGTACTGTCTGCTTTGCATTGCTCTTGAGATTATCATTTGGTTTGTTCGCGCAATCATCGGAGATGCCGTCTCTGTCTCTCTTGTTGGGCTATTCCTCGTGAGTCAACGTTTGTATCAAAACCTTCACAGATATTAAATCTTGTTCAGGGCCCCATTTATCCTATCATCATGAACGTCGCTAGCCGGATTCTTCCCCGATCTCTGCTAGCTGGGTCCATAGGGTGGATAGCGAGGTATGCATCGAACTCTGTCTATGACATCCAGCTTACCGTTGGAAAGCTTTGGCCAAGTAGGATCTGCTGTGTTTCCGTTCATAACTGGTGCTCTCTCACAACATGTAAGCATATATTCCTGCCATTCATGGCCCTAGTTCTGATATACCCACGATAGTATGGTGTACAAGTTCTTGAGCCTATCCTTGTGGGCATGTTAGCTCTCCTCATTGCCTTGTGGGCGATGGTTCCCACTCGGCCAAAAACGGACGATTGAGCAATTTTGGTTTCTTAGTTGTATTCAACAATTATGTTGTAGTTTTCAATATGGGAATGAATGCATCCACATCGATGTCTTGCTCAGGGTAAGCGCCGGCGACGCGTTCTCGCGTCACGCGTGTGACTGGAACTCGTTCACCAGGTCTGTGTCCTGGTTTATACCTGCCCACCACGAATGCCAAGCGGACGACAATGCAATTATACCACCCACGATGAGCACAGAAGACGTCAATGACTACTTTACCAACCTGGTTTCCTCCTTAGAGTCGGACCTCGCCCAACCACCACTGGCCGGAGATGCCTTAGTAGAGTTCTCGAACGATGATATCACGAAATTTCGCACATATGCTCTGCAGCTGTCCGCTTTCCTCATACTCGACGTCAGCGTTTGGGAGGACGATTCTTTCAAGCTTGCTAAAATCGCGCTCAAATACTTGCACCGCACTGCTGGGAGAATCCCTGCCGTCCTGCAGAAAGAAGACGACGCTGAACCCCTCCATCTTTTGGTCTTTGTCCGTCTCGTGACATTCTCGGTCCATATATTCAACTGGAGCTATTCCTCAGCACAAGAAGAACGACAGGATGCTGCTCGAAACCTAGGAGAAGTTGCGGTGGGGATCGCAGCTCATGTCCTGTGCACCTTGCCAGGCAGCATGTCGCGTCGAGCTATGGAAATGGGGTTGGAGTGGTCAGAACTGAGAAGATGTTTGAGTCTTTGTGCTACTTACGTGAATGGTGAGCGCAATCAACACAGTTGATGATTGTGCACTCATTGCAAAACAGATCTATTGAATGGGCGCAAGAACGAAACCTATCCTCTTCAGATGGCTTTCGACGTGGTACAGACAGATCCATATGTGCTCGGGGTCAAAAATGCACCCCAAAGCGCTGTGATCATATTGTCAGGAACGCATGAAGCCGACATCGCAGCTGTATCTCTGATAGACATCTTCGTCGGTGTGCTGCACCATTCCTCAGACGCATCTGGACTGCTTGCCGGTTTTGAGGTACAAACTCACGACCTGGCTCTGCTTGCCTGGGAGAGAATCCGTCGATTTCCCGCTCCGGGATCGAAAGGAGCTGCCAGAAGCACTGCACTAACATGTAGGCTTCTGCAGCTCAGCCACCGGATATTGCAAGATCGCGTCGCAGCACCATTGCCCCTGTCCATGGGAGATGTATGCTCTCATATCGAAAGACTCACCGGCCGGCGGCTTCTCGACGGATATTCTCCTACTCTGGAAGAGCTGGACCACAACCTTGGGATCGTATGGGAAGTGCTTCCGACCCAATACATAAGCCATCCAACGCATGCTATCGACGTCTGCTGGCGAACCGATTGGTCGGATGTACAGAAGACTGAAGGCCTTCGAGTAAGCATATTAGGCTTTTTGATGTGTTTGTTAATGATCGCTTTTCAATCAGAGTGCTCTGTACTCCTACCTTCTCCGTGCATTGCCATTCTGCACCGCTGTCGACCTGAGTCGCCTAAAGGGAAGCTTACCTGAGCAAGATTCCATTGCCCTGCTTGCTAGATTGCGGGCCGCCATCGAAGTGAAGTTACAAGCGTCACTGTCCCCCTCCGGTACTCTCAGCAGCGTGAAGAAGAGAAAGAGAGACGAGTCCTCCGTCGGTGTGGAAACGTTGGCTTTCCTTAAAGTTTTCGATATGGGTGAATTCGCCATCAATGACTTCGATGAAGAGCATCGTGTCGTCTTAGTGGACAATGTTTCCGCTATGTTTACAAAGTAAGCCAGCATGACATTGTTGCCGTCTTGCCTTGACTTTGGAAATGCAGACCACTTGAGACCTCACCTGATCAGCGATATGCCTTGGCAGAAGCCGTTGCGTGGCTGCCTTGTTTCCTCTGTCATGACATTCATTCCTGTATTCCCACGTCTGGAACAGAAAATGCTGCTTCGTCGTTCCTGTCCCTTTACGTGCACGCTTGCTTGCGACTCCTTGCTGGCAAGACTGAAGATGTTCCCTCCCGGGTCTGGACCAAGCTTCTGCATGGGATGCGAAAGGCTGTTCGTCATTCCAACATTGACACCTTGTCATACAGCGATCAGGAGCTCTTTGGTCTAGTAAAGCGAGCTTTAGAACGCGCAGAAAGGTCTGTGCGTATCGCAGCAGGGTACGTTCTGGGCCTGTCTCCAAAACAGATTGCTTATACTACAAAAAGCAACGTCATTGCTGTTGTTCTGGCACGTCATATGGAAGTAGACAGCTTTGTTCTTCCCAAATCCAATGTGTGGATCTCTGTTTTGATCGACATCGCGAATGGGCATGGCAAACCCTCTATAAGGGAAACCGCCTTAGTGGGTCTGGGCAGTGTGGGAAAGTAAGATCGCACTGGTTTGCCTTCCCATTTCTATGCCGCTGTTGACGCGTTTCAAAAGAGTGGTCTCTGAAGCCTTGATCGAAAGGATTCTCACCTGCCTAATATCGCACCTGGCCGATCAAAATACATTATTGAGAGCACTTGCATATACACAGGCAGGAACAATTTTACTCTACATCGCATGATATTGACGGCTCCTCTACAGCTGCAAGCTATCGTGCAAGCCAAATCCACGACGGCGTACATGTTGCTGATGCCTCACATGTCCCATGTCTCTGTCATTCTGGTCGAAAATCTCCCTGTAGCTCCCAATATGCTATCGGAGGCTTGCCAATTCATGGGGCGATCGCCAACCGACTTTCTCTCTCTGACACTCCATCATACGCTACCGCCTCTCTTCGCGGCTGGTCGAAAAGATGTCCTGCAGATACTAGCAAGGGACCTCGGCAAAAGCATTCCGCAGCTAGCTATGGGTCATGAATCCAGAGTCCTTGCTCAGATATTTCTTTGCCCTACGGAGGTACAGACGGATGCCGGGATCGAGTTCTTGCGTGGGGTTATAAGTGAAGCAGCAAAGGGTGCTCCCATCGACTTAACAGGCATGGTCAAAGGTTGGATAGTGGAGCTTGTTTCCGAACTCGTCATAGTCCTGGGCGACCATGAGGCAAAGAAATCAAAAATGGTAGGGGTGAAATTGTGCTTTATTGAATCAGAGTTAGCTCAGCTCTATCTAGGCGATTGAAGCACTAAAGAAAGTGGAAAAACTTCTCGCTACTCCAGCCAAAGGTCAGCGTCGTGCACCAACGTCTGATCTCTCGTCGTTCCTCAAATCGTACATGCTCGGCATTATATCCCGCTTAAATGATATGCTTCACGAGCTACACGGAAGGAAGCCGGACTCGTTCAAATGCCAAGTGGTAAGAGGCATCGGAAGTCTCATAGAGCTGGTGGGCCCATCTGTCAGCAGCATATCACCCCAGGTAATCTTCCACTCGCCGCCAGACGAATCATTCTCACTTCATCGCAGATCATGGCAACACTTCAAGGTGCCCTTCCTAAGGAGGCTCTGAGAGAGTCGGTCCTTGCGACATGGCGAACATTTATCACAAGGTTATCTCCGGACGACATCGGGCCGTATATTGGCCAGACGTCAGCAGCATTTGTCACCGAGTGGGCAAACTTTTCGAACGTAGAACGCAATTTAGCCTATCACACGCTGGATCACATAATAGAGCACGGACATCAGTTTCCGGATCACATCAAGGATGTGGTTTCCCTTCAGGGAATACCCGATCTTCGTGATTTGGAGCAGCGGCTGGTCCAAGCACAGGCTGAATGGGATATTCAGGCACATCTGCACAAACTCCTCCATCGAACTATGAATGAGAACTCTGTTGTTGGTCTCCGCGCCCTGGAGGAGCTCAAGACATTCATGCTTGCCAACGCTGGGCTCATCAGTAGTTTATCGTCGGGTGACACATTCGACCCTGTTATCGGCCTCATGGTCAATGCCCTTTTGAAGGCTTCTACTCGAGATGGGGATTCCAATGAAGCAACGCGCCACGCTGCGTACGAGTGCTTCGGTATTTTGGGTGCGATGGATCCGGATCGATTCGAGTTCTCATTCCCAGATGCCACTATCGTCATGCTTCGAAACTTCAGTGATGAAGACGAGAACATCAAATTTGTTTTATACCTTCTGCAGGATCTGCTTGTTGGCGCCTATCGTTCTACCAGTGATACAAAGTATCAAAGTCACCTAGCATTTGCTATTCAAGAACTCCTGAAAATTTGTCACTTCGGACCGGACTTGGTCATATCCGGTGCTCAGTCCGCTATTTCCGGCCCAATTCGAGGAAGGTGGAATAGCTTGCCCAAATACGTTCTCGAGACGGTGACTCCGCTCCTCGAAGGTCGTTTCAGCTTGGAGAATAGGTCGTCTGATCCCCAAATTCGACATCCGGTGTATCCCAACGCACCAACGTACAGAGAATGGATACAAGTCTGGACTACCCACTTGATATCGCGGATTTCTGCCCCTGAGGCTAAAAAGATTTTCGCGGTTTTCCGATCTGCTGTACGGAATCAGGATGTAGGGGTGGCTCATCGGCTGCTGCCCCATATTGTGTTGAACATCTTACTCACTGGGCATGATTCGGATCGCGATAGAGTCCGTGAGGAAATCATATCCGTTCTCGATGATCAAGTGCATCCAAAGCTGGGGGTAGCCGCGGACCGCCGAATGTTATGTGCTCAGGTGGGGTTTTCAGGGGTTTCCTTGCATCCATGGTGTGTGTGCTGACCATAACATTCCAGACGATCTTTTCTCTTATGGATCATATCAGTAGATGGATCAGACTGCTGCGACAAGATACAAGTCAGCGCCGAGCTGAATCAACGCGGCAGCGCCATGGCGGCCACGTCACTGCTGTCGGCCACGAAGCAGACGAGCAGCTGGCGTGTGTTGAATCTCTATTGTCATCCATAGATCCAGAGCTTATGGCAAGGGCAGCATTGAACTGCAAGTATTATGCAAGATCGCTGTTGAGTTTCGAACAACGAATCGTGGCCCTGAAAGAGAATGAGAAGAGCAGCAGAGATCTGCAGCCATATTACGAGTGCTTGCACCAAATCTATGCAGAACTGGACGAACCCGATGGCATGGCAGGAATATCTACAATGGTCCTCTCTCCATCTCTGGAGCATCAGATTCGAGAACATGAAGCTGTCGGAAATTGGACTTCCGCGCAGAGCTGCTGGGAAGTAAAATTGCAAAGTGCACCCGATGATCTTGCCTCCCACATCGGATTACTTCGTTGTCTGCGCAACTTGGGTCATTATGGTAAGTTTTCCCTCTTTGATGCGTTTAACCAGAGTGCTGAGCGACGCACTAGATACATTACGTACTCACGTGAAAGGGGTTCTCAGTCGCATCCCTGATTGGACGAGTGCATTGGCAGGCTTTCAAATAGAAGGTGCCTGGATAGTTGGTGATTGGTTGGACGTCAAGGCACTGTCAGAAACAGCTTGCGACTCTTCCGAGCTGTATGTGGCACGACTTCTCCTGGCAATTCAAATGGATGATCAACCAGGCATATTGTCGGCTTTATCATCAGCACGCGAATACTTAGGCGACCATATCCTGTCTGCAGGCCGACAGTCGTATCGAGGTTCCTACGACGTTGTTATCGGGTTGCATGTCTTGCAAGAACTAGATATGATCTGTATAACTGGAGAACATAGCCGCTCTGCGACGTTGCGATCTGCCCTTGGTATGGCCGATTTATCCACACGGCTTGCAAAACGATTCGATTCGATTCTTCCCACCTTCCGTGCCAGGGAACCTATTCAAAGCATGCGAAGAACCGCGTTCGCGCTGAAGTCTGTCCATTATTACTCTTCCTTAATATCATCGCTGATGAGTTGCTAGAAAAACGACTCAACCTAGTCTTGCCGTCGAGATTGGAAAATCCTGGCTCACTACCGCACGCATCGCAAGGAAAGCAGGATATCTCCAGACAGCATACAGTGCCACTTTGCAAGCGCAGAAATACAACGCACCATTCGCTTTCATCCAGACATCCAAGTTGCTTCGAGTCAATGGAGAACCTGTACGTGCGTTGCAGGACTTAGAGAATGCTATGGAGATCTACAAGAATGTTTCGACTGGTCCTCCCAATGAACGCATCAGCACCGCTGATCCAGAGACCACCACCTTAGCTAAGGTCAGCTGCGATTGCGCGCCAGACTTTAGAGATTGCAACTTAACGTATTCCAGGCCTTTTCATTGCAGGCCAGGTGGATGGTTGAAGCAGATCGTTTCACCGTCACCGAAATCGCCAATAAATTTAGTGAAGCATCCAAGCAAGCGCAGAGGTACTTGTCCAAGACGTTGACACATGGACATCGGTGCTCATCCCTCCTGACAGACTCGAATCACCATACTTCCACGTAGGGCATTTCTGGGATGAAACTTATACTCAATTCTCCGCGGACGACAAGCTGAAAAAGTGAGCCTATTGCGCCGGACAGCAGTAAACAGGATCTCATGGACAATAGCTCTCATTTCCCTTTCAACACTTGCAAAGCATATGGCAAAGCGCTCTCCTATGGATCCAAGTATATCTATCAGACAATGCCTCGGATGTTGAGTTTGTGGCTCGACCTAGCAGATCAAGATAGATCGAATGCTATGGGACGGCTGTGAGTATTGGGCACAATGGCCGAAAGGCGGCTCTAACATTTATTGACCACAGGGGCGAATCAACGCAGCAGATAGTCTTGTCCACCCGAGAAAAAATCACTGAAATGATTGACAAAATCCATCGGAGGTTGCCAGCTTGGCAGGTAAGAGCATGCAATGGTTCTATGTACCTATCCTCATACGATATCAACAAGTGGCTCACCGCCTTTCCACAACTGATCTCTCGAATTATTCACCCTAGCTCAAGCGTGTTCCAAGTGCTGTTGAAGATTATGGCAGGCGTCCTAGTGACATACCCGCAGCAGGCACTGTGGCTGTTGACATCGGCGTCCAAATCCAAAAGAGAAGAGCGTGCTCAGAGATGTAAAGCCGTATACAGCCGCGCCCAGGTGAGTATGTTTCAGCCGTCGGTGGGCATATTGTGATAGTTCACCTACAGGCTGCACCTGGTCCCAGCCGAGACCATGTTGGTAAACTCATCGCAGAATCCATTAAAATGACAACAGAGCTGCTCAACCTCGCTGATTACAACCTTGGCGATAACGTGTACACTATGTCGATAAGCCGCCAGTGCCGCGAACTGCGCAAGATAACTCCATCGCATCTCATTCTCCCGTTGCAAGAATCTATGACGGTAACGTTACCGCCTGCGTCAGCTGATCAGGATCAACACAAACCATTCCCCCATCAAGCCCCTATCATTCATGGTCGGTGCATGCTCAATACCTCAAAAAAATGATCTCACATTCTAGCCAGAATTCCTCGATGAGGTTGAAGTTATGAAATCTCTAGCCAAGCCACGGAAGCTCACCATTAAAGCGAATGACGGTCGTACCTACTGGTTCCTTTGTAAGCCGAAGGATGATCTGCGAAAGGATGCTCGCTTGATGGACTTCAACTCAATGATAAACAAGCTTTTGAAGAAAGATTCGGAGTCTAGGCGGAGAAAGCTTCGTAAGAAGTCTTTTGTTGCCTTGTCCTTCTCTATTTCCTGAAGTATCGCAACAGATATCCGCACTTACGGTGTAATTCCTCTGAACGAAGAGTGTGGTTTGCTGGAATGGGTGCCCAACACGACTGGTCTTCGACATATCCTCGCTAAATCCTACGAGGCACGGAAGATGAAGATTTACGTACGTGTGAATAATCGGTCCTGAATTTGATTTGATCGTAATTTAGAACAACGATATTGCCACGATGCTAGATAAAGAGCGGTATAATGGCAAACCTGGCATCATGTTTGAGAAGCAGCTACTGCCCATGTATGTACGTTAGCCTTCTCATGAGTTGTCCCTCATTATTCCCACAGGTTCCCACCTGTGTTTCACGAATGGTTTTTAGCTATGTTCCCTGAACCGACTGCATGGCTGAACAGCCGACTATCTTACGGGCGGACAGCTGCAGTTATGTCCATGGTCGGCTATGTTCTAGGGTATGTATGTCCCTTGAGACAGACTCGAAGAGTCTTTTAATATCGATCAGGTTGGGTGATCGACACGGAGAGAATATTTTATTCGATTCAACAAACGGTGACGCAGTTCACGTCGATTTCAACTGCCTTTTCGAAAAAGGTACAACCCTTGAAGTACCCGAAAGAGTGCCATTCAGGCTCACCCAGAACATGGTGGACGGCTTGGGAGTCACAGGCGTAGAAGGTATTTGTCGAGGTACTTTCCAACAGGTGTAGCTAAATTTATTTCAGGTGTGTTTCGGATCGCTTGTGAACTGACTATGGGCATCCTGCGCAATCACAAGGATTCGTTGATGAGCGTTCTCGAGGCGTTTGTGCACGATCCTTTGTCAGAGTTTGAGGAAGAGAAGCGACGCCAGGTTGTTTAATAAGCCAAGAATCCGGAGGGCCGAGCTAACATACTCCCCCTATCAGGATCAGCAAGCCAAACAAGGTCGCTCCAGGCGTGGTGCAAATGTCAGTGCGGCGACCACTGCCGATGGCAGAGCGATGCAGCTTCGCGATTATGCACTTAAATCGCTCCTTCCAATCGAGAGCAAACTGAAGGGGGTGTACAGCTCAAAGCAAATGACTACCCGTAATCAAGTAGATGTCCTCATCCGGGAAGCCACGGATCCCACAAACCTGGTTCGTTACAAGCAGTTTGGTGCGGTGCCACCACTAACACTTGCTTCAGGGCATGATGTATGTAGGATGGGCAGCGTGGCTGTAGCTGTGTGACAGATACAATGAGATGGTGGCCTGTTGGAGTACAAATACACTATAGTATACAGGCCGCAACCTAATGAAAGGACTAGACGGCGAGCTCCACTTTACGCCGTTCTACTTCCCTTTGCCTGTCATCCATCAACTGTTTGTACTTCATCACCTTCTCTGTCAACGTCTTCCTCGCCTGATCTAATCTTTCTGCCTCTTCTCGTTCCATAACTTGCGTGAACTCCGGTATCCCGCGCGACATGCTAGCAATGGACTGGGGATTGGCCATATTTGGCGGAACACCTTTCCTCCGGACCTTAGGGAGGGCAACGGGAGGATGCTGCCGTAAAATATCAAAGAATGCCTGTGGCGGTTCGGTAAACACAATTTCGTCGTACTGCCAAGCGTGCACGGAATCTTGCTGTGGCATCGGTGTGGGTGCTGCGGGCTTGGGAAGTCCCGACTCGGGATCCCAGAACGGTTCAGGCATATGCCACTGGTGAATCCGAATGTAATGATTCAATCTTATCGGTTTCTCCTGAGCCTCCGGAATGAAGGTTATTAGAATTTGCACCGAGAACTCTCCCCATCTTGAATACGCTCAGTAATAGTCACCTTGCAGAAAAGGCGATGCGTACCCAGTCTCTGTGACCTCGAAAGGAGGCTTATCCACTGCCCGATTCGGATTCGGATAGGTATCATGCAGCTTAAACGTAACACGCTTGATGAAATAGCTCAAGTCCTCTGCACCTCCCACTTGCTCAGCTCGGCCCTCGACGGACGCTGCACTTCGAACTGCGAGTGTCCATCGGTGGGTATGGTCGGCAGGCGCAGTGGCACGCTCAGTCGCAGTGAGCAGGACGGCAGAGTTGCCGTATATTATTGGCCGGTGTATTTGTATACCCTGCCAATAGTCAGCTGGGTTCAGATCTTACAGAAAGACTGCTCACCTTAACGCGTTCGGTGGACATGGTTGATGTAACGACAGGAGCGTGCACCCTGAACGGTCAAGCGCCCATTATTTCGCGTTGGTGGCGCGTCGGCGATACGTCGGAGATTCTGAGAATTACTGTATTAAGAAATCACGGAGGCTAATTTCAGAGAAGCACGCGGTTGTCTGCCAGAAAGTCGCTCGAGTCAGGGCGCATATTTCGGGGCATCTGTGACTACCACGGCCATCTCCCACAATGGACTCCAGTGAGCTGCAGCAGCTCGTTGTTGATATACTTGAGAAGGAAACTGCGATTCCTGATACCCGCAAACTGGTTATCCCAGGCACGAAGAGGCAAGCTGCCTCTGCGGAGGACCAGAATGCTGTGATTTCTGCCCTGGCGTCCCTTGCTAGTCGGGAGGTGCGCTTCCCAAGATTCGGGCTGTCTCTAAGTGCACTGAGTACTTGTCCTATAGATTGTTACCTATGATCAAAAGGATGCATTCACCTACCTTCTTACCGCCGAAGGTGCCCAAATAGCGCGTGACGGGTCACACGAAGCGCTCGTGTGGGCTGCCGTACCCCCGAAGGATAGCGGCGAGACCATGACCATTAAGCAACTACAAGAAAGCCTTGGACAGGCCGCGAAGATTGGACAGGGAAAGGCCTTCAAAAATGGCTGGGTGGGTAAAGACAGGGATAAGCTGTTCAAGCTTGTCGCGAAAATTGTGGATACCACCAGGGAAGAACTGAATGAAGTCGAGAAGACGGGCACGCTGAAGGGAGGCGAGAAGGCAGTTGCGGAGCTGAGGAAGAGAAAGCTGCTCGATCAAAAGTGTGTGACTTACGCAGGTGGTCAAATATCAACTAAGTTTCCAACAGGAAGTCGCTATGGTGCACAGTGAAGAAGGGACCAGCTTTCACGACCGACCTACGAAAGCCGGAAACTGATCTCACCGCTGAGATGCTTGCTACTGGCTCCTGGAAGGATTCGACCTTCAAGAAGTACAACTTTGATGCTGATGGAACCCCAACTAATGGCGGTGCATTGCATCCTCTCATGAAGGTCCGCGAGGAAGTCAGAGGCATCTTCTTCGAGATGGGGTATGTTCGTCTATACTACCGAAATGCCAAGTGCTTATTTTCCAATAGCTTCGCCGAGATGCCAACAGACGCTTTTGTCGAGTCCTGTTTCTGGAACTTCGACGCACTCTATGTCCCTCAACAACACCCCGCCCGCGAAACGCAAGACACTTTCTACGTGTCCTCTCCCCTTAGAGGACTTTCTCCTCCCAAAGACTACTTAGACAGCGTCGCACAATATCATAGCCGTGGGTCTTCGGATGGCTCATCGCGAGGCTACCAAGCTCCCTTCTCAAAGGAGGAATCACATCGTCTCCTTCTCCGGACGCACACTACCTCTTGTTCAGCACGCATGCTGTACGCGCTTGCGCAGAAGGGCAAGAAGGACGGATTCAAGCCTGCCAAGCTGTTCAGCATCGATCGAGTGTTCAGGAACGAAGCGGTTGATGCAACCCATCTGGCAGAGTTCCACCAAGTTGAGGGTGTGGTAGCGGATAGGGGGCTCACGCTTGGCGACCTGATTGGTATGCCCTTTTATTTCTTTTCGAGACACCAAATTGATATGCCACTTAGGTTTCATGCAAACTTTCTTCGCGAAGATGGGCTTGCCAAATCTACGCTTCAAGCCGGCGTATAATCCATACACAGAGGTCAGTTTGATAGACGATGCCGAGCAAGTATCACGTTCTGATCATATTCCATCTAGCCGTCCCTGGAGATTTTCTGCTGGCACCCTGGATTAGGCAAGTGGGTCGAGATTGGCAATAGCGGGATGTTCCGGCCTGAGATGCTGGAACCCATGGGATTCCCTCCTGATGTACGCGTACACGGTTGGGGCTTGGGTTTGGAGCGTCCAACGATGATCCGGTTCGTTACCTTCATCAGTCTAGACGATGTGTGACTGAGTTGAATGCAAACAGATATGGGATTACGAATATCCGTTCGTTGGTTGGGCACAAGGTGTCTATTGATGGAGTAGAGAAGAGTCCAGCCGTTCGCTTCTAGATCGGGTGTTTGATATGATAATATTGGCAATGGATCCCGTGATGATCCCCTTAGGATGGAGGTCGCGCGAGGCCACACGTTCGAGGGGCTGACGCCTCGCGTGAACGTCCCTCCCTCACCAATTCCGCTCACTGTCGGCTTGACCGCTCGTACACGTAGCCTTACTCATACATTGTTTTCATTTGTCTATTTGTATTGCTCTTGATCAAGTTGCATCTGGTCCTTTCGTCGGTTGACGACCACCTCTTGTTGTGACGTAACTACTGCAAGAACGTCCTGCGCTATGGCACAAGACAGTGCAGTCAAGACGAATGGGAACAGCAACAGCGCACTTGCTGTTCCTTTCCCATCAGCATCAGGCAATGGCGTCCCAAAGTCGCCAGTGCGCTTTCAAGAACCGCTCTTCGAGGCACTCCCACCTCGGGAACGGCCAGGCTTCAGTCGCCAGAATAGTGTAACGAGCGTGAACCAGGAGAACAAGAGGCGTGGAAAGATGTCGATTTGGGGGCTAATATGGCTCACCATATCAATGGCGGGCGCGCAGATTGCGTGGGTGATGGAGCTTGGGTGAGTCCGTTCTGCCGCATGTATGCGTCCGGTGGATTAGGATGCTGAAGTTGGAGTAGATATGGGACGCCGTTCCTCCTTTCCCTGGGTCTGTCCGAACAGTTGACCTCGCTCGTATGGCTTGCCGGTCCCATCAGTGGACTCGTTGCTCAACCTCTCATCGGTGAGAATCTTCATCTGCGAGTTCCCTGTCCTGCAGACGGGCTGATGCGGGCATACAGGGGCCATCTCGGACTCGTCCACCTCCTCTTGGCGTCGCCGCTATTGGATCGTCACTAGCACCATCGCCCTCATTATCAGCACATTAGTCCTAGCATTCTGTGTTGGGATTGCTGAGATTCTTGTCGATATTTTCACTGGAGGAAAGGCACAGGACCCCAATGTTGGGAAGACAGTAAGCTACGTCTCGCAACTTCCATGGTACGGTACTAATGCATCCCATAGATTAAAAACACGGCGATTGCCCTTGCAGTCACATCGTTCTATGTCCTGGACTTTGCTCTCAACGCGCTGCAGGCCTCGCTGCGCAACCTCCTGTTGGACGTCACCCCTGCAGAGCAGCTGACCATCGCCAACGCATGGCACGGCCGGATGACGCATGCGGGGAATATCATCGGCTTTACCCTAGGTGATCCCCCTATCCCCTGAATACGTCACGTCAATGTACTGATATTCTGGCTCGTAGGATTCCTGGACCTCGGCACCTGGCCAGCTCTCGCGTTCCTCGGAGGTGACCAGTTCCGGAAAGTGTGCGTGGTCTCGCTGATTGTGCTTGTCATCACGATCTGGATCACCGTCGCCACTCAAAAAGAGGAAGCACGACAAGAAGAGTTCAAGTTCAGCAGCGGCAGCGAGCTTTGGGACATCGTCAACAACATCTACCGTGCTGTGCTCACACTTCCCAAGCCTGTTCGACGTGTCTGCTATGTCCAGGTGTTCTCATTCATGGGCTGGTTCCCGTTCCTGTTTTACAGCACGACATGGGTTGGTGAAGTGATGGCACAGGAAATAGATGCGGATCCCGATGTGGATACGGCCACCCGGGCTGGAGAGTTAGCAATGTTGTTCTACAGCATCAGTACGCATGCTTCCTCGTCAGTGTAACAGCATGATCTGACTTGTCTGTATAGTGGCTGTTGTGGCCGGTACCTTGCTGCCCTATCTTGCGGCGCGCGACCAACGCCTTCTTGAAGTTGTGAAAGACGAGAGAGAAGATGCCGAGATCGCGCGTATTCGTATCATGGTTCATAGCTGGAAAATCGAAGCGGCGCGCAAGGGCGAGCCTCTCAAGTTGCCCACTATGCCGTTCATGCTACGTAATATCTGGACTGGCGCCCTCCTGCTCTATACGGCAGTCATGATGAGCACGTTCTTTGTCAAGACCGTGTTCCAGGCCACCATAGCCATCACTCTCCTCGGTATTTCATGGGCTGTCGCCTGCTGGGTACCATTCGCCATCATCATGGAATACCTCAAAGAGATGGACGACCAGTCAGAGCGAAATCGGAAGGAGGACTTGAACTCGGCATCTCGTGCCAGCGGACCACGGGATCCCGAATCCGGACTACTGGCGCGTCCTGGACATGCACGGGTCGTATCTACTCCAGCTCGCCTCTACCAACAAGACGAGGCCACGGATCGTACACCGTTGATCCGCCGTCATTCAATAGCGGAACCAGGGCCCCTCAGCGACATGCCAATGGACTACACTAGTTCACAGCCTGCGGCTGGTGGCACTGTACTGGGCATCCACAACCTCGCTATTGTCTTCCCACAGTTTGTTGTGAGTATCGCTGACTGCCGACCGGTCACCCTTGTTATTGAGATACCATTCCTCAGGTTGCGTTGGTTGCCAGCGCCATCTTCAAGGCGGTGGACTCTGTTACTGTAGCACCAGATGACCCAACGGGTGGTGGGTATGTGTATTATGGTAAGAATGGTGTCGCCTGGGTGCTGCGATTTGGAGGTATCTGTGCCTTTGTGAGTCCTTCGTCGATACAATCTGCTTCCTTGTTAACATGGGTTCCAGGTTGCCGCTCTTCTCACACGTCGTGTGCCTCCCACCAAGACTGAGAAGTTGATGCGACGGAGACGCGCGGAGATGAACTTTATTGACACGCCATGAATCCGTTAACTTTACGTTAGGATGACCCGATTCCTTCCAACCGAAGCGATGCTTTCTGCGCCCGGACTGGTCCCTCTGTTGTCCATTGTTTGATATTATATTTTTATGCAATTGTATTTTATTCATGACTGTAGTAAGCATAAAAGTGCGAGATCCATGTCCTCTCCTCTGATATTCGCGATCCCTGAGCAAGGAATCAAGGTGATTCCAGGCTCATGAGTACTTCCTATGGCTTCCAAACCTGTACAAGTGCAATATTGTCAGAGGGGCAGCTCGGCACAAAGATGATTCTTGAGCACGCACACTGTAAGGCGTCATCCTCGATTCTGTAGAATATCCGAACGGAAAGAGAGTCGCGAATGATTTTGAGCACCTCAGGTGGAAAGCACGTCTTCACTTGTCCCTCGGCTGCGTTCGGGTAAGTCGACCCCCACCACTATTCGCGAGACTACCCACCTCCTCTCACGAAAACAGCCGTCGACTTCACTCCATCCGAGGCTTCGAGGTCTGCCCATGTTACAGCAAGCATTCCCACTGTGTGTGATCCGCTCGACACAATCCATGCAAGTGACTTGGCGGTATCATCGTCATCATCGTCATCTGCTTCTTCATTGGGCGTGACACGATTAGTATGAAGTGTCAGCTGCGCTTCGAATCTCGCTTTTCTCGGCAGTTCTTCAACAGCGGCGAATACGACTGGTGGTGATCCGACACCCTGTGATATGAATTAATGACAGAACAACAAATTAGATATGCACAGGCCTTATAATCCAAGTTAGCTTTCCACAAGATGGTAGCCGGACGGAGATCGTCAACGGAAGCGGTCCAGCACACAGCACACAACGCACGTCCGGTCCATCCTCCCCCGCTGGTGTGAAAAGCCTGCACGACACGATCAAGATGCTGAAATGACAACGCCGCCTGCACCAGCAATGACTCATCCGCAAGAGCCATTGTCGGAGGGTTGAGAGCAATCTGTCCGGACACGAATACGCATTCGTCGGCCTGCGACGAGTTAGTACCGTGGAAAGTGTATTCAGAACTTTTCATACTAGAACAGCTTGCGAATATGGCCCAATATTGGCGGGCGCCCAGTAACTTAGCCCTTGAACATGGAGTGCTATACGATGAGGCTTGTTGCACGCGATGATGTCCATCCTTATTCGAACCGGGGAAGGCAAGTCCACACCCACACAAGCTCTCGTCGGAGGGCTCGTACCGAAGTAAGTTGAATAGATCGCGTTGATCGACGTGAATATATCCATCGTAGAAATGAACAGGCTTATTTGTCCTATGTCCGCGAGTGTGAAGCCGTGGTCGTTCAAGTGGTCTGTCCAGAGATCAGCGAGTCAAAAAGACACCAAAATATTGATGCGAACGGTTTATTATTTCAAAACATGCTTGCGCCTCCATATCGAGTGTCAGCTTCTGCTGTTCTGATGGAGTCGACGGCACATATTGTACGTTGCCAATGCTAAGCCATCCTCCCTTGACGCACACGGATGGAAGCCCGGTGAGCAATCTGGGATGAACGCGATGGGCGGAATCAGGCGATGTAGTTGGTTCTCTATATTGCGGCTGAACCGCAGGATCATGTCGAGTGGGTAGGGGTGTCTGGACGAGTACTTGAGCCTCTTCTGAAAGCATTGGTGGTGCCGGTATTTCGACATGCTCCAACTCTTTCGGGAGGAGACGTGCATTCTTGACTCGGAGGTATGCAACTGAAGCGAAATCGGCATCCGAGTGTATAACAGTTTCGGTGTCGGTGCTGAGAATCAGCCCGTGAGATAAATTGGCTTAATCGAAGCGCTCACAGCTCTATTCGATGCCGGAACGATGGGCAGTCGAGTGTCAATGTTTCGTACTCTCCTCCTTCACCGCAGGGATGGGCTCCATACAAACGATGCTGTCACCTAAATATTCAGACTCGACAGCATTCATTCAATACTGTACTTGCCAATTTCAAGAGAGTTGGTTGCATTTCTGCGAGCGACTTTCCCAAATGTTGCGGTGTCAGGCCGATGCCAGCTACTTTGATCAGGATTGCATCCACACCCGATTCCACCATCTCTGCCAGGAGTTCCACTTGACCACGTTGCCAAAGATATGCGAGTGGTGTCAATTGCAAACGTCGGCACCTTTACGATGAAATTAGTGGTATAGTTGGGGTTCGATCGCAAAGCCTTACACATGCTCAACCCTAACCCTTTGATAGGTGGACAGAATGGCACCGACAGAAACTGCCTCAACGTTTGGGAATTGCCTCTTCCTCCGCATAAGGAGCGACGTTTAATCAACAATCCACGTACTTACCTTCACGTGTGTTAACAATTCGAAAAGATCTTCCGTTTCATCGCCGAGCACCCCTTGCTGATCTGCCGAGATTTGGGAGGTGCCAGCTCTCGTGCCGTATTCAGCGCCTTGCTCCACTGCTTGACCTTCAATTGTTCTCCGAACAAGTGGTACTTCAAGCGCTCGAGCCACGAACTCAATAGCGTCCTGCCCCACGGTTTGGTACATGAAAGAGTCTATCTCATCTTCAGAAATTACATGATCACGTAAGTGTTGATCAAAGCCGTTCAGATGGTTGAAGTTCACCTTTACCCTGTGGTGGGGATAACGTTGCAGCGCAAATAAGTTCATGTCCCCATTTCTGGCAATGTGCAATGTTGTAACAGCTGTCCTTGCCACCACTAAGCAGGGCAACAAACTTCATAGTCAGGAGAAAGAGAGGCGCGGAAGCAACTTGAATGAGTGCTTCCTCCACTTACGGCTGAAATGTACGTTATTTGTGATTCATAGAAGTCATGATAAGAGCACCAGGTAATGCAACAATACTAAGGAGGGACAGATGCAGGCATGTTTGAATACGAGGGGAATGCGTCGCTGTCCGGAGCGTTGCTGCGGAGAAGGGTATATGAAACAGGACATGTTCGTCACATCCAACGGAATTAAACAAATATCTTACAATCAACTCTGTAGAATCCTTTATCTCCATGCTGTTTTGCTCTTCATCGCACCGCTTTCTGCGGAAGGATTGAAATCCATGCTGATCGACATTGGGAAAGGTCTGATAGGCGCCTTGAACAGCCCGCGAGTACTTGCGGAAACCATCATACTGCCGCTGATACTGGAGGTGCGGCGGCCCTTTTTCATAGGCGATCGACGTGCGGCGTCTTCGCCGGTGACCATGACACGCTTTGCTGCTCCCCCGAGTACGGAAGCTCTCGGTGCGGGTGCATCGACAGAGTCATGCATACTCGGCGGCTGGGGAATAAGACTGCTGCGACGCTTTGTCTTCTGCATGCGTATCGGTCCGATGTTTGACATACGCCGCACCTTAGTCGCTGATAGGGGTGCTATCATCAATTTGTTTCCCTTGGGAGGAGGGCTTGAAGGCTCCCTGGGTTTGTACGTGTCGTTTGAAGTGATGGATGATTCATCCGATTCCTCAGGCGATGGCAGATTGACCCGCTCAGCGAGAGGAAGGGTTTTCCTGTCGGACTTCTTGGGAATAACCACCCGGAACTGGTTCTCGATGTCTTCATCTTCTTCGCCCAGGCTCTCAAGACGCCTTGCACCCGCAGCTTGCGACTTCAGGTAGCCTGGATCGAATCTGCTGCTGCGGGGCCGGCGTGGGGCTGGGAGAGTGAACGATGTTTCCTTGGCAATCGAGATCGAGTCATCCGTCTTCTCATCCTCCCACTCTGCCTCAGAGCTAGACGATGATCGCTTCTGAGAGAGTATGCTGTCGTTGGCAGGAGGAGCAGCGCCCCCTTTGCCCGCATCGTCGATACTACCTTCACCCGCTTCATCGGCCCATCGAAGGCTCTTCTTCTCTACTGGAGGTTTCTTGTTCACCAAAGGGGCTAGCCGGGGCATCGAAGCTGAGGTAGTGACGCTCTGGCGGCGGAGGGACTTACGCGGCGACCGAATTGCGGAAAGACGACGGCCGGGTGACTTGTGTGTGTCGGATGGCATAAGTGATGTGCGCTTGCGAGGTGGAACGGCCGCATTCTTGTTGGGGAATGTCTGCGTGGGGAAGCTGGAAATCGTATCAAACATAGACACGTTGAAGTTGAAAGTCGGGACAGGCGTTTCTTCAGTGCCGAGAACAGCCATCATAGACGCGTGCGAGGTCTCCGCAGCGTTCATCAACATAACTCGCACGCTCTCATCTTCTGTCTTAGAGCCCTCACGCAGTGCGCTTGTGCACTGTGCAAGCACGCCCATCATCTGGGTTATGATCTTGCTCTGCTGTTCGAGCGCGGTCTTGAGCGCATTCTCGCGAGCCGAAACACGCGCAACTTCTGTCTCCACCCGTTGTACCGAGGACAAGAGCTTAATATTCTCCACCGACGTCTCGTCGAGATTGGAAGAACGGCGCTCTGAGACGGCACGAAAGGTGGCCTCGAGCATGGAACGCGCGTTCTCAGAGCGCTGGACAGACTGAGCGGACGCTGGCGATTGCAAGAACCTCTGGTGAGGTGCTGCCATGGCGATGAGGTAGTCGCGCTCGGCCTGGAGGTTGGCGGGAAGCTCGCCTCGGGCGGATTCTGCCTCCAGGTGGATCAGGCGAGGGCGGATAGTGCGCAGGACGATGTCAGCCGCGTCCCTGGTCGCCTCGTGCGAAGCACCGTCGCAGATAACGGGCCTTGCCTGCTCGGCTCTGGAAACCATATCCTGCTTTGCCTTGTCTGCATCAGCCTTTGCGTCGGCCTTCCTGCGCTTGTCGACCTCGTTCTCGGTACTGAGCTTGCCAGCGAGCTTGGCCTTGAGCTCGGCAACCTCGGTGTTGAGCCGCTGAATAGCTTCGACGTACTGCGCAACATGACGGTCCACGTTGATCAGGTTCTTCGATACCTTGGTCTTAATCTCCTTAGCGCGATTCGCGTACTTCAGCGTGTTCTGAGTGTCATCATAATGCTGCGAAGTTGGTGCAACGCAGACGATCATGACGGTTTTGCAGTTTCCCCCGAGGGAGAACTTGAGCAAGCGGGTTAGCTTGCTGTTCCTGTATGGAATATGCCGCGTGCGTCCGCCTGACTCGCACAGTGCGTTGATACAGTTGCCGAGCGCGAGCAGGGATTTGTTAATATTGGCACCTTCGATCATCCGTTCGCCCATGTTCTTCGTCGCACTTGCACGCTCGGAACCGGCCAAGTCGATGATAGACAAAGTTGCAACAACACGCGTCTCAGTTGTGCTGGCGGTACGTGGGGACTGGGTGACGTTGACCTGCAAGACAGCATGCGAGCGGGAAGAAGTCTCATTCGCATGGGTGGGGGACTGCGTCCTACGGGCATTTCCAATCTGCACAATCTCTTGCACTTCCTCTGCCGTCGTCGGGCGCATCTCAATCAAGTTCGCGACAGTGACACGGTTGGTCTTGTCCTCGCGCAACTGCAGGCCGCCTCGGGGAGCAGGAACGGCTCCGTCCGTGAGGAGGTCACGGATGTTCTCGTTGTAAATCTCCAGGTAACTGACAGAGAGCTCGACAATCGTCTCGTCCTTGATTTCTTCAATTCGGTTGAACAGTTCGTTCATGGTGCGGTAGATCACGCCTTGGTCAAGGTCCGAACCACTGATAGTATGCGTCTTGCCGCAGCCAGTAGCCTTGGGCAATCGTCAGCCTTCACCAAAGACGCGTGCATGAGCGAACCCACCCCATAAGCAAAAACAGTGGCATTATATCCGTTGAAGATTCCATCCAGCAAGCTCTTGGTCGTATGTTCGAACACCTCTTGCTGACCAGCCCGCTCATCAAACACTCTGTCAAACTTGTACCTCTGGTCTTTGAATCGTCTCGTGCCAGGAGCCAAGAATCCTCCTTTGGCTAGTGTCCTGGGGGCGTCATCGTCTGGTGGGTCGAAGACGAGGACTTGATCGTCCATGCATTTGACGATATGACGGAGGGTCTTGCCTGTTGAGAGCTTGCGCGGTGTGGCCAAGTTCCCACCACCAAGGAAGGGCATGGTCAGGGAAAGGTCGTCATATCCTTGTAGGCGTTCTTGCTCCCATGATGTGGGGGGTCGGATGCGAACTAGAGGGCGTCATTCTCAATTAGGGCATATGTTGAGGAATCGTACCTGCAACCGTGATGGACGCTGCTTCAGACATGGTTGCAAGGAATGAGAGAATATAAACACAGCCAGAAGCCAAATATGATATCTAGGGAGCGCCCCCCCGCTGGTAAGAATGTCGTTATTTAACGCTGTTGATGCGAAGTAGATGGATGGTCGGTGTCGGTGTCGGCGTCGAGGTGGGTGGTGGGAAGAACAACGGCGACGAGGGACCGTTGGACGGTGACCATCGCTTCTCTTCTCAACTCGACGCGTCGCCTGAAGGTCACGTGAAGGAAATCAACGCCACCAGTTTGTCTCCGGGTAATGCCACGTTTCACGCGCTCACGGAAGATCCGTCGGCTCCGCGTTTGGTCACCTGCACCAGCGACGAGCGCGTCGTTCATGCATGTCACTTTGGCGATGACGACCGACCCGCACTTACGCGAGCAGTACGACCAGCTCAGCCTACGAGAACGCCTGCTCATCTCTCAGGCGGTGTATGAGCTGGGTGTGGGCGACCTGAATGCTGTGGCCAAGCTGGTTAGGGATCATCCGCTTGTCAACCGGCCGGAGTTCTTCACCCCCGAAGCGTGCGGGACGTACTATGCCCAGTTGATGGTTGATCTGGGAGAGGATACGTGCGTGTTTTCATTTCATACGAGGTGCATATGCTAATGCTACATCAAGTGCAGATGTGAAGAATCCGGTAACGGCTGTACACGGTCTCTGCCCCCGCTCTATCTCTGGCCTTTACTGACAATCTCACCAGCACCAATCCACCTCAAACTCGCCCGAAAGCTCTGGACTGCCCGTGTGGCAGAATTACGCACGCAAATCCATCAAAAGGAGGAAGACTTCCACAGGCTGTTTCAGGAGATAGAAGATATCCGTGCTGGCAAATGGGATGAGAGGATCGTCAGTGAGCTGAGGGAGAAGGGGAAGTTAACTGCCGCGGGGGATGATGAACTTGCAGCGGAGAAAGAGGATGCACAGGAGCAGCCAGAGGTCCAGCTTGATACTATGGTCAAGGAACATGACGAAGAGCCAGAAGCTGCGGTCGAAGAACCGGTCGTCCATCTGGAGGAAGATGTCGAAATGGCCGATATGACCGCCGAAGAAGCTGCTGAAGAGTTTGCAGAAGCTGAGGCTGAGGCTGAGCCAGAGCGCGAAGCTGAACCGGAAGCTGAAACAGAAGCAGAAGCGGACGTAGAAGCAGAAGCAGAAACTGAAGCACCCGAAGAACCACACACAGCGGAAGAAGTGGACATGGGTGAACCTGAAGAGATGCCGACCGAGGAAGCCGAACCTGAAGTGGAGGAAGAAGCTGCTGGGCTTCGTGAGGAGAGCTCCCCGGCTGAAGAGACGCCGTTGCTGGAGGCTAGCGAGCCTGAGCCTGAACCTGAACCTGAACCTGCGGAACCCGACCATGAAACTGAACCTGAACCGGAGCCGGAGCCGGAGCCATCGCATCCTCGTCGACGTGGACGTGAGTGTGCTGTAACGTTTCATATGACTCATAAAACTTATGCCTGGTTGGGACAGTCCGCTCACGAAAATCGACGCCCGCACCCGGATTGTTCACCGTCGGTTCACCTAGGACACGTCCCCATGATCGTGTTTCACCCTTTCATGAAGAAGATATCGCCGTTCGCGCATCCCATGAGACGGAGCAGGATGGCTCTCCTCCAAACGCGGAGGAGGCCGAAACTGGTGCCTCGGTTGCCGACGAGACACGCTCAGAACGAGAGAAGAGCGTGAAGCGCGAATCGACGGTAGAGATGGATACGGAGCCTTCGCTCCCTTCACAGCGGCGCTCCCGAAGCGGACGGTTCAGCAAACGCAAGGTTTCGGAGAGTGGCCTGGGATCCCCTGTAGAGATCGAGCTCGAGCCACCTGCAAAACGCAGGCGGAAGAGGAGCGAGTCCTTCGCCAGCACAGTGGAAAAGTCTTCCCCAGCCCCTGTTGTGCCCCTCCCCCCGCAAGCGCCGATGACCCCCGGACAAGCAAGTGCGAACCTAAAGCGGTTCCAGGCGATGATTGGCCCTTTGCTGACGCAGATCATGGCCCATCGGAACGGGAACGTGTTCAACAACCCTGTTACGGAGAGCGACGCGCCCGGGTACAGGGAAACAGTCAGGCGGCCCATGGACTTGAAGACGATCAAAGCGCGTATCCGGGATGGTCAAATAACCAACTCGCAAGAGTTTCGGAGGGATGTCTACCTCATGTTTGCCAATGCGCTGATGTTTAACCCCCCTGGGTCGGATGTTGCGAAAATGGCGAGGGAGGTGCGTGGTGCTTTTCTTGAAGGTGCTAAGGCTTACTTGGGTGGTGTAGATGATGAAATTTAGTGACGGTGTGATCAGGGACTTTCTTATGACGGAGGAGCTTGTTGGGATTAGTATCTGAGTATTGGTAATTGTGGTCATCTCCATTTGTATTGTAGTGTTCAATGTACGCGTTGTCCCAGGTGGAAGGTGCCAGTTGACTGCGGATGTGAGGCTGTGCCAATATGCGGAATCAAACTGCGGAATCAAAGTCCATAAGGAGTGAAATGAGCCGACACATCAGACAGAGGAGAACTGCTCTTGCTCATCACTGACAACCGTATCACACTTGATCTCCTCCTCGACCTTTTCTCTCTTCTCAACGTCCATATCTTTCTCCTCATCGTCAACAACAATGCCGAGGTATAATCCTCTACCACCAGACAACCAATTCGACCTTGGAGACGTTTCAGACTCGGACAGCGATAACGATAACCCCAATCCCCGTAGGCACAACAGGCCTGCGGCAGCGTCCGACGCTCGTCCATCCAGCCCCGTACACCATCCTCTCCTTTCCTCTTCTCCCACATCACCTAACTCTCCTAGTACACCACCTGCACGCCTCTCTGCATCGCCAGCAGCATCAGGTAGCCAGCCCCTGACCGTCCGAACATCCCCGAATGACACCGAAGTCCTCTTCGCTGCTCCTGGAGAAGGGGAGGAGGCAGACGACAGCTACATGCAGCCTCCTCCCACACCCCCGGGCGGATTCTTTTACCCTCCTCCTCCAGGATCTCCTCCCACCGTGAGCGGGAACTCGAACGGTGTCCCCATCTCAGCCAACTTTCACGCTCCTTCACCCCCACGCCCAAGCGTCCTTAGCCGCGCCCTCGGAGCCATCATCCCCACCCACTATCAGCCGCTTAGCATGCGCATCGTCCACCCGCAGGGCGGGGGGATGCGTAACGACGGTGTCTTTGGAAACATGTCTGCCAAGCCTGACCAACAAGGTGCGGGAATGCGCAGGGGCCTCAACGAGGAGGGCGAGAACCCGGACTGGGTGCCAGAGATTGCGAGCAACCAGGCACCCCCGAGCTACCTCTCTGCCCAAGCCGACGCCGTTCCACCGTATTACGAAGCCTCGCTCGGTGCTGGCGGACCCGGTTTCTCTGGCGCGATCTCCCCTGGCGCTTCTCTGTTGATTGACAACCTCCCACCCGGATCTCTCTTTTCATTCCTTTGGAACCTTCTCGTCTCTCTTTCCTTCCAGTTTGTCGGTTTCCTTCTTACTTACCTCCTCCACACTTCCCACGCGGCCAAACAAGGTTCTCGCGCAGGCTTGGGTATCACACTCATCCAATACGGCTTTTATCTGCGTCAGCGCGCAGAGACGCTCTCCCATGGCACGATGGACGCGAACGGTATGTGGCATTTCCCTGGGGACGAGGTGCCTCCCCCAGCGGATCCAACTCCTTCATTCTCTACGGCCGCAGAGGCAGATGCCTTCTACAAGATGCACAACGACACTTTACCCTCTACCCCCGCCTCGCTCCCCATGGGCGACGGCATGGGCATGGGTGGGAGCATGATCGGTTCCACAACCAACACCGCCTTCCCCCACCAGCTTAGCGTGGCAAACGAATGGCTCTCATTCTTCCTCATGACTATCGGCTGGTTCGTCCTCCTGACCTCTATCCTCTCTTACTGGCGTGTCAAGCGCTGGGAACGGAACGTCCGCCGACAAGCCGAGGAGCGCGCAAGGGAGGAAGCTGCTGCCCTCGAGTCTGTCGAAGGGGGTCCAACGACCCCAGCCGCTACACCGACAACCGAACGCCGCCCTGTGCACGTAGAAGCCGCCCGTAGGATCCGCGAGTTCGTCGGGCGCGTGAGGATGCCTATGGGCGCGCGAGTCCAGGGCAGAGCCAGCGTTGGGCGAAGCTGGTTCAGACGGCCTGGAGAGACGAGAGGCGAAGGTGAAGAAGCTCACAGGCTCGAAGCGGTCGACTAAGCTGCCCTATACGCGCTTGACCTCATCTTACACTCTCCCGCTCTGATAGCAGCACGTCCGGACGCTTTGTGATCTCCTGTTATGTATTGCAGCCTCGGGACTTCGCCCAGCTGGCGGGTCAAAGGCGAAAAGTGTACGTTAGACTGGTTACGCATGTTGGTGGTCGGAAATACCCAGATTAGTACATCGGATGCTGTGTGTGCGTGTCCCCGAATTGATGCAATGCAATGACAAAGGAAGGTCTATTATAAGTAAAAGTACAAGAACAGCGCTTTGCTGCATGATACACTTCTTCAACTTCGTACATGACTGAGTAAAAGGCGGATGCATTCAGTTTTTTCCGGCTATTCTTACCCAGGTCACCTGGTCCAACATGATGATCCCTGCCCACCCGAGAGCAGATCCCACACAAAGAGAGACTCACAGCAACATGGATAAACGCTAGCCTGTTCCGTTCTTCCCTGTAAATTAGGGATGATGCTGAGCGTGAGGTTGTGGGCCAGCGATCTGCATTCTCATGTCACGATGACGCTTGGCGGATTGGCTTGTGCTAATCGTGGGCATGATACCGGAGGTACATAAGAACCACACAGGAGAGAAAGATGAGCCGACAGATTTCCCCTTTGCCGGCATACTGCACATAAGCCTCGCACACACATCACAAGTAGGTATGCACGACAACGTCCTGCACTTGCACACCAAGCAGCCCAGCACGAGCGGGATGCCTACGCCGTCCGCTTCTGCCAATGGGACGAACGGCCATGCGGAGCAGACGATGAAAGCCGCTGTCTGGGTCGAGCCGTACAAGATTGTGGTTGAGCAGCGACCGGTGCCCAAGATCCTGCACCCGTGCGACGTCATTATGAAAGTGACGACGACAGCGATTTGCGGGTCGGACTTGCACGTGTATGAAGGAAGGTTGCCGGTCGGGAGCGGACTTGTTATGGGTCACGAAAATATGGGGATTGTGGAGGAGGTCGGGGCGGGTGTAGTGCGTCGGCCCTCTTGCTCCTTTAAACACATGACTGATGATCAATCCAGTCCATGTTGAAGAAAGGCGACCGCATCGTAGTACCATTCAACGTCTCCTGCGGCCACTGCCGAAACTGCAACTTCGGACGCACCGGCTACTGCACGGAAGTGACCGAGGGCTACGCCGGCGGTGCGTACGGACTCGGCATCGGGCCATACGATGGTGGGCAGGCACAGTACCTCCGTGTACCTTGGGCAGACTTCAACGCTCTCCTCCTGCCTCCGGGGAAGGAGCATGAGGATGACTTCGTGCTGCTGTCGGATATCTTCCCGACGGGTTGGCATGGGCTGAGCTTGTCGGGCTTCCAACCGTGCGTCTAGCATCTCCATACAGTGTCATTGCTGATCGAGAATAGAGGCGATACAGTAGCAGTATGGGGCGCCGGACCTGTCGGTCTCATGGCAGCATATTCTGCTCTCCTGCGAGGCGCAAGCTCAGTCTATGTTGTCGACCGTGTCTCTGACCGACTTGCGAAGGCCAAGAAACTGGGATGCATCCCGGTCGATTTCTCCAAAGGGGATGCTGTTGACCAGATTATCGCACAGAACGGGGGGATGGTGGACCGGGCCATTGACTGCGTTGGATTCCAGGCTGTGAGCCAGGACGGCAAGACCGAAAGGCCGAACGCGATCATCGATTCCCTTGCTCGGGTGGTGCGGCCTTGTGGAGGGCTCGGTATACCGGGGGTGTACACCGCATTCGATCCTGGGGCGAAGGACGAGGCTGCGGCGAAGGGGAATATCCTCGTTCCATTTGGGTTGATGTTCGGGAAGGGCTTGACACTCGGCACCGGACCGTGCAACGTCAAGCAGTATAATGCCCAGTTGAGAGATCTGATCATCTCCGGAAGGGCGAAGCCGTCGTTTGTGATATCGAAGACGGTGGATATTGAGGAGACGGCAGATGCATACGAAAAGTTTACGAAGCGCGTTGAGGGGTATACCAAGGTGATCATACATCCAAACGGGTGGTGAGCGGAGTTTGTAGAATATACTTATGTGGGTTGTATGGGATGTCCGGGGAGTGTATCTGCTCCAACACGTAAACATCACTTCGAGAACTTTGCATTCGGTTCTGCATACGCACACAATAGAGACGTTCTACCGCTCAATTCTTCAATTGCCGACCTTCATCATCTTCCCACCTTTCTCATCCTCCCCTTCAAAGGATGCCACTTCTGATTGTCCTTGCAGCTCACTCAACCCTCCATAGACACAGTATACGTAGTCCGCTTGACCAATAGCGCCAGACTGAGTCTGATAAGCGACCAAGAGTTCACATCGCGGGCAATTGAAACGGTACTGTAATTCAAGTCCACCAGGTCTGTAACAATGTCAGCCTTGTAGTATGTGTGAAATACCAGTAGCCACCTTTTGACAAACACTCTCCCACCGTCGTTCACGTTGAACTTGAAGATCGGTGCGTCTGCACCCTTCGCCCGCACCACGTATGCATCGTCTGTCTTCCTTTGAGGAAACAGCGAGAGGCGTTTGTCGGATACCAGCTGGGTTACTAGTTAGTGTAGGATAGTTTGTATCCTGGGTATACTGACGATGAACTCCCCGCACAGGCAGTAGTAAACCCTCAATGGACGACCTTCTGATGCAGCCGCGCCTGTATGTTGATCAGACATCCGCTCTTTGGCACGAACAATTTACTAACCGAGAGAACTTGAAACCGCAGATCTACTTACAACCTTAGGCATGATGTCCAATGTGCTATTATTGAGTGAGCAACGTGAGGAGGAGAATGAATCAAGTTCAAAATGCGACGAGCAAGGGTTTGACTGTCCAAAGCGCAGGTCAACATTAGACTTGATCTAAAATATTCAATTCGAATGTAATATTAATGTTTCTCATCCATGAATAAACAGTTTGTGAATTCTCTTGGAAATTAGTTTGATATAAAAACAAGCAAGAAAAGAGTTTCAGTATTGATCTCGGGTTGAAGCAAGCCCGAAAGGCGATGGACTTTTACACTGTTCCAATCATTTACACACTCTAGCTAGCAGCTTACACTGAGCAATTTCTTTTGTTATATGAATGCTGAGATGTTGTTGTGCGAATTTGTTCTGATTATCAACTTGGACATGTCGATGAGATGCCCGCGCAATTGTCGCGTCGCGTCCTTTTCGTCGCGTCCTCCTCGACCTCTTCCACGATGGACAACGACTACTGGTCATTCGAGTCCTGCCTATCTGAACAACAGAAGATCCCATGTACACTGAAGCTCGAAGTTGGAAATCATGGCAATCTACTGGGTGCTAGTGAATCGGACGCAGGTGCCATCATACAACTTTGGTGCAGGCGGTTGACTTGAGCGGTAGTTGCACGTCGGTGGGAAAGTTAGCATTCCGATGTGGCTTGCACCTACTCTGATTCTGAAGTGAGCACTGCTCTACTTAGCATCATGTTTGTGCTTATTACTACCTAGTGACTGGCTCGACTTCAACATCCCGCCTCCTTTTATGCAGCGAGTGAAGCGGGCGCTGAACGCGGATGCGCGAAGCGTACGACTCTCAGCGCTAGTGGGGAACGGAGGAGAGTGGTACGGGTTTGGCAAACTGGTGGCCGATATGTGAGTCCTCTTTTTCAATAAGCGGTCTGTACATGAATGGGTATATATAGTCTCGAGGAATCCCAGGCGAAAGAGCTGCAAGGAGTGCTGCTCACGACATTCAAAGAGCGCTTTGTAGACCTCATGGACCAAGCCCAGCATTTCGGCAGCCTGCCAGGTTCTGCAGCGGATAACATGGGTGACAGAGGATCAGACTTCAGAGAAGGGTTAGAGATGACAGAACGAGAGTGTGCGTCCTCAAGTCGAGCACCCCCTGTCTACGCTCATTTCTACCCAGTGTTTCTGCTTGGGCAGGAAAGTGCGAAAGCTGTACGACTATGGTATGAGAGTACGGACCGGAAGGAGCACTGAAGTACATACCCGCATCAATGTTATATTATATCTCTTTCGACATCTATTGATCTTTCTTGCTCTCTCCGCCTTCTGCTTCTACATGTGGTGATGATGCCGGTTCCTCCGTCCTCGCTAACTCAGCAACGAAACTGTAGACCACTCAGCATCATGAACTGATTCAGAAATAACATGCGTACAACTTGACGCTTGCCCATAACCCAATATCGATCGCCATCAGTGCGAGGAAATGCAGGCTCCAAGTAAGGCACAACAGGGATAAGAAGATGAAGAGCAGAAAGCCGAGCACTACATCCAGTGCGAGCAGGAACTGGGGTCGTAGTGACGATCCAGGTGTAAGTATGTCCGCAAAGAATGATACGATGTCGTTCGTGGTGTCGCCAGGTTCGTTTGCCGTATTTTCTGGTGTGGTGGTGGACATGGTGGAAAGGTAGAAAGGAAAGAAGCGCCCGTGAGTGGCTGTATCCTCCTGGTTGACCTCTGCACAATACAAGTACTTGCGGCTTGGTCTCTACCATGCCCTACGAAAACCGAAATGCCTACTATCTACGAATATCCCCTTATACCGTTCTGCCCATGTATTTATACCTCGACGAACGGCACACATCCTGGATGACGGACACGACCCTCCAGTTCGTGCTGGAAGATCTTCGACATCGGTTTGTCCCTCTGCCAGGTTGGATGAGCCTAGCTGAACTCACGACTTCAGGATAGGCCCGAAGCTGAGGGATGAGAGCGGTACTATCATGAATGCTTCTGCTGCGAATAAGACCAAGCCGAGTGTGGATGTCCATCGAGGGAGTGAGTCATCCCTTCCCAACTTCGGGTCGACATTGACAGGCTGCAGCCACGTATCAATTCGCGTACTTTCTAAGGAAGGCAGATCCACATACTTTGCTCGTCAAGGTAAACGTTCTCAGATCTGGATCATGTGTCTAATACCATATAGCGACGTGATTTCGTCCTGCGACCATCAGCATTCGGAGTGAAGAAAGAAGAGTCTCAATCCCCCGAGCCTCCACCTGTTCGCGGCAAAAAGAGAGGAAAGACAAAACCCACTCCGAAGAAATCCGGTTCAATAGAAACGAATGGCAAGGGAAAGAAGAGGAAGAGAGGTGAACAAGCTGCGCTGGAACGGGATGGTCCTGAACCGAGCGAGGAGGATGCGACGTTACCGCCCAGACGATCAGGCAGGACGAGGGCACAAGTGTCATATACCGAAGACGAAGATGAGGTGGACAGAGAAGACGACGAGGGTGAGGACAACAGAGGGGCACAAGAGGCCGAGGAAGACGATTTCGAGCTTGATGAAGAAGACACTGCAGACGCTGCACCTGAGCCGTTGTTCCGACCATCAACACCTCCCCGCCCTCCTTCGGAGCCCGAAGTCAAGCCGGAGCCGGCTGACCCCTCCTTGAACGGGTCTATACCACCCACACCGACAGACAATAGCGTGATCGACTTCTCCATGGACCCGGACGAAGAGGAGGAGAACAAGCCCAAGCCGGAGCTACAACTGTCCTATCAAGGGTTTTCGATCTTCGGTTGTGCCCTCTGCGTTATCGTAGAGCCTTACCCTCCAATTCGGTACAGCGTGGTGCCGCAGCCAAGAGCAAGGCAGACGAGCTTGCCCGTCTCCTGGGCCAGCAGCAGGAGCGCGAGCATGGAGCCCGTCGGTACTGGAGAGAGCAGAGGGACGACCCCGCTTTTCCGCGCTGAGACGCCTTTCGATGATCAGAGGTTCGCGGCTGGCACGCCTGCGGTAGATAGAGAAGAGACTCCTCTGTTCAGATTGGAGACTGCAGAGCCGGAAATGCGTGGACATCGGTTTGCTGCTGGCCGCCCTGATGGAGATAGAGAACAGACGCCGCTCTTCCGCTTCGAGACGCCCGAACCGGAGATGATGCGAGGTGCGAGCCTTGCCCCCTCTTTGCGCAGCCCGTCGCCCTTTGTCAATGGCGAAGATGAGCCGATGGACGAGGACGGGAGCACAATCATGGAGTTCTCGCAGGTGCTCAGCAGTGCTGGCGCAGGCAGGTTTGGTGGGAGGGATGATGGGGACGAAGGTGGGGAGGGATTCTATGGCGATGCGGATGAAGGAAGTGGGAATATGTGAGATTAGATTGTTGTGCAATATTCTGTAGCAATAATAATACATTGTGTTCACTTCCCCCATCTCGTGCCGCGCTCGCTAGTAGGCGCGGCCAATCTCGCGCAAGATCTCCAAACGCCGGGCCTCATTGACCGTTCTAAATCCATCTGCAGCCATCTCAAATGACGCCTGTCCTCCAGAGAGCGCTCTCAGCCGGCTATTATAGTCCAGAAGCTTGCTGAGCGGTGCCACAGCTTGGACAGTTCGTTTCATCCTAATCGTCCCCTGACCATCTTCACTAGGCATCGCCGAAGGGGTAAGGATTGCAGGAGGGACGTAGATCCCCTCGGTCGGGTAAGTGTCTTCAGCCTCGGCATTCGCACCCAGCTCCTGCACTTCTCCGCCTTTTTCTCCAAAGTCTTTCACTATCTTCCCTACATCCTCCTCGCATACATGCACCGTCACAGCCATATATGGCTCTCTGATCTCTCCTCGCCCAGCGTCCTTCAGCACTTTGCGCAGGGCGAAGGACGCCGCAGAGGCAGCAACAGACGGCGGGGAACCATAGTCGAGTTTAACGCTCTCGAGGGTGATATGCAGCCCTATGACTGGGAGAGAAGAATGAGGCGAGCCGGTAAGCGCAGTCTGGATTCCTTGGGCGACATGGAACAGCGGGTCGAGACTGGAACTCTCATGCGCAGGTGGGGCGAGCGGCTCATTGTTGTATACCACAGCATTGCCCGTCCACTGTGGGTCGTCTTTCTCTCCTTCCTGCTCTTTCAAACTGCGCACGTTCAACACCACCAATGCGCCCACTCGCTTCCCTCCTGCATCTCGCTGCCAGTGCTCCTCCACCCTTCGCGGCTCGAGGCCGAAGAAGCCCTCGCGGTAGCTCACCCTCCTCCGCCCGAACGCGCATGCGACACCCCACTCGTCCCGTAACCTTGACTCCACGATTTCGAGATGCAGCGCCCCAAGACCATGCACGAGCGTCTGTGCCTCCTCTTCATCTTCTGATATTCGCACGCTCGGGTCGGTGCGCGAGAGTGACGCCAGCGCCTCCAGCACCGGGAACGTGTCGTTTCTCGTGGCAGGGACGACGCTAGCCGAGATCACCGAGGGAGGAGGGGTGATGGCGCGCAGAGGCGCCCGAGTCCGGAGATTTGAGACCAGTGTGTCGCCCGTGCGGGTATGCTTGAGTCCGAGTACGACGCCAATCGAACCGAAGGGCAGGTTGTCAACCTCCACGGACTGGTCGGCGTAGATCAACATCAGCTTCGCCACGCGCTCCTTCTCTCCTGTAGTCGTATTCCAAAGCGTGGCGCCTCGAGTCAGCGTACCCGAGTATACGCGGACGAACGTCATCCACCCTTTCATCTTATCCCACCCGACCTTCCAAGCCATCACTTTGACCTCCTCTCGCGCCGCCTTCGTCAGCGCTTCCCCCCCCTTCTCTCGCTCCCTCTTTTCTTCCTTTTGTTCGACATCCACGGGACTTGCAAGCAGCTCGCCAACAAAGTTCATCAGCATTTGCGTGCCGATATGCTTCCATGCGCTTCCAGCAAGCACGGGAAGCACCTCTTCCCGGAGGACAGCGCTCCTCAGTGCGGGCATGATACTGCTCCCAGGGATGCGAAGGTACGGCGAAACAGGGTCTGAGTCGTCGGAGAGGCGCATCAGTTCATCCATGAGCGGTTCGCTCCCGTCAACAAGGCTCTCGATGAGTTTTGTCCGCGCAGGGAGGATCTCTTGCAGCAAGGGATGCTCAGGATCCTCGAACGGCGCCTGTACTTGTCCTTTGCTCAACAGGGCCGGGTCCAGCGTTATCTGGTGGGCGTTACCCGCTTCAGTGTCGGGGGTGTCCCAGTACCACGCTTCGAGGGATACGAGGTCTACAAGCCCTGTAATTCCTGGCTCGGCGAGCTGGTAGTGTTGAGAAGAGGCAGAAGCGAGAGGGAGAGAGACCAGTAGCGGTGTTCGGTGTAGCCGGTGCTCAAGCAGGGAGAGGAGGGAACCGCGGAGAGATGCACCAACCCGGTCGAGCTTGTTGAGGAACACCAAGCGTGTAGCAACGCCATTCCTACCCATTGCGTTAATTTCCCATTCATGGTAAATGGCCCGGGAAGTATGAACACACCTGTCCAGCTGTGCCCAAACGCCTTTAGTCTGTCCCTCAACCCCCTCAACGGCATCGATCAACACGACAGCTCCATCTACAACACTGCTCGCACTCTCAACCTCCATGCCAAAGTCCGCATGCCCCGGTGTGTCAACAAGGTTAAAACTCCATCCTTTCCACCGAACCGGAATACTCGCGCTCTGGATAGTGATCCCGCGCTCTCGCTCAGCGGGAAGGAAGTCCGTCGTCGTACTTCCTGTATCTACCGTTCCAGGAGCAGCGAGATGTCCAGAAGCATGCAGGATCGACTCTGTAAGCGTCGTTTTGCCAGAATCGATATGCGCGAGGAGTGCGATGTTCCGGATGAGCCAAGGGTCGGACTGGTCATGGTTGGGCGCTGTTGCTAGACTGCGGTAGAGCAGACGGGTATGGCGTCGGCATGAGTACGTTCGTAGTAGAGCTCGAAAGGACATTCAGCAAGGACATTCAGTGAGTTGAAGAAAAGAAAAGAAAAGACTTGGGGTGCAATATTTCCACTTTGAAGTTGCCGGCAAGAATGAAATTCAACTTCACGGGACCCTGACAATAAGAAATTTCATTGTACACTCGTGAAAAATACATTATTGCATTCTTGTACAAATATTGTATTGGTCAAGTCAAGAAGATTGCAAGATTCATGCCCCATTGACTGCAGCTTCCTCCTTGGCCTCCTTTTCCGCCTCTTCCTTCGCCTCCTTCTCTTCTTGCTCTACGACCTCCACGTCCAGGGGGAATGTCAATATCGCCGCTACTCCTGTGAGCTGGTTCAACTCTGTGCTTCGGTCAAGAAAGGTACAACCAGTGCAGAGTCAGACGTACGCTGTCCACTCTCATGCATACTGGAGAAGATCAGAGCTTCCCCTCCGCCCTGTCGAACCCTCTCCACCAGCTCGACATACTTCTTCCGCTCTTTCAAGTCGTTGCTCCTAAACAGCTCGTCGCTGATCAACAACGTCCCCACAGCCCCACGTTCCGCTGCTAGCCGGACATGCTCAGGCCCGTACCAAGCGCGCATCTCGTCATTTGCGAGCATCTTGAAGAACTTATCGAGTGCTATCCCTTCCCTTGCGAACTTGGACTCGCGGAGCTGGCTAGACACTTCCGGTGAACGGAGGACCTCGACGAGGGAATGCACGTGCGGGGAAGTGATATGCACTCGGATGAACTTGCTTCGTGCTGAGAGGATGGTGCGGTTGTTCGTCCGCGTCGCTTCGGCAAAGATGTAGTCGTAGACTGCGTCTCTCACAAATCCGGGGGAGGCGATGACGATCACGCGGAGGGTGGCTATAGGCAGATGGCGCAGGAGGGCGGCGTATAATGTAGAGTAAAACCGGTTCAACCCCTGCTCCTGTTCAGTATCAAATCGTCCATACTGGGGCAGTACGGACCTTCTCATGCAGCGTCGTCGACCCAACGCGTTTCCTCGGCACGGGCACCTCGATCCGCTGTCTTATGACAGTCATATGCTCGCTAAGCAAGCATATCGCCGCCGTCCCTTCTCCACAAACAACCGCCCCCACATCGGCACCCCTTCCCTCCACACAAGCCTCCTGCAGTCTCTCTAGCGCAACACTGTCCCACTCCTCCTTCCCCAGCTTGAAATCCCTATTTGCCTCCAGGTCCAGGGTATGGAAAGCCCCCATCTTGACGTACTGATTTTCCGATGTCACTCGGCCTGAGATCTGAAGAGACGCTGTCCCCGTGTCACCCGTGTTGTTTCCCGGGGTCGGGGCGGTGGACGCGGATGCTCCGGGGGAGAACTCGACGCGGGTGACTTCGAGGGTGAGGTTGAGTCGGATCCGTTCGGAGGAGACTGATCCTGTCGTAGTCGTATTCTGCACTCGTCTAGGTCTAGTTAACGACGTTGATAGCGGTAATATGAAGAATCCTCACCGGATTGCAGGTGCGCGAACTTCGTCTCCTACTTGGATGAGGTTGTAAATATGCCACATATCCTCGTCTTCCTCCGGTCGGAGCGTCACATACCCCTACGTTCTCATGTCATCAGCACTCTTAATTAATTTCAACTTGATCACAGTGCGCACCTTTCCGTCCTTGTCTATATGCTTGTTTACTAATTTCATGTTGAGGGTATCAGAGAGATGAAAAGAATGTTCATTGAGAGATCATCGTCAACGGAACCCTGAAAGAAGCATAGCCACTAATTGATGAGGTAAGCAGGGTTTCAATTCGGGGGTGGGGGGTTGTAAGGCAAAACAAGTACTGTCTGTACCTTTTGCTTAAGCAGTCGACGCGCATTTCACTGTTGGAGTTCTTCAAGTCACGTTTCGGAAAATGACCATCCAATCACTACAATACACGTGACATATCTAGTGATAGGACTTCCAAGGAGTTCCGGTCTTCACGTTCCTCCCCATTACGCGTCTACTGCTATTTCGGGTGAGCTTTCCGCGGCAGTAGAAGTTGGAGATAAAATCACACGCGGATCTATAGATTAGGTCGCCAGGCGAAGGGAACGACGCCGTCGCGAGCTTGAGGGCTGAATGTATGTCCGATGGGCCGATGTGGAACAGCAGGGACGGCACAGTCACCACTTGAGCAAGGAATCCCGGGAGTATCCGAGTAAACAAACGGTATGGTTGGGAACTTTGAGCACGACGGTACCGCTTCTAGTTAAAGGAAGTTACTACCACCAGAAATGCGAAGTTTATTGCAGAGAATGAGAGAAGATGCTATGTTGCACCGCGGACATCGGTGTGGAATGGGATATGCCGTGATGGGTTGACGCGGGTCACGCGTTTGTCATGTGCGACGCGTCTCTCCGTTTATTCCTTTTTGTCGCGTCACGCCCCCTTCCCTTCCGCGGGTCACACGGACCCAAATTTGTTCACTATAAGACAACCGTTATTCCTCGCCCTCTTTCTCTTCGTCCTCCATCCCCGTCTCAATCTAAGTCGCGCCTGTCGCGATACATTACTCCTACTACCTTCTCCATCTACTACCACCCATGGCACCCACCGCTACCCAATCATTCTTCGAGGACTTTGACGCGACACCTTCGAAGAAGGCCGCTGCTCAGTTGGAGACAATGTCCCTTGCCACACCACTTAAGGACAAGGCGTTCATGGAGAAGCTCAAGGCGGCTGGTGCACCCGCACAGGAGGCAGAGTCAGAGGAAGAACCGCTCGAAGAATACCGCAAACGCTTTGTTGGCGACCTAGAGTGTGAGGAGAAGGATGAACCCCTACTCAAGTCAACACAACGTCGCTTTGTCCTCTTCCCCATCCAATATCATGAGGCACGCTGCCCATTTTTCTGCTACAGTCGCACCTACTCACAGCCTTCTAGATCTGGCAGATGTACAAGAAGGCAGAGGCATCCTTCTGGACAGCAGAGGAGATGGACCTGTCCAAGGATCTCCATGACTGGCAAAACCGTCTGAACAATAACGAGCGTCATTTCATCTCCCACGTCCTTGCTTTCTTCGCTGCTTCCGACGGCATCGTCAACGAGAATCTCGTTGAGCGGTTTAGCAATGAGGTGCAGGCTGCTGAGGCCCGATGCTTCTACGGTTTCCAAATAATGATGTGCGCGTTGCTGACCGCTGTTAACGAGCATTAGACTGACCTGTACCCAGGGAGAACATCCACTCAGAGACATACTCTCTCCTGATTGACACATACATCAAGGATGCCGAACAGCGTGAATATCTCTTCGATGCCATTGATACCATTCCATGCATTAAGCGCAAGGCCGACTGGGCATTGAAATGGATCTCGGACAAGCGTTCGACCTTTGCTGAACGTCTCGTCGCCTTCGCCGCTGTGGAGGGCATCTTCTTCTCCGGCTCCTTCGCTGCCATCTTCTGGATGAAGAAGCGCGGTCTCATGCCCGGTCTGACATTCTCCAACGAGCTCATCTCCCGCGATGAGGGCATGCACACCGACTTTGCATGCCTACTCTTCAGCCACCTCCGCCGGCGCCCACATCCCGACACCGTCCGCAAAATCATTACTGAGGCGGTACTGATCGAACAAACTTTCCTCACGGATGCCCTTCCTGTCGCGCTCATCGGCATGAACTCGAACCTAATGAACCAGTACATAGAGTTCGTCGCCGATCGCCTTCTTGTCGCTCTCGGCAACGAGAAGGTCTATAACGTCACGAACCCCTTCGACTTCATGGACCTCATCTCCCTTCAGGGAAAGACAAACTTCTTCGAGAAACGAGTATCGGACTATGCCAAGGCCGGTGTAAACGTCTCCGCTGCCCAGAAGTCCAAGCCTTCGAAGCCAAATTCAACAGGCTCAACCGAGGTGCAACAAGAAACACCCATAAGCTCAAAGACCTTCACACTGGACGAGGACTTCTGAGTGCCCCTGGCCGATCTTACTGTTTCTTGTTTCCCTTTATCGCTCATCTCAACCGGGATAGATAGATAGTGTATTACTACCTGCTGCATTGTTACAAATCACCTTTCAACCACTGTTACATGTTAACCCCACTCGCTGTTTATACTTTGTGTTTAGTATTCATTGCCAAAATACATACCCGAGGATCATGTACTCTCGTGCCTGTGCTGGATGTGGACAGGCGAGTGTGACAAGTATATTTGGTAGCTAGCTCTACATGACAGCGCGCTGACGCCTGTCGGCTGGTGTCCGAGCTGGGCGGAGCACACCCGACCGCAACAATCCGAGCACGGCGGTCATTGCACAAGTACATTACAGGCTTTAGACTCCCCACCGTGAGCATTCCCGAGGCACCCGGCACTTCGGTGCGACATGAAAAGAGTCGATGGATAGCCGATCGTGGTTACTGTTGTGATGCAATGAAGGCTAGTGATTGCGGGTCTTGGGGACTGGAATGTTCAGTTAAAGGTATTTAGGCGTGAATTTTGAATTAAAGTACCGGCGGACATTCTAGTATCAAAGTAATCGTACAATAGTGAAGAATTTCCTTGCAGGTGTGCAGATCTGAAGTCGGGCCGATGGGTTGGGACAACTTAGAATGGCTTGCGATTGGTTCCGAACAACTACCCTTCAGGGAAAGCCTCCGCGCCCGGGGGCTCTGGGTTGTGCTTCCCTCCTAACATCGGTGCTGAATAACACTTCTCTTGCTGTGCTACAACAAACTCTTAGGGCTTGTGCACTCTCTGCAGGCTGTCCCACTTCTTACCTTGGGAATCCAAGGAAAGAAGGACGTAATCAGTCCAACCGGAAGCGGATGCCGAGTGTGGCGACGCGACGCGGTGGCCAAGCACGGGATCAGCACGTGCTCCGAAGGTTCAGTCGTGTTAATACCAGGCGCGTGCCTCCGTACCTTGAACGTTAATTCTGACCCGTCCTATTTCCCTGTTGCCCCACTGTGGGGGCGCCTATCCATGGGAACAAGCCAATACCAGCTGGAAAAATACCACCCTGATTGCCAATTATGGCATTCTTTACCGGTGCGGCGCCCATCTTGTTACCGTCTTGTGAGCAATCTAGCATTTTGAGGGCGCTCATAGCCCAGGGCTGGGCCTTGCCATTAGGCCCGGCTGCAGAACGTCACTTGATAATGCGATGCGATGGCCAGCGCTGTGTATTTATCATCCGACCTCTGGTCACGAAAGCTCATCCATACCTCCCTCTCACTCTTCTGCCGTCAAGGTGCAGTAAAGGCCTCCCCAACCGTCCTCTGTTTACATACTGTCTCCGTAACGTGATCTTGACGACAACGAAGAGACAACATCGTATCGAATACGAACTCTTTCCCGGTTGCAACACACCCTCGTCCGTTGCCATCCTCTTTCGTTCGATACGATCGACATGCCGAGCTTTCCGTTCTTCAACTCTTCGAAACGCAAGGAGAAGCGTGCTTTCTCCAACGCTTCTCAAACATCTTCGGCAGCCTCATCATCTGCCTTCTCGTCGCGCTCAAATACTCCTGATCTTATCCCTCCCACCTTCCCGCAATTCGCCCGACGTGGCTCTGAGCCCGCAACTCCACAGTCCCATGGACTTCGCTCACGTCCACCACCGATCGTCCACTACACCCCTGTCGGACCTTCAATCGGCACTGGCCCGTCTGGAGCAGTCCTACAGAGTCCCCGCTTGACAAGGCGTGGGTCGGACAATGTAACGACTTCGCCAAGGAAGCGTTTGCTTCTGCCCGTTTCCCCTGCTCGTGTACTTTCGCCTCCCCTACCGCCCCATCCAGCAGTCGCATCCTCGTTAACCCCACCGCAATACGCGGCCGGATACGCAGGGTCGTTCAACCAGCCGCGGTCGTTGACCCCAACACCAGAACAGCTGCGGTCGCGTTCCTTCGGGATGCAGGCAGAGATGACGCCGCGTTCGGTACTGTCCGCCAGCGGCCCTGCTCGCACACCCACTCGTCCACCTCGGCTTGATCTTGATGAGTATGACGACGATTTTCTTGCTCCTCCGCCTCGTCGATTGTTCGTGGGTGCGCCGACGAAGGTTCCCGAACTTGACGAGGTCTGGTCTGTATTCTTGGAAGATGCCGAAGAAGACGCGGACAGTCTAAACGAACTGCCCCCACAACCACGGCGGCGCGCGCGATCACCGGTACCGCCTGTTATCAACGTGATCCAAGCGACTGAGCCTGCCGATCCCGCGCCTGTACCACAACGTCCCAACGGCCTTATGCGCGCGTTCAGCGAGCCACCCACGCGCGCGTTGCCTTCCACTCCTTTGCAGGAGTCGTTTTCCTTACAGGCCTCCCCGGAAATCATCAGTAAGCCCATAACGCCGCCAGCAACACCTGCTCATCCTAGGTATCGCGTGCCGTCTCTTTCTCCCCTCGAAGCACTAGACGTGTCGCTGTCAATGGCGCGTGGTTTTCCTTCGGCGGGGTCGAAGTCCAGCCTTGCCTCCGGGCTGTCGTCAGCACCGAGCACACTTTCGGTAATGAGCTTGCAAGACGCGCTCAACTATTCCATCTCCCTGTCCGCATTTCCCAAACCTCCCGCATTGGATGCCGTCCAGGAAGAGGCGGTGCACAAGGTTGAGGTTGAAGGCGAATTGGTCGAGCTGCCATATTTGTCGCACCTCCCAACTCCGCCCATCTCTCCACCTGCTCTCGTCTCGATCGGCAGGACTGGCACGCTACGTGCTCGCGCGTCGACACCCACCTTCAACCAAGGTCGCATCGCCATACCGTCCTTCGGCACCATCATGGACGCGTCAAAAACGCTGGAGGAACCGGCACCGATTGACGATAGAGAATCTTCGTCGGACGAGTCATTTGCCCTGTCACAGTTCTCCCCCTCGAGCGCGAATAGCAGCGCCCACCATCGTAGAACGGTCGACAGAAACGATTCGTTCTCTTCCATTTCCTCTGCCTCCGATGTGGTCCAGGACTTCTCCGACGACGAAGATGATTGCCAATCGACAGACCCATACGATGAGCACACCCTGCACATCATGCCCCGTGGTTCGCCAAGGCCGTCCTTCGAATTCGATGAGGTCCAGCCTCAACGCAGGGACTCGTTCGAGTTTGACGACCCACAGCCGATGAAAAAGGCCCCGACTCGTCCTGTGACCCCGATGATGGTTTCGAAGGAGAGGATGCAGATGGATTTGCCAACTCTGCCCTTTGTGACAAACATGGACATCGGTTCTCTAACGCCAAAGGTGTCGGCTAACCGGTCTCCATCTCTGTTCCATGTTGGCTGGTCTCCTGCACCGGGGACCGTCGAATACGGGTATGCTGTGTGATCCTTCCCCATTGACAGCGTTTCTTTCACGAACAATGTGTATCCATTATGAACCCAAAGATGTAACTGAACGAATACGAAATTAGCTGTATCGAATAGTGTACGACAAAGTTGAATACCGAATACGAATACAAGTTAAATGTTATACATCGCGTCTCGGCCTATCCCATAGGCAGCCTCATTGGGTTTTGCGCACCTCCAGCTTCTCTTTGGCTTGCTGTGTCTGCAGCTGGTCTTGCATGTCCTCGGCTATCGCAACCATGATGTAGCCGACGAGGACGAGATTGGCAACAACAATAGCGGCAATTGCCGCGATGTTCGTATCTGACATGCACTTCGTTAGCAATTAATCGGTTTTTACTGACATGTGCGTACCTTTGGTAATATACCACGTCATACCGAAATATGTGCCTATTGGACCGACGGCTAGCATGAGGCTGAACAAAGCCAGTTTGGCCAGAACACCGCTGCAACCGAACATTGTCACCTTGGCGGATAGTATCGTTAATTTAATCGACCTACCCAATCACTGTCTGTTCTACTATTCGCGCTGGTGCGGCTTGTACGCTCATGCTGGGAGAGGTTGAAGTGGAAGTCTTGAGGTGAACGCGCCGCCTCGACGCGATGAACTATTTCAGGGATCTTTCAGTTGAGGACGACGTGTTCGTTGTGTCTATACGATGGCTTCTCCCACATCATCACTTAGTCGGCGACGGCCATCCGTGGCACCAGTGAACCCATCTACTTTGTCCAAGTCGGTGGAGATTGTATCGAATGACGCGCGTCGAAGGGTGCCTTGGTTCACCTCGGAAGAGCGGGACGTGCTGGTGCTGAGCACAGTAATGAAAGTGTTGCTGTTTCCCGCATAGTGGGTTCTGACTGTTCGTAACATGTATTACTGAGCTGACTTGGATCAGTCATTCTACCGACTTTGAGGTGCACAGAAACTGGCTGGCCATCACCCACAGCCTACCAATCTCCAAGTGGTACTACGATGTGCGTCAGCTGTGTTACCCTGAAGGTCAGCCGAGCTAACGCCCTGCAGACGACGTCGGAATGGACGCTCGATTACCCGCCTTTCTTTGCATACTTTGAATACCTACTATCATGGCCTGCATATTTCATTGACCCGGCAATCACGACGCTATCCAACTTGAACTATGCTGCCTGGTCCTGCATCGCTTACCAGCGCTCAACAGTCATTCTCACAGAGCTTGTCCTGGGCGCTGCACTTCTCAGGCATGTAGGCGTGCCGTGCCCCCATTTTTGATAACGATCCTGATACATTGGCCAGATTTGTGAGGACGTCAAATGATCCCAGTCTCCAACGTATCATCAGCGCTTCCCTCTTCCTTCATCCGGGATTCATCATCGTGGATCACATCCATTTCCAGTATAATGGGTTTATGTTTGGGATCTTTCTGTGGTCGATTATTGCCTCCAAGAATGCGAGTATATTCGTCAACTATCGATGCCACATATTCTTACCCAGGTACAGGGCCAATTGCTCACAAGTGGAATTCTGTTTACCGTGCTGCTCAACTTCAAGCACATCTACATGTATATTGCTGTACGTCATCCCAGTGACCCTTGTTTCATATACAAATCTCAGTTGACTGTAGCCTGCATACTTCGTATTCTTGCTGCGCGCGTACTGCTTCTCGCCCAACGGAGGATTCTTGTTACAGAACTTCGTCAAATTAGGAGCGTCTGTCGCCGGCATCTTCACTGTTTCTCTTGGCCCGTTTCTCGCTATGTCCCAAATCCCTCAGCTCTTGTCCCGCTTGTTTCCATTTACAAGAGGCTTGAATCACGCATACTGGGCAGCAAATGCCTGGGCATTAGTGACTGCTGGTGATCGAGTGCTGCTTTTGTGTCCGTCTTTTCTCCGTCTGGTAATCTTGACGAACTGAGACTTCTGATAGGGGCAAAGATCAGAGGTGCAAACACAGCGATCGATACGTCTGGAGTCGAGTCAACCTCACGAGGACTCGTTGGAGACACCCATTTTGCTATCCTGCCTAACGTCGAGCCGAAGCATACCTTCATCATAACCATTCTTTTCCAACTACTCTTCCTGGTTAAGCTCTGGCGCAAGCCCGACTACAAGTCCTTCGTCCATGCTCTCACCCTATGCGGGTACTGCTCATTCATGTTCGGCTGGCACGTACACGAGAAAGCCGTACTGCTAATCCTCGTACCGCTGAGCTTACTGGTGGCCGAGGATTATGCACATTACCGGACCTTTGTGATCGTTAGTATGGCCGGCATCGTTGGTCTGTTTCCGCTTCTGTTCACTCCTGCCGAGTGGTTCATTAAGGTTGGATATACGGCAGTCTGGTTCGCGGTGACATTGCCGGGTCTGGCAAGGCGGGTACCGAGGTAACCATATCCCCTTTGATTTGACGACATCGTTAATCATTTGATAGGCCAACTCCATCATGGATAGGAGAGATTGTTCACCGGTTGGAGGGGATGTACATCTACGGTTTCGTCATTCTTCAGATCGTGGTGACAGCTTTGAACGCTCTTCTGGCATGGAAGTCCCCGAACGACTCCCCTCTATCCAAGAACTCGTTATCACAAATGGAGTTCCTTCCTCTGTTGTTAACGAGTGTCTACTGCGCTGTAGGCATTACGTGGGCTTTCCTATGTTTATCATGGTTGTACATCAAATCATAATAATGGATACATGAATGAGGAATCTATTTCTTATAGATACAAACGACATCCTCGTCTTCCAAAATATGTTCCAGCCCGACCTTTTGTCCTCTCGCATGCTTGGCACTAGCTCCCCAAACCAACGCACTGTGACAATGTTAAATGCAGTGCCCGCCACATAAATGCAGCGGCTTACTACTTCAGTTGCTTAGCGATTTCCTTATGAATGGCGTTGCAAAAGTCTTCTACTGATGATTTTCCCCGTCGGAGGACGACAGGTTCACTGTAATCCGGTGCTAAACCTCGAGGCTTCGTATACACGCGCACCAGGTCAAGCTTGTCCCACATGACGTCAAGGAGCTCGTCAACGTTCATCCATTCCCGTGAAGAGACAGGCACGGAATTCGGGATTTTGTAAAGCAGGTTCAACTCTTCAATAGATATTGCGTCGATCTTGTTGAGTACGTAGATTGCCGGTATATACACTCGGTTGCCTTCGATGACATCAATGAGGTCTTCCGGCGTTGCGTTAGGCTCTCGGACGACAATATCGCAATTGGACATCTTATACTCTGCCAAAATGGCCTTGATTTCATCTTGATCCAGGTTCGTCAGGGGAACAGTATTGCTGATAGCGATCCCGCCCTTGTCCTTCTTCCTCACAGTAATATTTGGCGGTTTCTTGTTGAGCCGAATCCCAAATCCTTCCAATTCGCCCTCGATAATCTTCTTGTCACCCAGTGGCTTCAGCACGTCGAGCACAATGAATATGAGGTTGCATGTTCGCGCTACGGCGATGACTTGCTTTCCTCGACCTCGACCATCAGCCGCTCCTTCAATAATACCAGCTGCAGACGCTATCAGCAAGGTGCTATAGAACTCCTCCAATTCCACGCACGCAGATCTAATATTTGTATCGGTGCACCATGTACCTTCAAGGTACCCGGTACTGTTGTCAAAGTCTACAAGTGCTTTTCAGTCATGTGGATGGGGATCTAACAGAGTTTGGCGAACCGTGAACGCATACTCTGCAACTTCAGAAAAAGTGCCCGTCAACTTGGTCATCAATGTCGACTATTCCACCATCAGTTCACTGAACACTTTGATGGGCGTAGAAAGCTCACCTTTCCCACAGATGGGAAGCCAACGAATCCAACACTGGCAATACCAGTCCTTGCGACGTCGAACCCGAGCCCTCCGCCTCCTCCACCTCCAGTCTTGGGGTCGATTAGCTCACGTCGAAGCTTAGCGAGCTTGGCTTTGAGGAGGCCTAAATGGTATGAAGTGGCCTTGTTCTTCTGCGCTGTTTGACAGGTCAGTCGGGTTGCATAGACGGTTGATGCTGATGTACCGACTTCTTGCCTGCACCAGTCAGTGTCTTGCAGAAAGTACTTTGGCAACAGGACTCACCATCTCATCTTCTATCTCCTTGATTTTCTGCACGGTCGTCATCTTGTACTATCTTTCTGTATATCTCACACGCAGCCAGCCAGAGAAGAAGGAAGAGTAGGACTGTCTAGGTGATATACCGGACCAAAGTTGCGATACAGGGTCCACACATTCGGTCTATAAATTTCAAGGTCATGGCATGATACTTTATTGACATTGCCTAAAACTACACAGGAGATGCGAATGCAAATCAAGTAAACCACTCGTTCTACACTACGCTGTATCTTCCCACCGGGGCTCCTGGTCCTCTCGACTCGGCCTGGATAGCCGCCGTCGAGGCCTCCACAAGGAGACGCTTGATCTCCCGAACAGCAGCCTCGACCCTGTACTCCTCGTTCGACTCGATTAGCAAGTGAAGCTTTGGCGGGCCTTCCAAAGGAGGTTCTTTGCCTGGATCGTAATAGACACCTGACAAATCATCATTAGTATCTGTTCCGATAGCCAGAGGAAATGTAGGTGCTTACCTTTGTTGGTTACAGAAGCGCCAGTCATATCGATCAGCTGGCTCATGGTCTCCTTGTTTGTGACCTTCCAGCGAGCCTTTTGTGGGTAATCGTTGATCGGGATGATCGCATGGAAATCGGTTGCGTCCGGATTCTTGGACTTGCCCAAGTCTTCGAACCCAGCACCCGCGGCCGCCATCGTCAACTTCATGGCGCGAACCTGGGCGGCAAGACGAGCAGCAGCACCCTGAGCATTCCTGAAAGCAGCCTGTAGCGCCTCGTCTGAAGGATTGGCTTTGGCATATTTGTCCGCCATGCGAAGTGCGCCCTGAGCCTTCTGTTCTTCCTCCTGGATACGGGCCAATTTCGCCTGAGCGGAAGACGTTGTAAGCAGCCCATGGGAGGTATCCGGTGCGGGCCCGCGCTTGATTTCCACCTTGAAATCGCCGAAAGTAAGATCTGCATCCTTGGTTGCTTTGGCCGCAGGTGCAGCGGCGGAACTACCGGCAGGCTTTACACCTTCTTCTTCCTCGAATGAGGTGGCCGGCTTAGGCTCTTCACCCTCACCGTACGCGTTCCGCTCAGCTTTCATCTTCGTATCACGATCCTTGTCCAGCTTATCAAGACCCTTACCGCCAAAGCCAGAGCCTGCAACATGAGCTTTCCCAGTACGGACCTTCTCGAGGAATCCGTTTGCCATCGAAGACAGCTCTTCGGGAATCTTGGCTTTACTCGCCTCGAGGGCACGGTAGATGTCGACCGAGTACCGTTCTTGTTCTGGAGTGATGAAGGTGACGCATGTGCCCTTATTCCCCGCACGGCCTGTACGGCCGGCACGGTGAACATAGTCCTCCATGTGGTTCGGCGCGTCGTAGTTGATTACGAGTTTGAGTTGCTTGACGTCCAACCCACGAGCAGCGACGGAGGTCGCGACAACAACAGGTACAACACCGGATTTGAAGTCCGCGATGGTGGAGTCGCGGTCTACCTGATCTTTTCCACCGTGGAGGGACATAACGAGATATCCCTTGCGCATCAGCTCCCTCAGTAGGTTGTCTGCCGCTTCCTGTCGATCAACGAAGATCAGCGTCCGGCACTCTGGATCCTCGTTGTAGGTCTGGCCAAGAATCTCGAGCAAACGGTTGAATTTGGTATCCTCTGGCCGGACTTCAACGATTTGCTCGATCTCGGGTGCAACAACTGAGCGGCCACCGACGGTGATCTCTAATGGCCGATGGAGGATCTTTCTGGCAAGTGAGTCCATCTGCTTGGGAAACGTCGCAGAGAAAAGAACTGTTTGGCGATCAGGCCGAATATTGTTCACGATTTTCATGACCTACGCCAACGTCTTCAATATGCTGTGTACCAATGATATAAAGGTCTATTCACCTGAGGCTCAAACCCCATGTCGAACATCCGGTCTGCCTCGTCCAGCACCAAATACGTGACTCTCTTCAGGTTGGTCACCCTCCCCGAGTTCGCCGTCAACAGGTCAATCATGCGCCCCGGTGTGCACACGATGATCTCCGCGCCCTTCTTCATCTCTGCAATCTGGTCCTTGATCGGGCTTCCGCCGTATGCGCATACAGCGCGAAGGTTCATCACTTTCAGGAAGGGCTTGCATTCCCTGTGAATCTGGACAGCGAGCTCTCGTGTGGGTGTCATGATGATCGCCATTGGTCCTTCCATAATCTCGATTGGACGCTGGTCCTTGATGTGACGGAAGAGAGGAAGAAGGAAGGCGATTGTCTTGCCTGAACCAGTCTTGGCAACACCGATCACGTCACGACCGGACATAATAGCGGGGATGGCTTGTGCCTGAATGGCCGTCGGGGCCGTGTAGCCCAAACGTTTGATGACATCCAGACTGAATGAGTCATCAGCACCTCCTCGTTGGTGGAATATAGAAGTGCGTACCATACAGAAGGTAAACCACAGTGAGCCCACCTTGTGATCGGCTTTGGGCAGTCCTGACCGCGAATCTTGATCCCATCCAGGGAAAGCCGCAGCAGGCCGACTCCTTCTTCGTCCATGTCAGCGATCTCAGGCGGTTCATGGTAGAATTCTTTGCGGAATGACTCATATGCGATCTTGGCGTGATCAACAACACCGACATCCTTCTTCTTGGCCTTCTTCGCTGCCAGTCTACACATGTAAAGATCAACATGCTGATCCAAATGCAATTGTAAAAAGTTGGACGTACGCAAGGATATCCTCGGGCTTGAGATCTGTCGCGTCGAGTTCATCCTCGACCGCTCCAGCACCTTCTTCCTCCTCTTCCTCATCCTCATTTTGTTCATCTTCCACTCTAAGACCAAACCTCTTACGGTCTTCGGCATTGACCTTCTTCACCTCTTCCTTGACGCCGCTCATGAAAGCCTCTAAGGGGTCTTCCTCATCCTCTTCCATCTCGTTCCCATTCGCGGTGTCGCCGTTCGTGGTAGCAACCGCGGTGGCTGAGGTCGAGTCAACGTCCATCTTGTCTTCTGCTAAAGCAGCGGCAGCTTCATCTGGAGTCGGCCGCTCGCGTGCTTCTCCAGAAGGCGGGGCACCCTCATCCCCATCCAGGTCGCCAACCTCTTCCTCATCTCCGGCATCAACACGCATGTCAATTTCCGGCATATCTCCTAAAGCTATGAGCTGGCGCGTTGGACCTTCTTCATCCCCCAATGCGGCTACCGTCTTCTTTGAAGCTGAGGTCTTTGCAGCACCGGCTTTCTTCATATCAACTTTCATGCCCAGGCCGCCAAGGGCCTTACCGAGCAGCGCGGCTCCGGGTTTAGCAGTAGAAAGAGCTCCTGAGAAGGATCAAGTGTTTAAGCATCGTTCGAAATGCATATATACAGCATGAAGACTCACCGTTCGCGGATCCGCTGGCAGCAGCTTTAGCAGCAGCGACCGCGCGTTCTTTTGCACCTGCAGCCTCATGCTCTTTCTTCAGTTGCTGTTGGCGCTTCCACGCCTCGAGTTTCTCTCGTTTTCGACGCTTCTCGTCATCTTCTGCCGTGGCAGGTGTGGCGACACCAGTGGGTGTTATCGGAGTCGACGGCGATGCATAGCGGTCACGTTGTGGAGAACGGCCATTTTCGCGACGAGACGTACCACGATCGCGTTCCCTATCCCGCTCGCGATCCCGTTCCCGATCTCGGTCACGATACCCATCTCGGTCGTGTCGTCGGTCGCGGTCGTCATATCTGTCCCTCTCTCTGTCCCTGTCGCGTTCTCGCTCACGATCTCTGTCACGATAGTCCCTATCTCTTTCTCTCTCCCTATCCTTTTCTCGGTCGCGATCACGATACGAGTCTCGGTCTCGACCGTCTCGACCGTCTCGACCGTCGCGTGTGTCCCTGGCGTCCCGTGCCTGATGGCGCCTCGTCGGCTCGGGGCTGTCAGCTCGTGAGTATGAATGTTGCTTACGGCGCTTGGATGGTGCGTCGGGTGACGGTGAACGAGTATGCCGTGGCATATTCTCGTATGCTTTGCTAATCCCTTGATCCTTACAGTTAAGGAGTGATAAAGAGAAAGCAGGCAGGCAAGGTAAATGCTGTCGACCAAGTTGAATCTGAGTGACTGCGATAAACTGAATGGGATAAGAAAGAAGGGAATATGCCTCCGAACTACGGGAACAGATTATCACCGAGGTTAATCCGTATTTGGTAATTACGCGTTCAGCCTAGTGACTCCTCGTCCACTTCACCTTCGCTGTCGAAGACGACGACGACGACAGAAAAGACGACGACAATGGCAGCCAACCAACTCGACCCGTCAGCGCTGATGAGCACGCTCATCACTCTCCTCCCCGCCGACGAGCCCAAGATCTCCAACCCCCTCTCAGCAGTGACAGCACTGCTGCATACCATTCTCTCCGGGCTGTCCTTCCGCCTCCAATCGCACAGCGATGCCCCGCTTTCCCCTCCTCCCGAGTCCAACGTCCTTCTTTCAGACTGGGCGACCCACTCTCCAGAATCCCATACTTTGCTATACAAACACCCACGCTCATCTCTTACGTACCTCTTCAAAGTCGTCCGACTAGGGGACAAGGCCCTTATCCACGGGCGCTCGCTCGAGTCCCCCGCGACAGCAAGTGTCGAGCTCACCATCGCTGACTACACTTCTGCTTCCTTCTGGCCCTGGGAGAAGAAAGACGGTGCCGACCCCCTGGTGCACGGGTTCATCTCCTCCAACCGCGTAGCAGACTTCGCGAGCCTTGTCAAAGTAGGACTAGTCGCCAAGCTCGCCCCAGGGCTGGAGAAAGAAGGGCTGGAGACGTCCTCGGAACAGCAACCTCCTCCGCAAGGTGGACCTTCCCGACCCCGTCAACCTCCCGCTCCAGGTCCCGGACCACCCTTCACGCATCCCCCGCGTGAGCCCTATGCCGGTCCACGTAACCCCCTCTCAATAGGCGCGGACGACCTCAACCCCCCCGGACTGCCGCCTAGCAACCCCTTTGCCCCAGGACGCCTGTTCGACCCGAACAGTGGGGGGATGTTCGTCGGCCCCAGTCATCCCATCTTCGGGGATCGCGGTGTAGGCGGAATTGGGGAGCTTCCCGGTCCAGGCCGGCGATGGGGTGGCGATGGTTGGTTGCCGGAGGGCGCCGTCCCCCCCGGAGCGAGGTTCGACCCCATCGGCCCCGGGCCTAATCCTCGTTTCCCCGGGCCTGGAGGTCGGCTAGGAGGAAACCCTTTCGGAGGAGGAGCGGGTAGGATGCCGCCTGGATTCGGAGGTGAGCCGGATAACGACGAGTTCCCGCCTTCTGGGATGGAGAATGAGGGGAATGACATGCCACCTGGGATGGTGGGACCGTCTTCTGCTACAAGAGAACATGAGACTGATGAGCATCCAGCGTGACATGTTTAGTTGAACGATGGGCATCGGGTGAGCGCGGTATTTGGAAAGAGTCGTTAGCAGGGTTTGAGGTGATTTATGGGCAGGGCGTTAGTCAAGCTCGGACAAATGAAGTCTGGCATGAGGAATGATTATGATTTGTACTTGTGAAATACTATGTTGTAACGTTGTACTAAGCCGTGATCAATGTGATTCTGTGTGTACACGAAGCGTCCATTAGACAGTCCATTACCATTCTCTCCACCAAACCATATGCACACTATTATGACAGATTAAGCCCGCTGCGAAGAGCATCGACCAGCACCCAGCTTGCCGTGTCCCCACTGACGTCGAACATGTTCACACCTCTGAGGTTGGCCTGGCTGGCGTATTGTGCTTTGACAAAGAGCGAGTCTGGATCGTCGTAAGTGACGACCTGATCGGCAGCAGTCGATTTGAGCCATGGTGTGGCGGAACAGTCATCCCAGTTCTTGACGAAGCCGTTGTCGCCGACCCATTCGTTGCCTTGCTGTGTGAGTGCGCCTTGGCTGATCAGCTCCCGGAAGATGATCTGACCGTCAGAAGTACTCCCAGCGTCGGACGTGACTTGCAAAGCTCGACGCATGTATGCGCGCTTGTCGTACAGGTGGTCGACAGATGATTGGGAGACATAACCGTACGAGGGTACGCCGAGCACGATCTTGTTCGCGGGGAACTTGGCGTTCGTCCATGCTGCTACAGCAGCCATGGCGTTCGCTTGCGGATAGATGGAGTTGCCGCATTGGTCGGAGAGAGGTGCATTTGACCCGGGCGTACTGGACGAGCCGGAGACATCGTAGTTCATGAGCGTGATCCAGTCGAGTTGCTGCGCGAAAGGCGACATGTCGTTCGATGGATTCCCGTCTGCGTCTTGCCATGGCCAGTCTTGGACAGCAGCACTGAGGACGGCACCTGACGGTAAAGTATTCCGGAGCAGCTTGAAGAACTCCAGCAGATTCGCAGTATCCTGCGGTGAGGCGCCATTGCTTGGAGAAGCAGCAGCAATGCCAGGATATTCCCAATCGCTATGCATTTATGAGCTTTTGAACAACCATATGCGGACCATATCTTACATGTCGATACCATTCAGATTGTACTGATGATAGAGGTTAGCGATGTTCTGCACGAACGTATGCCGATTAGCGTCGCTCGATACAGCGGCGGAAAAATGACTGCATTTATGTGAGTTCCAGGATGAAAGCAAGAAACTGAGAACTCACGCGCTGCCAGTCCAGCCACCAATACTCAGCTTCACGCCCTTTCCCTTCGCGTGCGCCGCTTTCACCAGCCGCTGGAGCAATTGCTCCGAATCGTCCTCCGTAAACTGCAAGTTGAAGTTCTCGTCGGGAATAGCAAAGGCGAAGTCCATCCAGTTGAACCGATCAAAGTCGACTTGTTCTGGGGAGATGATGTTGGATGCCCAGTCCGAGTAATAGGCCGCGATGACGGTGTTAGATGATGGCGCAGCGGATGAGGATGTAGGTGATGCAGATGACGAGGAGGTAGTCTTGGACGTAGTAGCAGCGTGGCCTTTGGTATTGCTAGAGTGGGTGGATGAAGATCTGGATATTTGTGTGCTGCTACTGGAGCTCAGGCTTGTGCGACTGGAGGTTGAGGTAGGCGAGGTGACGGCCACCGAGGTCGCGTGCGAATGAGATGCATTCGCAGAGCATTGCGATCTTCCTTGGACTTTGTGTTGTTTCACAGGTGCAGCCCCGGCCAGAGTCGCTACAAGGGGCAAAAGAAACAGTGAGGCGCGCAGCGCGACCATTATGTTAATGTTAGGAATGAATGTGGGGGATGGATGGTGATTACAGCCAGTGTAAGCCGGGTCAACCGGAGTGATCAGAGCGAGATCAACTCGAAAGATGAAGTGGGAGGTGAACAGCCGTACACTCGTGAGGGTGATGGCAAGGTGACAGACAGAGGCCAAGACGACGCGGGTCGCAGCTCTTCTTTGAGGCCATAGAAGCACCCATCCGGATCAGATTGGACATGGCCGTTGCGTCACTCAGACAGACACACGGCGTGCCTGTGCTAATGGGGGGCCGAGAGGCTGGTTAAGGCAAACTCCGCATTCGACGAGTTGACACGTCCGACGGCAGATTGATCTAGGTCACATTGACTGATCGGATCATGCACCATTCATTTTTACTTCCAGAATTGGATAGACCGTTTCACATAGAGAGGTCAGCATAGCTCCACAGGTAGAGAAGGTATGAGCCATTCAAATAAGATTGTCAGAAGCCCAATCCAGACGTGACAAGCTCGTGGTAGTAAAACAAGCACTTCGACTGAGACTCTCAAAGGGTTCGACGCGTCTCCTCGTACATCACGTGATCAGTCAAGGCAATTTGGATGCCAGCCCTCGAATCCGCCTCTCGCGTGTAATATGTGTAATATACATGTCTTCTACTGCTCAGAGGCACCATCCTGCACCTGATCTAGTGGTTGTCCTTCAGGAGTCATGATACCATTAGGTGTAACAATCATATCCAATGGCCAGTCGTGCGGTTCAATGGGGATCCGAGGCACAATCTGCTCCGCCAGTGCAAGGCCCACTTTCTCAGGGTTAGAATAGTCCATCCACAGCACTACCTACTTACTCAGAATCGGTCTTGATCCCTTGCTATGCGTTGATGCGTAGTGTGAGAGCCACTTGTCGTAGAAGCCTTTGCCGTGTCCAAGTCGGGAAAGGTTCCGATCGAAAGCAACACCTGCTCCACCATGAGTTCGACTTACGTAGTTCGGCAATCCCATACCAGGCATCAGGACAAGATCCACATTCTCCGTGTACATGCTCGCCACTAAACTCACGTCAGCACCCGAATACAGCAGGAAAAAGCCCACCAACAGTCTTCGCGCTTGATGCCTTCTGGCCCGTCAACGGTGGGCTCAGGAATCCCCCATGTGTTTTTACTCAGGCCGTTCAGGTCATGGAGCGAATACAATCTGAGCATGCTCATCCACTGGTATTTCCCCGCTCCAGGGAGCCTGTTAGCAGCCCTGCTGTTCTTACGCGCAAGGCGATCAAAGTTGATCCGAGGAACGTAGACCCTCTTCCCTAGATCGTTTCAGCCAAGGCAAGATCTTAGGCTCACAAGATACCTGATTTCAAAGCATCCACCACGATAGCATGCGTATTGACTTCGGCCTGCTTCTCCATCGTCAGATAGCATGCGATCCCCCTGCTATTCTTGTATGCCGAGGAGCGCAGAACATGCTGCGTGATGAGCTTCGCTGTACAATCAAGCAGGCGCCGCGGCGCCGCGTTAGGGCTAACTTTCCCATCAGCAAAGGCTAGCGTTGCTCACACTCGTTCTCCACAAGTGTCGTAGAGAGCTTCTCGAGCACCTCCTTCACTTGTGATCGTACAAGCTTTTTGAGAGCCATGGTTTGTGTCCACATTGGCCCGTCTGAGCAGTCTTCTGCACTCATGAGGTGGAGGTCGGAAGCAAGATGATTGCATGGGCGCTTGTCCTCGGATGGAGGGTTTATTAGGGTAGGTAAGACAGCTCTGGTGAACCGGATCGATGCGTACTTCCACTGGTCCTTTATCGAGGAAATCCCCTCGTGGTCGCACCATGCGACTTTTGCGGTCGCCTGGGAAATGTAATAGGCAGAATGCAGTTACATTACATTACAACGTGATAATGGATACATGCGCTACGCTACACGAGTACTCACCTGCAAATCCTTTTAATCTATTGGCTCCAGCAGACCCGAGTGTCCACCTCCTCGTGAATTCAAGACACGCGCAGACCGATGCATCATTTGCTTTACCTTTTGTCCGAAAGTCAGGGGCTGGCTCAATTCGGGCTCGTCGTGGATAATATTATCGACGACGATCTTGATGGGGGAGGTTTCCAAGGGGAACTCGTCCATGTCGAGGTCTGAGCTGCGCGTAAACAGCCGGCGGCGGATAGAACGGCGGCGGAACTGTGAGGGCGACAAGTCCCCGGCTACAGCAGGTTGGGCAAATCCAGTTTGCATCTGGGGTGTGACGGGGAATGGTTGGGAGTTGGTAGAGGCAGAGTCGCGTGCTGCACGTGCTTGTCGAAGGAGCGCGCGGGAGCGGCGACGAGATGACCCGCTGCTCCAGGAAGGCGCTGCGTCCTCGTATTGTGCGGGGTTTTCAAGGTCCTCGTACAGGGCGGCTACCTCTCGTCGCCAATCGAAGACAGGAGTGTCCAGGGTATCGTTGTCGTTGCGCCTGGCTGCCTTCTTGTCTGATGGAGACTTGGCGGGGTTCGGCGCTGGGGGATTGGCGTATTCCTTTTCAAGCGGAGGTAGTAGAGGCTCAGCATGCAATTCGATCTTCTGGTTTTTGACGATCGCCACTGGTTTCTTCTTCTTTTCCTTCACCAAAGCATGGCGATCGCGGTCGAGCGCTTCCTGCCAGATCTCAAGAGCGGGAGAGTCGACGCGGAGGAAACGGTCGATCTTGAGGACGTCTTTGCGTATCTCGGGGATAGACGGTCGCAGCTTCGGCTCGACGAAGATGCGGCGCAGAAGATGGTTGAGCTCCGGAGAGATGGGAAGGATGTTCTGGAGCGCGTTCGGGTCGCGGCAGAAGTTGTCGTATACGCTGTCTCCTTCCACCGCTTTGTGCCAAGGGTTGCGGCCGGTGACGAGATTGACGAGGATGACGCCAAGCGCCCAGACGTCGGCAGCGGCGGCGCAGTATGGCTCTCGGTTGACTCCATATACCTCTGGAGGCTGATCAACGACTGATATGGAAATGCAGGAGGCGACGCACCGGGAGCCATGTAGAAGCGACTTCCACAACCCCATTCGTGGCACCGCTTCTTGTTCGTGGCTAGCCCGAAGTCCATCAACAGCACCGTCCTGCCATTGTCCTTGACTAGACAGTTCTCCGGTTTGAGATCGCGATGGTATACAGACTTGGAGTGGCAATATTCGACTGCGTTCAAGATCTGCACAAATACCTTTTTGGTGAGAGCGTCGTCACCGTAGTACGTACGCTTGCACACGATCTCCTTGAATAAGTCGCCGCCTGGACAGTACTCGAGGACGAGATAGAACCAGAGGTCGTCTTGCAAGATCTCGATATAGGGAAGGATATTCGGATGGCCGGATATTTCCTTATGATACCGGATCTCGTCTGCGGCGAGTATATGCTCCTTGATAGACATCAGCTTGCACATGCACTTGACGGCGTACTCTTTGAAGCGGCCTGTGCGCTCATTGCGTGGTCCATATGCGTGGATGACGACGCCGAAGGAGCCGTAGCCGATCACCTTGTGCAGATATATACTACCATTGCCGATGAAGTGACCAAGAAGAGACTCGGCACGAGCTACCTTTTGCTCCTTGGTCAGCTTTGGGAAGTGGATGTTCATCGAGGAGTAGCGATAGTGCGCCATGTCGGAGGAGTGAGGCGAGGAAGTCGGAGGTCGGTGTCGAGGAGGGGAGTCGGTGAATGCGATGTACAGTCGAAGTCGGATGATGCTGGTGCACTTGGTTGTTGTGAGAGATGCACCTCCTGATTCGATGGTCTTTTGTAGGTGGTACGATGCAATTTGTTTCACAGGAGATGTCTGACGTTGACCTGGTCTCAAAGGTATCCGTGTCCTATGAGGTTGACTTGGATGATGAACAGGCATTTATCCGCCCTTCTGCGGCGGTAGTAGGTGATTGAGCACTCACCCCGAGTCAATGAGCCTGGATGCATGGTGACGGCGTGTCGGAAGGGTGAAGCGAAACAGACGCGACAAGACGCGGTCAAAGAGACAGACGCTTCTTTAATAGACGGATAGAGGGAAAAGGAATGTCGAGCAGCAAGGTGCGGCAACCATGCGGGGTGCACGCGAGACACGCTGGATGTCGCCCAAGCGGGGATAACCGTTCCCCATAGACCAGATAAGAGTCGACAGTCATGATCCGAGGTCATAAGCAAAAGGGATACGCCTGAGCGGGGAGGAGCTTGAGATGAAAGTAAAGCATGAAAGAGAAGCAAACGACGACCGAGGAGAAAAGGACGACCGAAGCGGGCATTAGACTCTTTCGGGATGTCATTCAGGCGTATAATCACAGCATTAGAGTGCAACCATGATGGAAGTTGGAAACTGACCACGCAGATTAGCTACAACTCTGCGGTCAACTTCTTGCTCCATACGGTACTTTCATGCGTCTACTCGAATATTTCGCCCATTCTAGAACGGTCGCAACAGACAGAAACGGATGAACAGGCTTGCTCATCGTCGCCTCCGCCGTCACGGACGTCCCCCAATGGGGTAAGCCGGAGCAATGCCCCGTGAACCCGCAGATGGCCCACGCGGCCAGGCCGGTGCCGTGATGGCTGAAATCTCACAGTTTAAAAGGATGGAGGAGGAGGAGGAGGGGTCGGCATACACAGCGCTAAAGATAATTTCTCCCCTTTCACTCCATCCTTCATCATGGTCACTTACGGTTCGAACAAGTCCTTCGTCTTGCGAGGCATCGAGGACGTCGTCTACGAAGAGAGACCCGTCCCTGAACGTACGTCCCATGACCCCTTCGCCAGCTCTGAACGCTTCTGACCAGCGCCAACAGTTGCGGACGACGAGGTTCTCATCCAGGTGAAGAAGACAGGTGAGCGCACCTTAATTGTGCCAGCAACGCATATATTGACGTAAAGCTTAGGTATATGCGGTTCTGACGTTCGTGTCCTGTTCCCATGCTTGGTGAATGCTGCGCTCACACTTGCTGTAGGTTCACTATTTGCACCATGGTCGCATTGGTGAGTGTCGTCGCCCATAGGGCAATGTAATGTTCCTAACCAACGTCTAGGTGATTTCATTGTCAATGCCCCGATGGTTCTCGGCCATGAGTCGGCCGGTATTGTCTTCCAGGGTGCGTTCCTTAGCCATACGTACAGAAGTCGTCAAGCTGACAACTTCCTAGTCGGCAAGGGTGTCAAGCACCTCAAGGTCGGCCAAAAAGTCGCGGTAGAGCCCGGTCAGACCTGCCGCAAGTGCAACGCCTGCAAGAGCGGCCGCTACGAGCTCTGCCCCGACATCATCTTCGCTGCTACCCCGCCTTACGATGGCACCCTTGGGCGCTATTATAAGGTGCCGGAAGATCTTGCCTATCCCCTGCCTGACAACCTGGACCTGGAGGACGGTGCCATGGTGAGTTCCGGAATTCCTATTGAGGAGTAACTTCTGACGAGGGGAACAGATGGAGCCACTCTCCGTTGCCATCCACTCCGCCTCCAACATCTCCCAGATCCGGGCCAATCAGGTCGTCGCCGTCTTTGGTGCCGGCCCGGTCGGACTTCTCTGTATGGCCGTCGCCCGCGCCCTTGGTGCCCGCCGAGTCATCGCCATCGATATCAACGAGGCGCGCCTGCAGTTCGCCAAGTCGTACGCAGCGACGGACATCTGGCTGCCGTCCAAGCCCAAGGACGGAGAGTCGCGCATGGACTATTCTCGCCGAAACGCTAACGAGATCCGGGCCGCCTTCGGACTAGAGGAACGTGGGCTCAATGCCGTCGACACGGTGCTCGAGGCTACCGGCGCAGAGGTCTGCATCCAGACCGGTATCTTCCTCGCCAAGGTCGGCGGAGTCTTCACCCAGATCGGCATGGGCACCGAGAACGCCCAGATCCCTATCACCATGGTTCTCGTGAAGGAGCTCCAGTTCCGTGGTTCCTTCCGTTATGGGTATGGGGATTACCCACTGGCGATCTCTTTCGTCGCTCAGGGCAAGATCGATCTCAAGCCCCTCATCACCCACACCTATCAATTCGAGGACGCCGTCGAGGCGTTCGCAGCGACTAAGAAGGGCCTGGGGAAGGACGGCAAGCCAGTGATCAAGGCCATCATCAATGGACCGCAGTAAAGGACTTGTAGACAATAAAGTAAAGAAAATTCTGAGCTGGTTGATGGCTGATTTAATAAATTCCGCACTAGGCGATTTTGATTGCATGTGATAATACAATTGTGTTTGATTACTCCACACCGTCCACTTGCATTGCGCTCGGGTCTTCGGCGTCGTTCACTTCCGCATCTATGTCTAGATCATCAGCCGCCAGTTCTACGGTCGTTTCTTCTGTTGCCTCTCCTACACCTTTATACGCTTGATCCTCCGAAGCCTGTGTCAACGCGCTCTGGAATTGGGAGCTCGTCTCCGTCTTTGTGATCTCTCGCAAGGCCATAGTAGCATACGCGGCCGGGCCAAGGGTGAACTGGACCTGGAGGGCCAAGAATTTGCCATTGGGGTCCACAACAGGCACGTCAAATCCAAGGATCTTGTCCTCGTCCGTCTGGGCAAGGGGCAAGCTCGGGTCTGTATAATGCATCGTCTTCCACGAGAGGTTCTTCACCTGATGGAGGATCTTGCGATACGACCCAGCGAGGGAGAACTCCTTTTGCGGCTTGGAGAAACTCGCCATCGTCAGCCCGTCTGCTTCGAGGAACCGCTTGTACAGCTCGCCGAACTCGCCTCCGGGCATCTGTACGCTGTGCCCGGGAAGGGGCAGGATGACGTCGAAGATGGAGTAGTGTGAGAGATCGTCTTCGGTGAGCTCCTTGACTTTCGGACGACCGGGCCGGCCCGTCTTTGTCTCCGGTTGCTCCTCAGCAAGGTCGAGGTCGACTAGGCGCAGGTGAGCGATTGGTTTCATAGGGAACGATGTGCTCACCACCATCCTCAGTCGTCTGAGAACGTCGAGGAACGTCAAACACCAGATCGCCAACAATTGGCGACTCGCTCCCATACCGTTTTATCCGCTCGGACACCATCGCGTTCCAAACATAGGATTGGTAGGCATGAATATACATCAGTCTCAAGTTTCGCGGGATCTGCTTCTCGTCAGCATCTCCCGTTTCACGTGTAGGAAGAACACACCTTCATCAACGCATCAAGATGGTTCGAAGACCCATGATCCCGGTAATACTCTAGTACGCAAGTCTCGGCCACCACCCTACGTGGCATGAAGACCAGCGCTTGGGCAGCATCGTGTCTCTCCGCCCAAGCCTTTCGCGCACGCTCGACCTCCGGATCTTCCCCAGGGCGAGGCATAAGCAAAAGCTCGCACGCGCGTTTCCAGTCTGAGTGGAGCAGCGCCAGCCCCGTGGCGTGCGTCGGGATTGCTGCGGTGCCGAATCGCTGCATCCCATAGTAGTTGATGAATCCCTTGTCTCTAAGGGAGACCATCGCTTGCTCTATCGTGTCTAGGATATCGACTTTGACGTTCCTGTACTCGTTTAGCGAGCTTCCAAGCAAGTGGACGCGACTCACCGGAGAGTGATAACAAACTCGTTCCCTCTTAACATGCCCAGGTCCAGATGGGTCTTCGAATACGCCAAATCTGAGATCCTGACTCCTCTCTCCCCCCTCGCGGTCAGCGCATCCTTCTCGGTCCTCCGGCGTCCTACAGCGTTCACTCCTCGCCAGACATCCACCAGCGTCCGGTTGAACCGTTTCAGACAGACGCGTTGGCACGTCACCCCCCGCTTGTCCTTCGTCCCTGCGATCATGAGGTCTTTAGGGCTACAGTGGAGCATTCGAGCGAGGTACTGTAACGCGTCGTGGGAATCGCGGTTCGTCTTCTGCAGCGTGAAATGGATATACTGTCCCAGCGCGTCTCTCTCATTCCTGTCGCCTGCTATTATTCAACCTCACGAATGAGCACACATCAAGCTAAAAGCTCACCTTTTCCCCCACCTCGGTCACCGCCTCTCCCCCTCTGGCCCCCTCCACGGGGATTATGACACCACTTGACCCTTATCCTGTTCCCCTGACTCTCAACAGTCTCCGTCTCGAGCTGCCCGCCAAACAGTTCCCTCACAGCCTTGTGCAGCTCTGTACGGCCTTCTTTGGACGATATCGGCTGGGGAGCATGAGTTCTGAGCGCGGGTAGGAGGAGAGGACGTACGTCGGATAAGACTTGACGGGTATCTGCACGCCCACCGCGCGCGCCTCCACGTCCACGACCCCGATCTCGCCCTCCTCTGCCTCCACGACCGTTCCTGTCACGTCTGCCTTTGTCTGCCTGTGGCTCAGGCTCTTTGACCTCTTGAACCGGGGCCTCTCCTGGAGGCGCTTCCCCGGCCTCTTTCCCGTCCTGGCCACTAACTTGTTCTGTATTTCCTTCCTTCCCTCCCTCGAACCCGTCCTTCCCTCCCTCGGCCCCGTCCTTTCTGCCCTCATCCCCAGCCTCCCCTTTCACCCTCCTCCCCTCCCACCCCATATCACTCACCAAAGGCACCTCCTTCCCCTCCCTCCAGAGTCTCTCGAGCGCCTCCATCGCCTCCGCTCCAAACCAAGGCTTGAGCCTTTCGCCCGTATCGGGCGTCCAGTCGTATGTCGTTTTCTGGGCTTTGGCGGGCTTGGACGGGCTGGGGAGGGAGGCGGTGGGCGCTGAGGTGTCTGCTTCGGAGTCGGGGATTTCGGGTTTGGGAGATTTATCTTCGGGCTTGGAGGATATTTCGGGTTTGGACTTCTTGACCACTTGCGGGGGACCGATATCCTTAACATGTACCACTTCCCCATTCAAGTCCACCTCAAATACCAAAAAGTCCGTGAACCTAGCAAATCAACCACCCAAACAACAAGAGCGATCAATCAGCACCCAACAGTGGAAGAAGCTCGGAACTTACCGTTGCTTGACGATACCCTCTACCTTGCCTGTGAAGGACAGGTATTGGTTGATCCCAACTTCGGGTTCTTGTGCTGGTTTGGGGACTGACGGAGGGCGGGGAGGGAGTAGGAGGGAAAGGGAAGGCGGATGCAAGGAAGTGGTCGAGTACTGCTGCGTTGGGTTGGGCTCTGGAGGAGCGGCGGTAGGGGGTTGTTCAGCACTTGAGAATGCCGGCTCTGAAGGTGCTTGAGCTGCGAGAACGGGCTCTGAGCTTGACGCCGACGCCGACGTCAATGTTAGCTGCTCCCTGTCATGGTCGACGAGCTCAGCTATGCGAGGACGTTTCGCCGCTGGTTCTTCTAGTTCTTCCTCTCTGGGTCGGACTTGGGATCCGTCCATTATGAGTTTCCTTGTTGACTAGTAGTAGGTGATTGAGCAGCCGTCGAGCTACAGTTTTCTAGTTGATGAAGTCTTGGTGAGAGAACCCTGATGTGGCCAAATGTTTGAATTTTATTTATTTCTTCAACACGAACGTCGACAGTGAACAATAAACAAACGTTCTGCCAACGATGTCGCCGCAAGTGCAAACGCAGACGTACGACGTCCGGCTCTCCAACCACACCAACCCCGCCGCTCGCGCTCTACTAGAATGCATACTCCGCAAACGGTCCAACCTCTGTGTATCAGTCGACCTTTCCACGAGCGCAGAGCTGCTCGAGGTAGTAGACGCCGTCGGCCCCAGCGTGTGTCTGATCAAGGTGCCTCCCTACCAGCTGTACGTAAAATGGTGCTGATTGGGTAGACGCATATGGACATTGTGGAAGACTTTGATCAGAGCGTTATTGACCGCCTTCGAGTGCTGAGTGAGAAACACGATTTTCTGATATTTGAAGACCGCAAGTTTGCTGATATCGGTGTGTCTTCTTTCACCTCCCTCGTCGCTTATGCACAGCTCACCGACTTGGTGTAGGGAACACGGTAGTACTGCAGTACTCCAAAGGAGTGCATAAGATCGCCTCCTGGGCACAGCTCACCAATGCCCACGTTGTGCCCGGGTCAGGGATAATCACCGGCCTCGCATCGGTTGGTCTTCCCCTGGGCAGGGGCCTCCTACTCCTAGCGGAGATGAGCAGCGCCGGTACGCTCGCCCAAGGTGCATATACCGATGCTGCACTCGCAATGGCCCGAGAGCACAGGGACTTTGTCGTCGGGTTTATTGCGCAGCGCCGGTTGGGAGACGAGGACTGGCTGATCCTCACTCCTGGTGTGCAGCTGGGCAGTGGGGGAGATAGCATGGGCCAGCAGTACAATACGCCTAGGGAGGTGGTGCGCCGGGGTGCGGATGTGATTATCGTTGGGCGGGGTGTGTATGGGAAGAGAGGAGAAGCAGGCAAGGAGGCGGAAAGGTATAGGAAAGAAGGATGGGAGGCGTATCTTGCGAGGGTTGGTGGTGGTAAAGAGGAGAGTGACGGTGATGGCAGGAAGGGAGAGGATGTCGAGGTGTAGTTTATATACATTTTATTGTTGATGATAAACAAATGTGATAATTAATATTAATGAAATCAATGGAAATGTATTGTTAAGAATATTTCCATTCCATTTCCAGCGCATTTCCCTTCTATGTACGGTAATATTCCATCGCATTTCCCTAAAAGTGGCTGATTTCCCCAGAATTTCCATCGCTGACATCCCTCATTCACGTCACTCAACGGACACTTATCTCCGTCGTCACTCTTCCTTCCTCATCGTCCTTCCTTCTCTCCTCATCGTCTTTCCTATCTCCCTCACCGTCCGAGCCAGGTATATGCGCCTATTCTTGTCGATCTAACAGCCCTCTTCCGCTATCCGCCACCTACCCTCCAACCCTCAAACAGGAAACACCGGAGTAAGCGCAGGTACACCGCCGCGACCCACGCACGCATCGACTGCGCTCTGGCTTACGCACCTCAGACCCTGCAGCCGCTCGCATCGCACGTGTGGGGAACGTACATAAACCTGCTGCTAGGCACTTCGAGGCTTCTGTAAAGTAATGGACGCGATGGACATGCTCGATTTGCTTAGGACGGAGACGCCCGTGACGGCGGTTCCTGCTCCGCCGACGACGACAACAACTCCGACAACAACTGTCACACCTACAATCACAACCGACACAGCAGCAACAACAACATTGCGGACACAAGAATCAGATGGACGGCCAGTGCCCGAAAGAAAACTCACAAAGCCAGACCGAGCCCTCCCGTCCACTCCCACAGAAACGGACAACAAACTAGCTCAATCAATGGCAAACTCTCTCATCCTCCAGCCCAGCGCCGAGTCGTCCAGCACGTCGATCTACTCTGACACGCCTAGCGAGCCAGCGCCTGTGCCCCCGGAGCTGGTTGAACTCCCCCCTTCTCAGCCCCCTTCCGCCCGTGTGGACATAGACATGGAGTCCCTCTTCCTTTCCGGACCTGTCGTCCAGTCCCCCACCATAGCATCGCCATTGGACGGGGCAGAAGGCACCGACGACACCCACCTAACTCCCCTACGCGCGCACTACCTCAAGAAGACGCTCGTTGAGCTCGAGCTCTCGCAGGAGCTCCAGCTGCTCACGACCCCTCCACATAATCCGGAAGTCAGCACGCTCTCCTTCCTCGGCTCGCCTTTCGCGCCTGCACCCAAGGGTGCGCAAGTGGAGGACCTCCCGCTGCTGCGGTACATGTTCCGCCAGTTTGTGCTCACCTTTCCGTTCCTGAGCGCAGCGCCCAAAGACTTCTTTTCCGGCAAGTTGCAGCCATTCGTTGCCAGTCTTCTGTCGCGCAATTTGGGAGCCGCGAACCCGCTCCTGGATACGGAGGACGATCAGACCGAAGCCCAGTCCCGCCGACGCATGTTCCAGAAGATGGAAAAGCATATCGGGCTTGTCCTCGGCGCAGCGACAAAGCTTAGCGAACCGGAAGACGTCGTCAGGCTCACGCAGAAAGACCTGGAGAGGCTTGAAGAGCTCGCGAGGAGACGCAAGAGGAGGGTGAGGGAGGAAGACGTGTTTGACGTGAATATCGTTAGTGTGCGGAGTGTGATTGCCAAAGGACGCGTGAGGAGTCGGGCACACGAGGTATGTCCTTCGAACACGCGCGCGAGTATGTCACTCATCCCTGTGACAGGAATTCGTCGTCCGCACGAGGCGCTCTGATTTCCCCGACATATTCGTCTCCAGGCGATACGGCGACTTCCGTACTCTGGCAGAAGAGCTGCGCAAGCAGCACCCGATGGAGAACGTCCGCCCCCCGCCGGGGAAGGATAAAGCCGCAGCGACGTTTACCCAGGCGGCGAGCTCGAGTATCCGGAGTATGTACGGCGGGAACGGGAGCGGGAGCGGGAGCGGGAGTGGGAGTGTGAGTCAGGCAAACTCGAATTCGGACGAGTCCCTCCCTAAGAGCTTCCCGGGGAGCTTCACACCCACCCCCCAGTCGAGCGGGTACAGCAGCCCTTCAGGCTCGGTATCGGGGTCGGCGTATGCTCAGCAGGCGACCTCCCTCTCCCGAGAGAAGAACCGGCTGACATTGCGTGCTTATCTACACTCACTACTTGCCAACTCGGCGCTTGCCAGCAGCCCCGTACTCAGGAGCTTCCTCACCGCCAACCCGATCAAGCTCTCCCCGGAGGAAGAAGTAGACATGCACCGCCGTGAAGAGGCGGACCGGGTGAGAGAAGAGGGCAGGAAGAGGTTTGCCAAGGAGGTTGCGGTGCGTGTGGAGGGCTTGAGGGGAGCGGTGAGGGAGGTTAAGGGAAACTTGATGGCAAAAGGTGCTTGTCTGCTATCTTCTTCATGCGGAGCCCGTGTTTATGGGTGTAGATGGCCTCACCCAAATATTCTCGACTGTCAAGATTACTTCGGACATAAAAAACCTGCCCGCAGACTATCAAGCCGTCATCGCGTGGGGCCGGATCTCCCTCGCAGCCGCGATCTTCCAGACGTTCGTAGCGTCTGACACTGGGTCGGAGACGCTTGCGAACCTGAAACGCATCCATGGGATGATGCCGTATTTTATGCTCAAGGGCATCTTACGCATTAGCAACCCTATTGCTATGATCCGAGGTGTGTCTTCTTCCTCACCGATAGAGCACGAGACGCTCATGCGAGATCAGGCGTGCTGGACCTCTTCCTTGCGGCGCCATTTGGCGGGCCCTCCCTCCTCCAGCGGATGTTCTCGACCTCCCTCTCGGAGGAAGTCAAGGGCTTGCAAGAGGATATCCAGGGAGTGAAGGACAAGATCCAGGATGACGTCTTATGCGAGAAAGTCAAGATATTTGTTGATGCGCCTGCGGAGATCCAGCAGGTTTATAAGGCCGATGCTGGTGCGTCTGTTCAGTCGCACGGGTTATCTGGAATTGACGACTTGCAGAGGAAGAAAACATCGCCCTCCTTGCTGTGATCTTCCGGTCTCCTGAAGGTCCCCCGTTGGACCGTGATCAATTCCAACGAGTTGTGCGCGCTTCCCGTGCCCACGCAACTTACCTTCACCAACGGGCGTCGCTCGACGACTCGGACGACGACACCGGTCCTTCGGAGGACGAAGCGTGGCTATTTGAAGATCTTGGTATCCTGCTCAAGCTCTCTGCGCGACTCAAGGACCGTGAGCAGATGCTTGCGCTGATCTTTGAAGGGTCGACCGCGGAGCTGTTGAAGGATATTATCACTATTTTCTATAGCCCGCTGGCGCAGGTTTACAAGGCTGCGAGTATCGCCGATTCCCTGGGCGATTTGCAGACTTTTATCACTGATCTTATCAGAACTGTCGAGGCTGTTGAAGAACGTGAGTCAATGACGGGTTCCGAGTCGATAGTGGCTGATGAAAGGACAGTGAGGCAGGAAGACCCGCACCGGACGGTACAGACCTTTATCGACCTCGTCCAGCGCCACGAGCAGTCCTTCTACACGTTTGTCCATCGGGTGCACTCTAAAGGCGCAGGACTGTTCGATGGCCTCATCCGATGGATCGAGCTCTTCCTGGATCTCATGCGGGAGGGTCTGGGCTCGCCTGTCAGCCTTGAGTTTATCCTCCCTGCGGCGGACACGGAGCGCGCGGAGATATTCCGCGAAGTGGACAAAGTCGCGCATTATCATTACCGGCTCAAGGTCGCTTACGAGGAGAAGCTCCGGCGGAGGTTCAATAACGGCCGGAACGATACGGCGACGCAGAAAGAGGAGGAGATCGCCCGTGACCTCGTAGATGGTGTCGTACGGGATCTGAGCTTTGGCGAGCTGGTGAGGGGGGACGCGACTGGGATCGCTGCGGAGGAGAGCGATGATGAAAAGAGCGACGAGTATGATTCAGACGAATCGGACGAGACGACTGAGGAGTCCGAGTCTGAGGTCAGCACCCAGACCCCATCGGTCGAGGAACGGAAGCCTATGCACAGGCCAACGCGGAGCGCAACCATCACCTCGCACTCTTCCCAGCGGACAGCTTCGACCCTTACAAGGCGCGCGACTGTCGGCTCTACACTAAAGAAACCGGCACTGGAAGCACCCCGTTCGTCTTCTGGTATGGGTCAGCTGCCGAAGCCCAAGCTCCCCAAGCAGGCGGGAAGTGACCTACAGCCACCGGATCTCAAGCATATACCTATATTGGTACCAATCTTTGTAGAGATTGTGAGTGTTCATCGTCTGACTCGGGAGTGTAGTCACTGATGTTCTCTCAGATACGACCGTCGCTGATACCTAGATCTTTATGATGTTCTTCCGCAAGTAATGACCGGCTATATGACTCAAGCTGTACACGTAGATTCCGTAACATACTTATGCACATTGGCTGTACTTCATAACAATGATACATTTTTCATCATTGAGCAGGGCTACACGATGTGGTGATACTACCCAGGCAGTAGGGTATCCAACATCACAGCGACTTGTACAGTTCTACATCGACCTCTTTCAACAATTTCTGCACCTCTGGATCATCAGACGGTGTAATCTGCGTACACAGCGCTAGGGCGACGTCTTTCTCCCTGTCAATCCACCAGTAACAACTGGATGACCCGTCCCACTGTACAGTGCCCTTTGACCGGCCCGTGGGCAGGTCTTCGTCGAACACCATCCCCAGCTGTCGTTGTCAAAGTCGTTCAGCGATGAAAACAAATAGAGATTCTTACAAGACTATGATCCTTCCGGTGCATCTTGTTGATGCTCTCCTTTTCCCTCTCCTTCAACTGACCGCGCATGCCCATCCTAAGTGTCTCCTGTCCGATAATCCTCGTTCCATCCTCCGCCGTCCCACCCCTGAGGATCATCTGAAAGAACCTTCCATAATCCTTAGCAGTACTCCACAGCCCTCCCCCTCCCGAAGACTGGGTGACCTCAAACCTCCAGTACTCGCTCGCGTTGGGGACGACGTTCCCGTTCGGCAAGCGCGTGTAGGGCGACGCTTTCCGCTGGATCATGGACGGTGTGAGGTCGAAGGAGGTGCTGTCCATCCCCAGGGGAAGGAACAGATGTTCGGCCATGAAATCTCCCAGATTCTGTCCTGTGAGCTCTTCAAGCGCAACGGCGGCACAGTCCACTCCCTACCACGACCATGTTAGCCTGTAGAGTAGCAGACAGGGGAGAGACGCACCATTCCGTAATGCCATTCTTCGCTTGGTTCGAACCAGAACGGCCCGAGTGCCCCGCGTGTGTCGCCTACCACCTTTGGCTGGCGTTCGATGGCCTGCGCATGCGGGTAGTGGGCGCTGTAGACCAGCCCGGTGGAATGGGTAAGCAGGTGCCGGAGGGTGATGGGTTTTGGGGCGGTGGGGGTATCCCCTGATGAACAGGGCTGGGAGCGGTCGTTTCTGTTTGCAAGGGATATTAGGGTACTGCTGCAGGCGTGTTGAGTGCGTACATCAAGTTCGTCAACCCCGGCACCGTCTGGCAGAGATCATCATCCAACCCTACCAACCCTCGCTCAACAGCGATAAGCACCGCAACAGCCGCTACCAAAACGGGTATCCCATCTCAGCCCTTCTCCTCACACACCAAACCGGGGACGCACTAACAACCTTGGTCATACTCGCCATCCACACGACGGTATCTTCCGTCCAGGGGTCATCGGGCCAGGTAGGATCTCGCAGGCCGAAGGCACCGGTGTACAGTGATTGGGAGGAACGGACGATGTTGAGGGAGAGACCGGGTATGCCGTTGGGTTTGGAGGTGGAGGAGAGGATAAGAGCGTCGAGCGTCGCTGTGAGGGGCATTGTGTGCTGACAGTGAGCAGAACAGGAGAGGTCACGCTGCACTCGTCTGCCGATATATATTCCTTACACGGGCGCTTGTGCTCGGGCGGCTAATGATGACCAACAATTTCATTTCTTAATTTCCCATTCAATACACGTCACACCGTCACTCACGCCTTAAGTGCCTTATACACCTCCGTCTCCACGCCAACCACCAGTTTTTGCACGTCCGGATCTCCGAACGGCAGGATCTGCACACACTGCACGAGCGCTACGTCCGTCTTGGTGTCTACGAACCAGTGGCACGAGGGGGCGCCGTCCCACTGGATGCTGCCTGCTGGGCGGCCGGTGGTGAGGTCTTGCTCGAATGTCATGCCGAACTGCGTGATTCAGTCAGCGCTGCTTGAAGAAGAGTGGAGAAAGGAACTCACAAGACCATAGTCGCGCTTCGCTCCGGGGTGCTTGGACGGCTGCGTCTCCTTATGCCCATCGTTGATGCTCTGCTTCGCACCCGGCTCCAAATGCCCCTGCATCCCCAGGTCAATAGTCTCTTTCTTGATGAGCACCTTCCCCTCGGGTGTCTTGCCCCCACTCAAGATCATCCTCAAGAACTTGGCATAGTCCTCTGCCGTGCTCCACAGTCCTCCACCACCTGACTCCTGCTCTACCTCAAAGGCGAACATCTCCCCTTCGTTGGGAAGGATCTTGCCCTCTTTCCTTGCGTAAGGGGCAGCTTTCCGAGCCAGCATATCCGGTCGCATGTTGAACCCGGTACTTGTCATCCCGAGCGGGTCAAACAGGTTCTGGCGCATGAATTCGCCCAGTTTAAGCCCGGAACAGTGTTCGACCACAAGGCCGGCATAGTCGATCCCCATCCCGTAATGCCATTCCTCCCCTGCCTCGTGCCAGGAGGGGAACTTGAAGGCCTCCCGCTTCCCGGTGCGCAACCCAGGAATCCCGTGCTTGTCCGCGTAGGCCTGGGAATGCGGGTACCACATAGAGTAGAGGATACCGTTAGAGTGGGTAAGCATGTGTCGAAGAGTGACAGCCTTTGTCGCGGGCTTGAGGGTGTAGTTCCCGTCCTCGAACGGCTTTGTGCGGTCGATTCTGCGAGTAGTGAGCGCGTGTCATCGAGAGAGGGGAGGACGTACACCTGGAGATCTTTCAGCTCGGGGATTATCGGCCTGAGATCGTCATCCAGCCCAATCAGTCCCCGCTCAACGACCATCATGGCGCATATACTCGCTTTTCCCTTCAGCTTCCCCTTCCGTCACTCACAAAATATGTTACTCACTAACAGCCTTGCTCATACTTGCGATCCAGAGCACGGTGTCAACCGTCATGGGCTGCTGGGGGTTGGCGAGGTCCCGCACACCCGCAGCGCCGGAGTATATGGGGCCTGTAGACCGGGTTATGACGAGAGACACTCCGGGAATGCCATCGGGCTTGGAAGTAGCGGCTTGGAGCAGACCGTCGAGTGTCGCTTTGAGGGAGTCCATGATGGTGGTGGGAGAGGAGCAAGTTGAAGGGCCATGGCGTGGATATATTGTGTGGATGAAGAGGTCACGCAGTCTGAACGGAACAATGTAATGCCCTCCAGCATACACCGGGCCTGTATCCCTTGACTTACCGTAATTGGCTCAGCGTCGGAGCGCTGACGGGTGAATGCCCGAGATTGCTGTCATTTACTTCATTTCTATTTCTGATAATATTTAATTTAGATATTAATTCTGCTTAGTACGGCAGTACCTCGGATGGCAAGAGATGCGTAATTATGTTGCTACTGTAGAGTAAAGTTGCCCCTTTGCTAAGAGGAATCTGGGGTTGTTGCCAGGGAGTGGAGGCCAGCAATTGGGAGGATCTTGTCCGTTGTTGGAAGAAATAGATTATCTTAATGTGGGTGTATGACAGATAGCGAATATCAGTATTTTGTAGATCAGTATTTTATTCTGATTGAAATGTTGGTATGAAAGTCTGTTCAACTGAGAACAGAACATTTTCTTGGACTGGAATGCAACGAGCAATTGCTTCAGAGGCAGTGACAAAGTGAAATAGCCCATACGAGGTGATGAGCAACCAGCAGAAGAGATGTCCCACCCAATTTGGCTATTGTTATTGTGCAGAATTCCGGTTGATCTGCCTGGAACAAGAATGAATGCAACTTGCTTATATGCCCACGAGGAAGATAGCCACATTTGGTGCATTCTGATGATGGTGCCTTTTCCCATCAGCAACAGTTGCCAACTGCCATCTTCTAGAATTGTGAATGTTTGCCTCATCCACAGGTCACAGGTGGAAAGGCAGCATGCCAGGCATCAACAAGACAAGCACAAAGGGTAATAATCTCATTGATGCTCATGATGATTCGATGGTTGCCAGGAGACAAAAGAAAGTCTGCAAAATTGCAGTTTCAGGGTGAATAAAATAATGAAGAGTAATCAAAGGAGGGTGGTGTCATCCCCCCCCATGAGACATGTCAGAGCATGGGTGGCACAGCCTCCACCCATACAAGCAAAGTTTTCCCACAGATGACATGTTGTCTTCACTGTTCTACAACCACCACATTGACATGGTGGTATTGCCAATAGTTCTTGCTTTGCTTTTGCCTTCTGCCTGCTGTGGACAGCCTGCTGGCTGACCTGCAGGTGTCAACAAACTTGGTTGTGTCTTTGTGATGGGTATCCGGTTGCGAGACAAGCTGTGAAAGCACAGGAGCGCAGCTGCTCAGGCTAGGAAGGACCAGAACTGGGTAGTGGATTGTCAGGAGTTTGGGAGGAGGGGAAATGGTGTGCTCTATCATGCTGTTTTTCTCACACCTCTGGTCTAGCCCTGTACTCAGACATCAACATTCTTTCCTCCCTTCCAGACACCTTTCTCAAATGGCCATGGAGCAATGGGGCTGTCATTGACACCCTGACAACATTATTCACCAAAACTTCACTCCCTGCTCCCCTTCCTTCTGCTCCTCTCCAAGGAGACTGGATCTACTGTGTTCAACCTACATCTCCTCTCCCTCTTGGCATGCCAACTACACCCCCAGTCTTTTGTATTCACCATGCTATTTCTCTTGATGTCTGCAGGGTTATGGTATGGTTCCTGTCTGCTCTCTATGCTACCAATCCGACTCAGCATCTGCATAACAATGACACCTATCACTCTGCTATTCCTGCACTGCATGTGGGTGTCTGGCATTGGTCTAGCAGCATTCCAGCCTTCTCTCAGGACACCATTCATCAGTCTCCTTCCACCATCAAGTATATCAATTGCATGATCAAGTATCTATCAGATGTGGTGGGGAAGCAAGCTATGCAGCTGCTAGCCAGCCATCAGCCTGTGGTTGCAGAGGAAAGACAAAAGTAAGTTCCAATCAGATGTGGTTTGTTCTGCCTCTCACACCTATCTAGAATTCTGGATCATACCTACTCCCACCCAGCATTGGCTGACACTCTGATGGCTCATCCAGCACTTTGGCAGTGTGCCTGGCATATGTTGGCCTGGAGAGCAGGCTCAGCCTTTGTGCCACACTGTGATCTTAATGATGATCTCCATCAGTACACCATCCTCTTTGTCTTTGGCAACTTCACCCATGGCTATTTGGTGCTTCCTCAGCTTGGCATTCAGATTCCTTTGAAGCCTGGTCAACTGCTCTTTATCAGCACCTGTCTCTTGGTCCACCATGCAACCCACTTCAAAGGAGTTAGGTATGTGTTCTCAGGCTTCATGGACAGTACCCTTTGCAAAGACTATAGAAAGACTACAACCTCTGCATAGTATAGTCTTCAGCTCCTTAAATGATATGCCTTATGCATCTTTGCTGTGTTTAACTGGAATCCAAATGCTGATTCCTGCTGTCTCAAGGTCCAATAGCTAGAACTGTGGTGGTCACATGCACTGGATAGTGGACATTTCAGTTCAGCCCTGAGGATGGCAGGCAAGACAGGGGATGACACAGCAGGACCCAGGTTCAGCAACAATAGTAAGTTATAGTATCAAACAGAGGCTGGACATGGGAGGAATATTTATTCATAGCAAGCATCCATCCCTGCTTCAGCATTGCACCATCATGTCCATTATTCTCACAGCTGTTGGGGGCTGCTATGACTGGCGAAAGTCACCCATTCCTGCACACACACACACACTTACAGTGTTGCCTTGCCTCTTGCTGCCCATGCCAGTAGTCTCCAGTATATTACCAGCAGCAGCAATGATCTCACAGGTATTCTCCACTACTTTCTGCCAATAGGTGCTCCTGAACTGATTATGGGAGTCTATAGCATCATGGCCAAGATCACTAGCAAGAATCCTGGGATGCAGGTGGGAGATGGATTCATAGGGGAGACATGATTTTGAGCTGGATTGCTTGGTGGTGCATCTGATTCAGGCTGCTACTTTGTCTTCTGTACTAACTTGCACTTAGCTCCTTCTTTCATCTGATGAGAAGTACTCAATCCCACCCATCATATGCATTGCAGCATGTCCATATAATGTGCAAGCTCCGGTGCTTCTTCTCAGATGAAGGCTGGTTTGCCTGTTCTGCCCCAAAGGTCTCAGTGACAACCACACTGCACATTACTGGTGTTCCCACAGGCCTGGCTTTGCCTTTGGGTGAGGGTGGGCAGGAGGACTGCTTATCACTCCAGGTTCATCTCTTTGCTTACTTACTTCAATGTAATGTTCTGACTGTATATGAAGATTCTCAATCTTGACTACCTCCCCACATCACTAAGCAGCACCTCAACAGCTGCACCAGTCATACCTTCAAAGGCAGGTGGCTTTCAATGGCACAGTTTGGAGAAGACAGCAGGAGTTTCTCAGCAACCCTCAGATATCAGCTCTTCATCTCCAGCAATAGCAACTACAGCAGCACTGTCTGGATCTGATGCCTCAGATAGCTTGATGGCTGCAGCTAGCACAGAAGGGAAAGGAGAAGAAGGACATGCATGGAAGCATAGCTGGAGAACCTAGGCTTGCTTCACATATGGGGTGCATCTTGACCAGATACACCTGTCTCTAGCCTGTCTCACACATTGTCAATTGAATTTGGATACTGCCAATGGGTACCCTTGCACCTTTTGCATAAATGTCCCTATGTGGGAAATGAGCAGTGATCCCTTAGTGGTCTGCCTGATGCCTCATTGCTGTTGGACTCCCTCTGAAGAACAGGCATGCTATGCCTGCCAATCTGCTGATCCTCACTGGCATGAACATTGTCAAGAGCAGAATACAAGGCAGCAAGCAGAACATTGAGCATGGCAAACTCCTCAACAGCATGCTGAGAATCTTGCAAGATGACAGCAGGCTATCCTCAAATGGAACAGGGTGTGTCTTTACTGCCATGCCAGCCTTCTCAGGTAAGACACCAATGACTAGTGTGGGTGGCTGAGACACTGATGGCTGAGCTCCAGTGGAGAGCCTGCCACATTCTGCTGCAATGGGGCCAATATCAGTTACCTCCTCTACCACCTTTACCAGAAGAATTTGGCATTCTGCTAGCTCATCCACATATCTCTGAGCTGTCTTGCAAGCTCAATAGTCTCTTTGCATTTATGGCTATTGGCACATCAGAAGCTTTCATCAACAACCCTGCTCCTTCCAATGTGGTGCTTACAGGATGCACTTATCACTGTATGCTTGATATAGCAGAGCCAGCTCACTTGATCCACTGGTTTCTCTATGATGTGCATGAGAGGGAGCAAGCAGCTTGAGCTCAGCAGGTACCTCAGCCATTGCTCACTGCAGTGTCATTGGTGCTCAAACAGCATAATCCATATCTTCATGCACTCCAACATTTTCAGCATGTGGAACTGCCTGATGTTGCAATGTTGGAATTGCCAGAGCATACAGCAGCAGGTGACTTTGCCACTATAATGCATGCCAATAACAGTACTGTGGTGGATCCATGTAGCATCTTGATCTGGCACTTGGGTATGTGTAACAGTCTGCTCAGAGGTATATGATGGCTGACTTCTGTGCCAGGTGCAGAACAGCCATCCTTTATCAGCATTTTCAGCCAACATTACGAGCCACTTCAGTACCCACTTCTCTTTCCCCATGCAACAGCTGGATGGGGCCTGCTTGGCTATGATGACCCTCAAGGACTTTGTCTGGGTTGTCCTTGCTACCCCCATGGTCTCACCCAGATGCAATGGTATTGCAATCAGCTTCTCACAGAGGATCACTTCCTCTGCTTTGGTTGCCTTGCAAATGAGTATATATGTGATATGTTCTCTTGCATGGAAGAGCAGTGCCTGTACTATATTGGCAAGGCATGGGAGCATCAGGCTGCAAGATGCAGAGAACAGAGGGAGGAAGGAGAGGCTGAGGAGGAGGCTGAGCTGGACATTGAGTTGCCTGCCAGCTTTACTGGCTCATGCAGATGGGCAAGTGAACAGACTGCAGACTCACTCTCTTTGGCCCAGACTGATGGGAAGGCCAGTCTGTTCATAACTATGACATGCAATCCAACTTGGCCAGAGATCCTCAATGTACTTTGACCAGGACAGAGTGCATCAGATGTCCCAATGGTAGTGGCCTGCATCTTCAAGCTTTGTCTGCAGCACTTTCATCATCTTCTCCATCAACACTTTGGCAAATTGGTGTATATTGTGCAGGTTATTGAGTTTCAGAAGCATGGCCTGCCACATGCACACATCATTATGAAGGTGTGTTTAGGTTTGGCAATATTGCTCTGTTCCTCACATGGACTGCCTAGGTTCATCCTGAGCTGCCACCAGATCAGATTGATCAGGGAATTCATGCTTGCCTTCCAGAAGATCCCTGGCTAGCTGCCAAGATCCAATGATGGATGCTTCACCCTCAAGATCATCTCAGCCCAGACTGATATAGCCATTGCAATAGGGATGGTCAGTGCATATATGGGTTCCCACATACCCTCCAAGATGAAACATTAGTGGATGCTGATGGCTTTGCTCACTACAAGAGGGTCACAGAGATTGACTGGTGGATAGCACCTCATATGCCACTCTTTGTGGGTGAGCTTGACTGTCATGTTCATGCTGACATTGTGGCAACTTCACACATTTTCATCTACCTCTACAAGTACCTATTCAAGGGCATTGATCATACTCTCTTTGCAGTCTTGGATGAAAACTGGCTTGCCATCAATGAGATCACCAACTACATCAAGGGCCATTATCTTTCTGCCACAGAAGGTGCCTGGAGGATTGCAGGCTTTGATATTATTATGCGATCTCCTTCTGTCACATGGCTAGCAGTGCACTTGGAGGGAGAAAACTATGGGCAGTTTTTCTGAGCACACAATAATGAATCTTCAGCCTCAACTCTGTTGCACTACTTTGCCCAACCCCAACTGCCTCAATTTCTGCCTTTGCTCTATGAAGAGTATTTTTCACAATATATTCTTGAGACCTGGAATGGCCAACTGCCTAATAATGTGACAACTTTCCTGGAGGAGCCATGGCAGTACATGCCTCAGAAGCTTGTCAAACGACAGACCACCTCCCACCATGCTTGCCTTCAGAGTATCTTGCCCTCTGCTGGAGATGTCTTCTACCTTTGGTGCTTGCTACAGCATCGCTCAGCTCTCAGTCATGCAGAGCTGTATCAGGTTCAGCAGGTTCAATACAACTCCTACCCAGCAGTTGCACATGCCTTGGGCCTGTTTGATGATGAACATGAGGGTGCATATGCACTTGCTGAGGCAGTTTTGGATCTATGCACTCCTAGCCAGTTGCAGTTCCTCTTTGCATCCATCATTATTAAAGGCTATCCTGCTCCTCCACTATGGACATGGTACAGAGATGAACTCTCTGTAGACTTCAGGCAATGCCTACAAGATGTTAAGATGGCCTATGACCAGACACTTCTTGCTATTGGTGAGTTTCTTGCAGACATTGGCAAGGAGCTAAGGCAGTATGGTTTATGACAGCCAAACTGTTGGTCTGCAGAGGTGGAAGAAGAGCTTGCTGCTTTTGCTCCTCATGTGCTCAGATTAGCTGAGGAATGGCAGGTGGCTTTTGCCAGGTTTACTGCAGAGCAACAGCTGCTCTTCAATGAGTTCCATCAAAAACTGGGTGCTGTTCCACATGACTCCACACCAATGTTTCTTGAGGGAAAGCCGGGTCAAGGAAAAAACATACCTGGTGAATGCACTCTGTGCTTGGCTTCACAGCCATGGCAATGTGGTGCTCATGGTTGCATCAACAGGAATTGCTGCATCCAATTACAGGAGGGGACATACAGCACATTCTCTGTTTCAGATTCCAGTTCATGAGGTACTAGACTGCATAGCAGTTGCATTATCAGATTTTTTTTTTCAGGATCATGTTGGCATTACATCAGAGATTCAAGTACCATCACTCTGTGCTGATCTCATCCATGCTTCCAGCTTGATTGTTTTTGATGAGCTTCCAGGAGCAAATTGAACAACAGTGGAAGCTATTGATGCCATCTGTCACCTCATTGAAAAAAGGGATATTCCATTTGGAGGCATACCTTTTCTTGGTGTGGGGGATTTCCATCAGGTTGCTCCTGTTGTAAAGGATGGGGGAAGCATGGCATCCTATGCTGCTTCAATCCTCTCCAGCCCTTTATGGCATTTCTTCCAGCTTCACACCCTCCATGCACCAATATGAAATCAGCAAGACCTGGAATTTTCAGAGTTTGTGGATGAGGTTGGAGCAGATATATTGCAACAGAGGATTCAGCTTCCGATGTTTGGGATCATCAAGTCAGAGATGGAGGTGCTCAACTTTCTCTATCCACCTCCAATTCTGAATGACCTGGCAGCCTGTATGTGCTGCAGCTTTTTATCTCCTCTAAACAAGGTTGTTGATGAGTTCAACACATTAGCATTGAGTTTGCTTGCCACAGATGAAAGCATGCTTCTTACCTTCTTTAGAATGCATGGCTAATATATTCTATCAAGTGGTCTATTACAGTGCCAATTCCATCAAGGAGGCTGATGACTTGGATGCCGATGATCTGCACGTTTTGTCAGACTATTTAAACAACCTACAGAAGACAGGAGTGCCTCCACATGAATTGGTGCTTAAGGTGGGCTCTATCTGTGCACTGATGCAAAACCTCTCTGTGAAGGCTAGGGTGGTGAAACATGCACAGGTGGTAATTGAGAAGTTGCATCAAAGGTTTGTGCAGGTCCGTGTCTTGGAAGCCAATGGTGAGGTGGGGGATGCGGTACACTGCATCCCATGGATCCATTTCTCCTTTTGACCATTCTGTGCCAGCTGGACTGTGATATGTATGCAAATACCACTTCGACTGGCATATGCAACTACCTTTAATGCCTGTCAGGGTCTTACCCTAGACCGGACAGTGCTGGATGGACGGAGTGATGTTTTTGCACATGGGCAGCTCTATACAGCGCTTACTTGAGTGCAAACTAGACAAGATAGCATGCTTCTATTAGATGAGCACCGAGACCACACAGTGGCTAACTTACAGAGTGCAAGGCTTATGCTTCCGCTTATATAGACTGTACCTCCATTGATACATAGATCCGTGCAGTCTTGCACCCGAAGGGTGCTATGCCCTTGTATAAAAGAAAAGAAGATGTGAAGTAAAAGGAGGGTCAAATAGTAGTACAAAGTAGCTTCCATCTTCTTCCGGTTATGCATTAGTGCTTCGTTGCATGCTGCTTCACCGTGCCCTTGTCCTGAGCTCTCCATCTCCTCGACCACTACCACCACCATCTCCTCTTCCTCCTCTTATCCCTTTCACTTTCTTGCTTGTTTACATTGTTGGACTATACGTTGTCTACTACTTGCGCTCAGTGTTGCTTCTACTCTGGGCTACTCAACGCACAACATCTTCCGCCCCGTTTCCGCATTCACGTAACCGTATCTTCTGCACCTCGATACCCCTTGGTCGCATAGCTACGCCTTCACCGCACCTCTTCCTCACCCCTGTCTGCTACCCTTGCTCTTCCTTCCACACCCTAGAAGAAAATAATGGCCAACCCCATCCCCGCGCGACCCTACGCGCCTCAACAACTCTACCGCCCTCCTCCAATGATCGCGCGCCAAGCTTCGCCCAACCCCCCTGCCTCACCCATCACCCCAGTGTCTGCCTCTGGATCCTCAGCTCAGGAAAAACCGAGCGACTATGTCGTGTTTGAGCGCAACCCGAAAGCGTTGAGCGGGAACGCGATGCAGCGCGCGACGGCGGCGAAGCTCAAACTGGAGCATTTTTACAAGCTTGCCGTCGAGGCTGCTATCGAGCGGAACGGACGGTGCGTTTTCCCCTTATGATAGGGGGACGATGTCTGACAAGCTCGAAATAGTCGCGTAGAACTGGAACGCAAGCTCGCTTCGGACCTCATTATGCCTGACGAACGCAAACAGCGGCAGTTGCTCCAGCTCGGGAGGAAGGAGTCGCTTTTCCTCCGTCTGCGGCGCACCAAGCTGGGATTAGACAATTTCAGCACGGTCAAGGTCATCGGTAAGGGCGCGTTTGGAGAAGTCAGGCTTGTGCAAAAGGTCGACACGGGCAAGATTTACGCAATGAAGACCCTGCTCAAGGCAGAGATGCTTAAACGCGATCAGGTATGCAGGGCAAAGAGTTGCTCACCCTAGGGGTCTTACTGATCCGGTGTACTTTAGCTGGCCCATGTACGCGCAGAACGCGACGTCCTCGCGGAGAGCAACTCGCCTTGGGTGGTCCAGCTCTTCTACTCATTCCAGGACCCGACCTACCTCTACCTCATCATGGAGTACCTCCCTGGTGGAGACCTCATGTCTATGTTGATCAAGTACGACACTTTCTCGGAAGACGTAACAAGGTTCTATATTGCCGAGTGTGTGCTGGCTATAGAAGCCGTCCATAATTTGGGGTTCATTCATCGGTGAGACCAACATTGGACTTCCGCGGACTAAGCTGATGCGCGCCTGCAGTGATATCAAGCCGGACAACATACTCATCGACAAGGACGGGCATATCAAGCTGTCCGATTTTGGTCTGTCAACCGGATTTCACAAGCAGCACGATTCTTCCTACTACCAGAAGCTGATGGATCAGGCCAACGGAGTCGCGCAGCCCAATGGCCGCGCAAGGAATAGCGTGGCCATCCAGGCGATCCATCTGACGATGACCTCCAAGGACCGGGACACGATCGCCACGTGGAAGGCGAACCGCCGTAAGCTGCTGTATTCTACCGTCGGCACGCCGGACTATATCGCCCCCGAGGTCTTCCTCATGCAGGGGTATGATAAAGCCTGCGATTGGTGGTCCCTGGGCGCGATCATGTATGAGTGTTTGGTCGGGTATGCCCCGTTCTGCTCCGAAACTTCGCAGGAGGTTTACAAGAAGATCGTTGACTGGAGAAACCACTTGCATTTCCCCGAAGACGTCCACCTCAGCCGGGAAGGAGAGGATATGATCCTCCGGTCAGACTACTTTCTCGTCCCTCAGCACATGCTCATACTTTTCGCAGGCTGCTGACGGACGCCGAGTACAGGCTAAACGTAGAGCAAATCAAAGCCCACCCGTTCTTCTACGGCGTCGACTGGCCCACAATCCGCAATATCGAAGCGCCGATGGTACCCCACCTGCGCTCAATCACCGACACATCCTACTTCCCTACGGAGGAGTTCCCAGACGTACCCGATGAGCCTGCGGGCGGGGAAAGCACTTCCGCTGCGAAGGACCTGGCCTTCTTGGGATACACCTTCAAGCGGTTCTCTATCTCGAACCACTGATCTCGACCGCGAACCGAATCCATTTCCCGTCTCTCCTCAATCTCACATCATGCTCACGCAACGCAACGTTTCGTCACCTATTGCTCACCCCTTGTCCTCCACACGGTACAAGGGGCAGGAAGAGCAGTAGGGACAATGCATTAGTACCACGAGTTCACTTGCTAAACTTCAGATTTCACGGCTTCTTCTTTTCGCGCATGGGAGTTATGTGGAGGAGGTGTACGGATATGGTGATGTTGTGGGGGATAGGTAGCTGGATGGGAGGGGGGGGGGATGTATGCTGGGAGCAGTAGAATGGATATGAAATGCAATCTGTGTTGATGTGCTAGAGAGTGCATGTTTGCAAGATAAACGAACATTGTTGTCATTAAGCTTGACTAAATATGCGCGAGATATCGACGTGCTGATGGTCACGCCCATGCAGTTGCTTTGAATAGAACTGGGTGTTGTTTATGTCACTGATACAAGCAAGGGCATCGGCATTTTTTCTTACTTTACTAATCGAGGAAGGTTTATTTCGGCTGTTGAAGCAAATGAAACTTAGATGCTCTCGCAACTGCTGCTGAAAATCGGGGTAAAAGCCTTAAATAAACACGCGGTTGCGGTCCTCTTCCGATAGGGGACTTGTTGAGATTAGCCAGCCCGAAATGGATGAGAAAATTTCTGGAAGATCATCCTTTGTAGCTCAGAGTGAACTCGCGCTCTAGGTAGGAATGAGTTCGGGAGCTGTTGGAACTGCAGTTCTGAGTGTGTTTAGCTTGATCCTATGCGGTGATTGGAGGGAAGGAGCCTCGGGGTGTCACACAGGTGTCCAGAGGTAAAGAGCAATATCTTTCTGGGAGAATGAATGATCTTTCTACCAACAATTTGGAAGCTAACAACTAGTCAGGCCCCTATAATCGGTTCTGTTATAGTAACAGGAGCCCGACAGTCCGGTTGTACGCTTCTTAGTCAGTGTCGAGCCCGGGGCAGTCTTCCGACGTGGTCGAGATGAAATCGCCCTGAATGATCGTCCAGATGAGGTTATAACTTCACGCACATCAGCCTCGTACTATTGTCGAGATGTAGCGCTACTCACTCGTCGGAAGGGTAGGTAGGCGCATCGGCAACCCTGAGGGAAGTAGCGATCTCCGTGAGTTCGGCATGTTCCCAGCAAATGAGAACATTCCCTGCACCAGTCTGGTTCTGGTACGCCCATACGGCAGCAGCAACGCATGCTGGGTCATCCCTGTCGCTGTGGTGAAGCGTCAGCGAGGATGGAATGGGTCATGGAGAGAGGAAGGTACCAGGAGATGTCGACCGTCAGCCCAGGCTCTTCTGCCAAAGGCGTTACGGTCTCGAGCGGGCGGGTGCGATCACCATTTGACTTGGGTGTCTCGGCCATGATGTACCCGATGTTGTATGTCGAAGCGGGACCGAAGACCTGGCGAACATTTACTCGAGATATAGACTGATGGTCTGGGCGGTGAGAAACTTACGTTGGTGAGGCATTCGGCACGCTCTTCGCCTTGCGCGGTGAGGCCTTGACTGCCATTGGCAGGTTTCTCGCCGTGACGGATGAGATACTGATACTGCTGAGCGAAGGCGACGGCGCCGAAAGTAAGAGCGAAGAAAAACTTCATAGTTGGCTGCAGTGTATTGAGAATGGCGACTGCTTTCGAGCAGCTGGCACAATTCCTAGCATCTTTTATAGGCAAATCGCACAGGAACAAGCCGAATAAGCTCAGGGAGACGTTCAAGGCCTAGACGGCCATTCCCGAGAAAACCGCAGCAGATCGACTAGTAATCGCACCACCAGCGCGATCAAAGAGCCTAGACATATGCACCAGCTCAAGATATTCGAGGTATGGAGACATCCGCCTCATGGAAAACCAACCCGTTTAGAGAGATCCATGTGGAGAGAAGCTCAACGCAACAGATAATATTTGCGCCACTGCAAAGAGAATATGTAAGTTGCCCGAATGGTTGAGCCACAGACATTCAAGTGGAACCGATGACAGCAGACCATGCAAGTAGTTGCCCAGTCATATGGGCGTGTTACTGGTGCGAGAAAGGCCACGTTGAGGATGGACCAGCATATGGTTCGAGGCTCCGCTAAAAACTGGACGCACACACGCTGCGAATTTTTTTTTTTCGTCCTTGTAGTATTTCACATGATCAAATCAGTCCATCCAACACAGCACAAGGACGAATTCAGCAGCTTTGAGGAGAATTGATGAGAGAAGAAGAGAAGAAAAGAGAGGTCGGAAACGCGGGGAAGGCCGCGTCGGCACACCCTTATGCGACGGAGGCATCACCCAACATCCCTACTACCTACTTTCTACACACTGAACAATGAGCTTATGTCCGCCGACTAGACAGGTTAGAATAGCGGGCCCAAGCGTACGAAAAGACTCGAGGAATCTCCAAGAGAGATTACGAAAGGCCATACAAGGTGCGTATCGATTGAATAAGAGAGTTCATACGCTGACGACGACACAGATAATAACGTCTACCTCGTCCGCCGACTTGTGTCGCGACCCGATGTCGACATCCGGAATCCGGACGTAGATGACGACGATTCAGGGGACCAGTATACGTCGCTGGCATGGGCTGCACTTTGTGGTCGTGCAGAAATATTTGAGTTCTTACTGAATTGCGGGCACGATGATCTGGAGCTGAGCAAGGTGAATCTCTTTCCTGACAGCTGGCGAATGACACCTAACATCTCAACAGGATGAATCAAATAATACGATTCTCATTCTTCTTGCATCTTTACGAAAAGGACTACCGAATCCGTACAATGGCGAGATGGTGGTAAATGATGTCCACCAAGCGTCGATGACGATGGCAAGAGCGTACCACGAGCGATATCCGATGCTGTTAGACTGGGCAAATGCAGAGGGGAAGACTGCGCTTCATGTTGCTGCATCGGCTGGGAACGAGGACTTTGCTCGGGTGTGCATAATCTGCATTGCTGTTTCTACTTGACGACTGAATATCCTCCCAGCTTCTCTGCGATTTAGGCGCTGACTTCGACTTGCCCGACCTGCTGGGGAATACGCCATTGCACTAGTGCGTGATATCAAGCCATAGCGTGTTAGGATTATTTCTTATCGATCTACACAGCGCAAGCGCATGGGGACATTCCTCAGTTGCCCAATTATTAATCCACCGAGGATGTCAATACCTTGCTCGCAATAACCAAGGTTTCACTGCAGCGGACTTTGCGTTCTCGTACGTTAGAGAGAAATATTCACCTTATCGCCTCTTACTGTGACACAGACAAAATACTAAGGATGAACTGGAGCAAATCATTCGCAGCCTGATCGAAAGTAATAAGAAGCTCCGCCGAGCCCAATCCGCCGCAGCGCGTGAGGACTGGAACCGGGTCTCCATGGATGGGTCTGTATCTAGCGCATCGGCGGAACTCTATGCATACACCAACGGGCGGCAACGTGTGCGAAGTCTCTCGAACGCGAGTAGGACAACGAGCTCAGAAGATACGGACTATGGCGGTCCTGTGGATTTGCATTCCACCCCTGCGCGGTCACTTCGACCACAAAACAGCAAGGCGTCAGTCGCGTCCGTCCCAGTCCAGTTCCCTGACCATCCCTCTGGCACGTTCTCGACGACGTCAATCAATTCGTCCAGCTCGTCCAGAGCGCCGTCTATGATACCCACTCGGACTTCATCACACACCTCGCCTGAGACATCCCCGCCAGACAGGGTGTCCCTCCAGACAGAAACGCCGCGTGCCCCAGCCGCACCCTTCCCATCCAAGTCCACACCGCGCGGCCCGGCCATCTCCCCGGTAGCGCATCGGATACAGGAGAAAGACCAGGGTGCGATTGCCCAGTTCCAGGAGTACATGAACCGCAAGCGCACAGGCAGTGGGAACACAGTGAATGCCGGTCATGCGGGACATCCTCTTCCACCTCTACCTCAACCCAAGTCTTCCAAACCGAGGCTGCGAACATCTGCTTCTGCTGCTGTGCTGTTAAGCCCGACCAGCGCGACCTCGTTAGCCGGAGCGATGAATGGCGCTGATCCTCGGGCAATGGCAAGAAAGAACACAGAGCTGTTCGACCCGCATGCGACACCACGCCATCGAGCGGAAACGATGGATACCGTCCCTATAGCCAAAGGGAATTCTCCAACGCCGACCACTACATCCGCCAGCACGGAAGGGACGCTGAGGCGCGTGCAGTCTCCTTTGCTGACTGGCAGAGCTCCGGCGAGAAGCAAGGAGGTCACTCCCTGGGAGTTTGGAAGCTCGGATGAAGATGGCGTTCCTCCTGCCGCTCGACGGACAGAGTCGTCATAATCTTCGTTCGAGCGACGCACATCCTGGTTAACACCGATTGATTTATCATTGTATGGCAGTGTTGTAATTTATCATCATGTATACCACTCGATACCACACCATTGTCGTTGTTGGTCAGCCGACCATCGCATTACTAACCTTTGGACCCTTCGGAGGTCCATCGGGGTTGAGGGGAACGTCCGGCCCGCGGCGTCTTTCCAGCCGAGGCGACCTCCAACAATATTGTATGTTCAGGCTGGACGATGGCGCTATCTGAACCTGCTGGCAGCAGGTGTACTTAAGGCAGTCTACTAGCAGCAACGAGACGACAGAACACGATGGCTACCAAACCTGTTATTTTCGTCGTGGGTTACGGACCTGGTATCTCGGAAGGTGGTATGTGCGTCCTGGCTGAATAACACCCATCCTCCTAACGTTCGCAGTTGCGGAGCTCTTCGCTTCGAAAGGATTTAAAGTGGGAATCGCTTCCCGCACTGAGTCCAAGCTCTCTGCTGCGTCTGAGAGCCTCAATGCCAAAGGCGCAACAGTCGCGACAGCCGTGATCGACGTGTCGTCCAACCCCTCCGTCATCTACGGCCTGAGCAAGCTAACAATCGCACTCGGAGCACCAAACGTACTGGTGTTCAACGTCGGTAGTAACGGCCCGCCTGGGACAGACTTGGGGCCAAAGCCGCTCGAGGAGATCACCCCTGAGATATTTGAGAAGCATTGGAGGATCTCTGCTCTGGGAGCGCTGCATGTTGCCCGTTGGTCGGTGGACCATCTAGTACCGTTTGATGGGAAGAAGACGGTATGTTTGAAGTCTTGGGTCGTTACTAGACGTGTGATAATAGATCACCCAGCTGATTTTCACTGGCGGTGGGCTCGCCAAGGACCCAAGGCCGAACCATGCTGGTCTAGCGGCGGCAAAGGCAGCAATGCGCAACCTCTCCCGAGTATACTACAACGTACACAAGCCGAACGGTCTGTCATCTCCGTCTGGCTCTTACCACATTATTAATCATGCAACAATACAGGACTGCACGTCGGCCTTGTCACTGTGCGCGGGTTTGTCACTCCTGAGAGTGACAAATGGAGCCCGAAGCTCATCGCAGAGCAGTACTGGAAGTTGTATGAGGAGAAGGACCCAGAGAGCTGGACATGGGAAATCGATTACTAAGTGTATTGCTATTCCCTGTTATATCCGTGTGTACTTGTGAGAGAAGAATGGAAATTGGTCTGTGGTTATTGGGAGAATTGAGATTTCTTACTGTAAGGATTGAGCAGATGGAATGCCGCAGAGACGCGTACAGACATGCCGCAGGACCGCGTCGTACATTGTCCGGCTATGCCGGTCAGTCACAGGACACATCCCTTGCCATTGCACAGACTATAAATTCCACATAATTTCTCACTTTACACTGTCATAATACGGCTTGGACGATGATTTTGCAAAAGTCTACCACTCTCGCTCTGCAAGCCGGGTCGCGTTGTGCTGCCTTGGCCCCATCGGCTGTGGGCATGAGCCGTGCTCTGCTCGCCGCTTGCAGGACACAGCACAGAGACTTTATTACTATCGTCCCGCAGGGGCATGAGGCGTACAGGTTGACGCTTGGGAGAAGTCCGACGAGGCTCATGCCTGGCCTCCATCTGAACATCCCGGTGTTGCATACTCTGCAGGTGCGTCGCACAACCCACACACACACACACTCGGCCTGACAAATATGACAGCATGTCGACATGCGAGAAACGAGCATACCTATTGCCGACCTCACCGGGTTCACATCCGACAACGTCCCCGTCCTCGTCTCTGGTTCACTCTTCTTCCGGGTCAAAGATGCCTATCACGCCTGCTTCAGTGTAAACGACTTTGGGGACAACGTACGCGCCATCGGCACTTCCGCGATGCGCTCTGTAGTGGGATCGTTCCACTATGATGCGATCATCGGAGATAGGAACGCGATTAATGATAAGCTTAGGGGGGTAATTGGGAATAGTATCTCAAGCTGGGGGATCGAGTGCACGAGGTTTGAGATCCAGACGTTCAAGCCGAGTAATCGGGAGGTAGAACGGCAGCTGGAGCTCCAGATGGAGGTGTGCTCTGATTTTACAGCTGGCGATCACTTCTGACTAGCTGCAGGCTGAGCGAAATCGCCGCAAGCAGCTGCTCGACACTCAAGCAGCTGTGAACGTTGCCGAGGGTGTGAAGCAGAAGATGATCTTGCAAAGCGAGGGTGAGATGGAGGGCAAGATCAACCAAGCGAACGGGGAGCTTCAGGCGCGCCTGAAGGAGGCAGAGGGATTCGGACAGCAGATCGAGATCATCGCTCAGGCTATCGCTGGGCACGGCGCGGTCGTCGAGTCGGATGCCAGGCTAAAGTCGGTCGAGTTTATCATGGAGATGAGGAGGCAGGACACGTTCCGCACTATCGCTGATGGGCAGGGGAATAACACGTACTTCCTCCCTCCTGGGTTGACGAGCTTGAGTGAGCCGGTGAGTGTCATTTCACTGCGTGGGAGTTGGACTGATGAGCAACAGCATGAGATGGATGCGACGCAGCGCTGGGTACGCAGTATGCAGGACAAACGCAAGTCGACTGCTACACCGGGTGCATGAATGTCTCTGTATATTGTAATTAGGAGCATGATGATAACACACGTAGCTGTAATACCCATAGCTTCACCCCGCCCTCAATCCCGCTCGCTGAGAGCAGAGAAAGAGTGCTGCAGGAGAAGAATGTCACTCCGAAACTATGACTGATAGTAAACTGGACATCACTAGAGCCTCAAACGTGGAGATATTCATCTAGACCGCATTTCCCTCTTACGGGGCAGATGGACAGCGGGAGAGCCGAAGTGTCCATCGTGGTGGTGGTCAGGTAAGAAATGAAAGAAGACCCTGCTGTGAATATAAAGTGTACAGCGCGTCGCGTGTCAGCTCCTGTCCACGTCCTCCTCAACCTCTCTGCCCACAAACGATGGTCGCAATAGATATCACTGCGGACTTTCGGGCAAGCGTTGGAAGTGCGCTCAAGCTCGTACCTGATACTAAACGGCGACACAAGCCTCGTGTGCGCAATTTTTTTGAAGTCAAAGCAGAGAAGAACTATGCTCAGGCATACCTAAAAGAAGCTTATGCTATTGTGCGTCTTCACCTGTTTGTTAAAGCAGGCGCTGATAGATGCAGTTGGAGCACATCAACACGCTTGACCAGATGCTCGCTTCGATCCGCCATGCATACCTCTCCGTTGACTCGTCACATTCGCATACTCGACGTGGAGGGTTCGATGCGAGTCAGAAAGAGGGGTGGGGGGAAGTGAAGCGGTTGACGAACCAGGAGAGGGACGAGATCGAGCTACAAGCGAAGGTGATACTGAAGAGGTGTGCAGAGAGGGTGAAGCATCTTGAGGAATTGGAGGAGAGTGCGTGCACCTTCCTCCCTGTTGAATACCGTCCCTAACGTATATGCAGAGCGCGCATCGACACAACCTAGCAAACACCCGCTCGCACGTCTGCTCCCTCCCCGCTTGCTTGTAACACCCAGCACATCAGGACACGATGTCCTCGCAGCGCACTATGCGGGGATCACGTGGTACCTGAACCGGAAGCTAGCCTCGAGCTCCGGGAAGCAGAGGGAGATGCAGGAGGAGAGGGTGAGGCGGCAGCTGGAGAGAGCGCGGAGTTTGGGGAGCGAAGTGGCTGCTGTTGGCCCTGTGCAAGGGGATGTCAAGGGGGAGCAGGTGAGGCGGTTCGACCCCACGCTGGCGGGACGGGGACCATCCTACGCCAATGGTGAGGAGGACACGCCCTTGACAGCAGCTCAAGCCCTGCTCTTCGAGCAGGAAAACGCCGCCATACTCCGTTCGGCAGAGAGCGTGCTCGCCCAGGTCCAGCGGGCAGAGGCGAGCCTGTCCGAGATCGGGGCGCTGCAGAGCGAGCTCGTGCATCATCTGACTATGCAGACGGAGATGACGGACAGGCTGTTCGAGGAGGCCGTGGCGACGCAGGCTGAGGTTGAGAGGGGGAACCAGCAGCTGAAGAGGGCCAAAGAAAGGGGAGGGGACGCGAGGAGATGGTTGCTTGTATTTCTTATTGGTGCGACTCTGGCGCTGTTGTTCTTGCACTATTATTCATCTTAGGAGGTCCAAAATCATACTTTCAATGCTTTATTCGCATTCCGTCCACTTAAATATACACAGGCTAGTCCTCCAGCTCCCGACTCTCCTCAGCCCCCAACAGTGCCCTCCGCTCTGCGTCCTCCAGTGCTTCTGCTGCTAACTCGTCCGTCTCCGGATCTGTGCCTTCCAGCTCACGAATCTTGCGCAGTGTCAGCCGGTATATTATGATCCCTGTCCCGGCTCCGAGGACCATGCCGAGGACCATGCTGAGTGCATTGACGATCTTGGTCGTCGTGTCCATTTGGCCCCGGGTCTCGCCATCGGAGAAGAGAGCGATACGGCTGGCGATGAAGACGTGCAGCAGGAGGCGGGGGGTGAGGCACACTGTTGCGAAGATGAACTGCCACAGGCGGATCGTCTCGATCGAAGCGAAGAATGCGTTGGAGTATGCCCACGGCATGGGGCAGATCCGGCAGAGGACGATCAGCCACAGGCCGTGGTGCCGTACTACTGCTTCCATGGCTTGCCATTTTGTGGAGGAGGTTGTGAAGGATTTCATGCGATTCTGGAAGAGGAGGCGGAGGAGGAGGAAGGAGAAAGTAGAGGCGAGGATCGCTAGAGGTGCCGCGAGGAACCAGCCTCGCACGCCCCATGCGAATCCTACAACGGTTAGGATCGTCGAGAAGCCAATGAGTGGGGGAATGGAGGTGACAACTGCATCAGGTTAGAATGATACATTTGGGCATGTAGGGTATAATAACGCACTTATGAGAGCGGTCACGACGAGAATGCCGTACTTGCTCTCGCGCAGGTTGCGTCCTTGATTATATAGGAACTGGAATATCTTGTCCGGGTGGACTGACACGAAGAGCACAATGAGGGCACTTTCAGCTCGTCAGTTCGCCTTTTGTGCAAAGGACTGTCAGAATTCAATTACACATGCAATATGATAAGAAACCAGACGAATGCCTAACATTCATCAGCTTGGTCACAGCTAATCACTGATAGGCGCACCTTTCCCGCAAAAGGCAGCTTGTTGTATCTCCTCCACATCTCCCCTGGCGCCCCCTTGACCGTAGACCATATGTCACTTGGTAATACTTGCATTCCCGTCGTTGTATTCCGGTGTTGAGCAGGCTGCTGCTGTTGGGTTGGTCACTGTTGCGGTCAACGCAGGAATATCGGTGTTCTTGTCTGCTGCGCTGATTCGACGTCAGAAGCACTAGCATTAAATCACGTGCAGATTGATTTACACGGCCACTAAATCAATCACATGACCACGTCAGCGATTTGGCTATTGAGAGGTCATCGTGTGTTGGACGGTGACCTCGACGTCGACACCGACGATGAACAACGCACAAGCTGGTCCATCACGCACCTCCGACGCCGACACTGGGTATACTCCAGCTCCGCTCCTTACCCTCCCTCCAACGACCTACTGCGCTGTTGAGTATCCAGGCATCCTCAGGTCCCTCGACTCATATCCGCATGCACTCGCCACCCTCGGAGGGCAGGATGCTGTAGACACTGCGTTCAGGAGACTTGCGAGTGGGAGACCGATGGAGCTGTACCTCAGGCCGGAGGACAAATTGGCACATCCGATTTTGGGAGAAGTGTTGGAGTGGAGGGGTATGGTCGTGAAGGTTGTGAAGAGGAGGAGGAAGAGAAAGCGTCCGGAGGGGGAGAATACTGTTGATGGTGAAATTGGCAATGGTAAGGGAAGGGAGAAAGAGGAAGATGAGGACGGTGGAGTGTACACCACTGAAGTGCTTGGTATGGCCCGTAAGATCGCGCGCTTCCGAGGTATGCTACTTCCTCCACCAACTGCGACGACAAATATTGCTCACACACATAGCCATGGCCGACTTTGCTTTCTCACCTCCGGAAGACGAGCCAATTATGAATCTCCGCAAATCTATGGACAATTTGGACGCAAAGGCGATCCTTGCATTCGAGTTCAAACCAGTGAAGGAGGACTATGTTGTGTATCCGCCTGGTGTCTCTGCCTCTCCAGCGCCTGGAACGACCAAAGGGGCTTCCTCAGACCCCTCTGCTCAACCAACAAGCAACCTACGCCTCTTTCCTCCACCTCGATTCTCCCGCGCGGCTGTCCCAGCCCTCTACAACTCCCGGAAAAACATCGCCTCTATCCCCGTCACGGTCACCGACCCGACCACGGGCGAGGAACGCACTCGTTATCAGAACAAGTTCAGGCACAGCGCCACCCCCATCGCTACCATTTCTTACGACGCTCCCGATGTGCCCGAAAAGGAACCTGAGGGGGCAGAGAAGGTGTTAGACCAGCCGAGCATGCGAGTGCTGGAGAAGCTGAGGAAGCTGTTTGAGGAGCGCCCGATATGGAGCAGGTTGGCGCTCAAGAACCAGCTTTCAGAGGCGGAGGATCAGATCCTTGTCAAGTATGTCTGCTTTTCTCTGAGTGGGCAAGTGACTGATGCTTGAGAAGTACTCGTCCAATGTACGCTTACACAGGGTACATATTCAGTGACGGCCCATGGAGGGACTTTCACGTTAAGTGGGGATACGACCCGCGCAAGATCCCCGAGTCCAGAATGTGTGCTCCCTCTTCTGTTCGTTATTGGCTGGAACTGATGGAAACGTCAAGCTATCAGCGTATGCAGTTCCGCAACCTGGAGAACGAGTACACTCGCGCGTCCTCAGTACGCTTCCGCAGGGCGAATGGTGAAGAGGACCTGCCGATGGAGGAAGATTGGCGTGGGATCACACTGCAGCGGAATAGGCAAGTGCTTCTCCACACATTGAGTGGAGAGTGCTCACAGATATATAGGAACACACATATATTCAATGGCAGGGAGCTCTTTAGGAACGTAGGCAACTACCAGCTGTGCGATATGACGGACCCGCTGCTGCAGAAGCATATTCACGACCCGAATGGTGTAGACCAAGAGTGTGATGTGCGTTGTACATTTTTTCTGCATCACCTTACTCACTGGGCTTCATAGGCCTCATACGGCTGGTATACACCCACAGCCTGGGGGCGCATTCGCGCTATCGCACGGCTCAAATTCCGCGGCCTGGTCGAAGGTCGCATCCTCACTGATGCAGAGTGCGAGGATATAGAGACTGAAGAGCTTCCTGAGATCGCTCTCCGGAACGAGCTGCGCCGGTCAGCAGGCCAGAAGAAACTGCGTGAACTGCGCCAGAGGGGATTGATTGCTCGGTCAAAAGGGCACAACCAGGCGCTGGAGCCACTACCGCCGGAGGAAGAAGCAGAGCAGAGGATCAGGAAGAGGCTGGAGGCGGCTCGAGCGGAGGATGAGGATGAAGACATGGATTAGGTCGCTTGTAGTTTGCGTCGAGACCAATGACAAAAAAAATCACAATTGGGAGGGCTCATGATGCTGCGTAATGCATGAACTCTTCATGCGCATAGCTCACAGCAGAGCAGGTCTCGTGCTCCGAGCACTCGACAAAGACGGCACAGTACAGAACATAGGGTGAAACACTGAGGTTCCAACGTCTACTCGTCCTCTCCCGCACCGGCACGCTTCTCCCGTAATGCCTTTATCTGTGGGACGGTTAATCTACATTTGAATGGGTAAAAGGCATGGACGCACTGTTCCTGCACCGGCATGACGCTGGTTGCGGCGGAACTGTCAAAGCCCCATGAGAATCTCGTCATAATAACACAGCATCTAGCATACCTTAGGATCCACCTACAGACGAGATCAGTACTATGCCAAAACAAGCAGAAATAAAAGAACATACACCACGCATCGAAGGATACTTGTTCGTCTTCGGCTTCTTGATCCCATTCCGGTGAGCCTTCCGGTTTTGGTTGTGGTTTGTGTGGCTGCCCAGTATCAACACATATCCTCTCGCTCACAACCGTAGAAAGGGGACATACTTCTTTGACTTGGCCATTGCTGCAGTGCTGTTGCGTGCGGGTGGGCGACGACGATGAGCTCGAGGTTTGGGAACTAACTGGGAAATTGGTCCCGCTGAGGGGATGGTACTGTACAGTTATGAAAGCACCGCCACTTAGGGAGGGCCCTTGCAGCTAGAGTGGCGACTTCGCCTCTTCGGTGACTCCGATGACGATTCACTTATCATTTCGGATCGATCCAATACCTGTGTTGGCTTTCTTTGGGGAATAGCCTGAGTGCTATTCATAGATCGAATTCGGGCCTAATAATAGTCGGCGCTAATGGCTGGTGAAAGTGGAAGTCGATCTCCAAGACAAGAACATCATAAATCGGCACCAATGCTAAGAGGTTAGAAGTACATTGTCTTCATGTTCTTTTGTGCGATCCGCATCGTCGGCGGTCGAGCCGAGATATTGGAACCGCTTGGCATCATGCCTTTCAGAGCGCATGAACGATGTGATTTGGCTGCGCGGTTGCGTCTTTCGTGGGACGATTATTTTGGACGGCACCGAACAAAGCACAGATTATGATTCGGCCGGGGTGTTGACCGGCCGAAAAGGTGGTCGATAGGATAATTGATGTCCGTCAACACTTCTTCCGTATATTGTGGACTGGCCTTCTCTTACGTGTTCAACAATGCCAGGACAACGGAACCCTGCGGTTGGGAAACCGGTAAGGTGGTGCCCAGGGTGCCGGTCAAGAAGGCGCAGCTTTCTTTTGAGATGTGCCACGTCCTCTTCCGCATCGTCGAATTCCGGCACCTTAGCGCGACTTTTAGAAAGATTAAAAAATGCTCGGCCGAGGCCGACTCTCCGATGGGAGCGATGTTGAAAGGGACGAAAGGTGCTCAGTTTTCCACGTGGTTATCATTAGCCCACGTCTGATTGGCTGATGGTGTGGCTAGACTAAAAACTGACGGGGACCCCGAAAAGGAAATCGGGTGAGTTTGTCAGGGTCACGCGGTCGGGTCCGATGTCCGAAGGGCGGCTTTGTGTGTTCCCTGACTTTCCCCGCAACCGTCTGTGCCTTCCCCAAGACACCCATATATACCGCCTGTCGGGGGGGACCACTCAGTCCACTCCGGTCTCCCCCAACTTCTCTCCTTTCCACCAACTCAAATCATCCAAAATGCCCGCACCCGTCCTTCCACCGCGCACACTGTACGATAAGATTTGGGACGACCATGTTGTGTGCGTATTCAGAGACGGCATCTATTGGGCAACAATTGTATTGACTCGGTCCATAGCGACGTGCAAGAAGACGGCACGACTCTGCTGTATATTGATAGGTACGTCTGCGTATAGGCATCTTTAACACCCTACTTACCCCCACCCAGACACCTGGTGCACGAAGTGACGAGCCCCCAGGCTTTTGAGGGCCTGTATGCGCCCTCTACAACATAGAAATAGAGTTCATACTGATCTGGCTTATTAGAGAGAAGGCCGGCAGAAAAGTCAGGCGGCCAGACTGCACGCTGGCTACCGTGGACCACAACGTCCCGTGAGCCCCTTAGTCCCTTGCTCTAGCAATCCTGCTCACTTCTGCGGCCGCAGGACCACCTCTCGGAAAACGTTCAAGTCTATTAAAACATTTGTTGAGGAACCCGACTCCCGTGGACAGTGCGAAGCGCTTGAGGAGAACGTCAAAAAGTTTGGCCTGACCTATTTCGGTCTCGCTGACCGCCGTCAGGGTATTGTCCATGTTATCGGGCCCGAAGAGGGCTTCACGGTGAGTACCTGAATACGCTCCATCCCGAATTCGTCCTGAAATATGATCTAACAGCTCCCTGGCATTACTTGCGTCTGTGGTGACTCTCACACCGCTACTCATGGTGCCTTTGGCGCTCTGGCTTTCGGTATCGGCACCTCCGAGGTCGAACATGTCCTGGCGACGGAGACAATTCTCCAAAGAAAAGCCAAGAATATGCGCATTACGGTCGATGGCGAGCTCCACGAAGGTGTCACGGCAAAAGACGTCATTCTCTACATCATTGGTCTGATCGGCACTGCCGGCGGTACTGGCTGTTGCATCGAATATGCCGGAAGCGTCTTCCGCAACTTCTCTATGGAGTCCCGTATGAGCGTCTGCAATATGTCCATTGAAGCTGGTGCTCGGGCTGGAATGATTGCCCCCGACCAGGTCACCTTCGATTACCTGAAGAACCGCCCGCTCTCGCCAAAGGGCGAAGAGTGGGACCGCGCCGTCGCATACTGGAAGACGCTCCCTACCGACGAGGGCGCTAAGTTCGACATCGAAATCAACATCCGGGCAGAGGACATCGTCCCCACTGTCAGCTGGGGCACTTCTCCCCAGGATGTCGTCCCGATTACCGGCACCGTCCCCGACCCCGCCAACTTCACCGATCCGATGAAGCAGAACGGTATCTCCAGGTCGCTCAAGTACATGGCACTTCAGCCTGGCACGCTCATGGAGGACATCAAGGTGGACAAGGTGTTCATCGGTTCGTGCACCAACAGCCGTATCGAGGATCTGCGTTCCGCCGCCAAGGTTGTGCTAGCCGTGAAGGACGCCAAGGTGGCCGACACAGTCAACGCGATGATCGTCCCCGGTTCGGGGCTCGTGAAGCAGCAAGCTGAGGCAGAAGGCCTGGACGTCATCTTCAAGCGGGCAGGCTTCGACTGGCGCGAGGCAGGCTGCTCGATGTGTCTCGGTATGAACCCCGATCAGCTCAAGCCGGGCGAGCGCTGCGCGTCTACGAGTAACCGGAACTTCGAGGGTCGTCAAGGTCCCGGTGGGCGCACTCACCTGTGTAGTCCCGCTATGGCTACCGCTGCTGCCATCACTGGACATCTTACCGATGTTCGCAAACTCATGGGCGGCGCGAGCACTACCGGCGTCACCTCCGTCGAGCAGATCAAGCAGACAAACTCGAAGGACTATCTCACCGACCCTGTACTCCCCCCTCCTGCCCCACAACCGGAGACGGTGCACCACAACACTGTGCCCAGCGGCACCCCGGCTGTGCACGAATCGAAAGTTCACAAGTTCACCGTTCTGACTGGGATCACCGCGCCCCTGCATATGCCCAATGTCGACACGGACATGATCATCCCTAAGCAGTTCCTGAAGACGATCAAGCGGACGGGCCTGGGCAATGCTCTGTTTCATACGCTGCGAAAGGACCCGGCGACGGGCAAGGAGACCGACTTCGTGCTTAACAAGGCGCCGTATGATAAGGCTGTGATTATGGTTTGTGACGGCCCGAACTTCGGCTGTGGCTCGTCCCGTGAGCACGCCGCGTGGTCTCTGTATGTGTACTGCCTTTTATTAAAATTGACAGGGACTGATTGTAACCAGGATGGACTTTGGTATTCATGCGGTTATCGCCCCGAGCTTCGGTGACATCTTCCGGTCCAACTCGCTACAAAACGGCCTTCTCCCAGTGCAGCTGTCACAAGAAGAGTGCAGCCAGCTGTGCGCCGACGTCGAGGCTGGCGGTCAGCTCGAGGTCGACCTGGAGAAGCAGGAGGTGCGCCGGCCCGGAGGCAAGGGCGCGTTCCACTTTGATGTCGACCCCTTCCGGCGCTACTGTCTCCTGAACGGACTGGACGATATCGGGCTGACTATGCAGAAGGCGGACAAGATCGAGCAGTTTGAGGAGAGGAGGAGTGAGGCTTGGCCCTGGCTTGATGGGTTTGGGTATGTGAAGAGTGGTGGAAGGGTGGATGCTGCCTCCAAAGGTGGGAAGAAGATGGATTGGTAAGGACGTGTTTGTGTATGGGAATAGAAAGTGTATGGTAACGGAGAGAGAAATGAAAGAATATGATTCACATCTCTTCTTTCATTCTATTTCTCAACAATTCATTGTTCAAATCTGGCTGTGGTCGGTGTAATGTATGTATTGTCAATACAAGATAAACTAGCGCGAACCCAAGCGCGGCAGGAACGGACTAATAGTGCCGCCCGCTGTCGACAAGCACCCTTACTGCCCAGCCTTCTCATCCTTCTACTCTTCCTGCTCACTGCTTGTCATTCTCCAGCTCATCTTTGCTGTCCAGAACGACCCAATCGGCCAGTAGCGAAGGATGAGCAGGCAGGGGACCGACAGCGTGCTTTCCGGCGGCATGTCGGCTACAGTCGTCCGTACACCTTCGTCCGTAGCAACACCTAGTACAGCAGCATCATCACCATTGTCAGCAGCCGTGTACGGTACAGGTTTGTAGTTTATCCTCTTCTTCTACATCACGCATAGCTGACGATGTCCTTAAATTGGTAGAACGTCCGATTCCGGCGCGTCAGGTTTCCCACGACGTGCTTTCCTACTACTTTTCGGGAATCGATTCGGACGCCCAAGGACTATCACGGACGCCGAGTGGAAAGAGTATGGGGAGCATGCGGGCACAACATGCCTCGCAGACAGAGAGGGAAGAAGAAGATAATGAGCGGACGCCAAAGGCGAGGAGGCAGGTGACGGCCGACAAGTATCTCGCAGCTGGAGTGGGCGCGTCGCCGACCAAAAGCAGCGCGAACGGGAACGGGTCGAGCAGTGGTCTAGGCGAGGAGGTGAAAATTCATCGAAGGAGGAGCAGTAAGACTGCCAACGCGGCCGATAAACGAAGACTGGCAATCGTCGAGGTCGACGCTACCCCTGCAGCAGCCGTGCAACATGAGGAGGCAAGTGTCGCCGGTACCACCGCCCAACCGTCGTTACTAGCCAGAAGAGGGATGGATACGTCCCGGCTTGCACTTGTCGCGCCGCCCGATGCCTCTCCATTAGCATATACGGACCTCGCACCCGCACCCCCTGTCTCTGCACCTCCCGTGCCTGCCGTTCGCCCCAACCCGCGTGCTGCCGAGGTTGTAGGTACTCATACGAGGAGCAAGAGCAACATGGAGAATGCCCTTAGCACCCCTGGGGGAAGGAGGAGCGCGAGCAGCAGAGATATCGGCATAGTTGGTGCTGTGCGCAGCCCGGTTCGAACGCCAACACGGGACGAGCATAAGCTTGGAGACACTTTGGGAGTGCCGTCTGTGCAGGAGCTGGAAGTGGGGATCCCACACAGTGCTCTGGGGGAGAGCACAGCCGTTGCCCCTATCTTCCAGACTCCTACAACGAGGACGTCTTCGCCGGACGTGTCTAGCAGTGCGGCCAGCTCGACAGATAGGATTGCCCACCCCAACTGGGGGCAGCAGCTAGCGGCAGGTACTAAGGCGGGGCAGCCAGGACAGGTGGGTATGAGCACCCCCCAGATTGGGGAGTCAAAGGAGCTCTCTGCCGCGGTCGCCCCACCTGTGGTGACTCTTCTCCCCGGGTCGTCTCCCCATCTCACGCCAGGCGCTTTCCCTACCGCGTTTTCTACCCCTTCCTCTGCCAGCTCGAACGCATCGGACTACTCCCTCCCTCCTGCTGGGCACGGTGCTGCATACTACGCCCATGCCCACCCCGGGGTAATGAGCCCCCCACAACAGGCCTACTATCGTCTCCAGGGAACGCATATCAACTATGACCCTGTGCTGCATGCTACTGCCGGGCCCCTGCCAGAACCGCCAAGAATGACAAATCTCGTCAGCCTCGCCCCGCCCCCTCCCCGACCACCAAGAGTCAGCAGGAGCCGCTCTCCGCTGAAAGATGCTGCGGCCGCAAGCAAACAGAATTCTTCTCAACCCCAGCCTGCACCTATCCCAGAGCAAGATCCATCCCCTGGAGGATCGGAAAACACTCCCAAGGCTCCGCAGGGGTTTATCCCCTCTCTTCCCACTCCGCTCGTCCGTTCCATGTCCGATCACTCGATCACCGCTGTCTCCGCCTCCTCGGAATCAGATTATGGACCCATGAGCCCTACACCCTCTACGCCTCCTACGTCTGAGCCGCAAGTGCCTGGCGCGAAAGCACGACGAACTCCCTCTCTCGAAAGGGGAGAACGGTACGCCCGCGAAGGCATGAGTGTGCATCCGCCATCGGCGTTCAAGCGCAGCAACTCCCGTTCTTCGCATACCGCTTCACGTTCATCTGATAAACCTGGCCCTCCCAAATCGGAACAGGGATCCTCCCCTGGTCAACAAGAGGTACCATCAGCCCAGCCGGTATCGAGAATCGCCACGCCACCACCAAGGAGCGAGGAGGAGGCAGAGCTGGAGGAAATGCTCGCTAGGATGGCACCTGTTCTGATAGGCAACTTTCAGCCGACCAACTCGCCTGAGCCAAAGGCGAAAATGTTGGAGAGCCTGCCCAAAACTTCAATGTCGGATGCAGAACTTGAGCCTGCGGTCGTGCCTGTGCCTGTGCCTGTGCCAGAACCTGATCATGCTCCTCAGCGCGTACTAGAACCTCAGCCTCAGTCTTACCTCGAAGTTGGACCTGTTCACAAAGCAGAGTCCGGGTCAGAGGTATTCGAGTCGGCCGATGAGACAATTGTGCACCAGCCGATTGAGAAATCGAGTCCGCCATTGCCTGCGCTCCCGCTCGAAGCTATAGAGCAAGTAATAGATGTGACAACCGAACCTGAACAAATGTCCGAGACGGCAGTCATCTCCCTCAACCAGAGTCAGCCCGATCTGACGAGACGACCTCAAGCAGTTTCGCCTGTCAAGTCGGTGGATACTGTGGACTCAGGTTCGTCTTACGAGAGTTACGTACATGCGGAACGCCCCAGCACCCCAATCACGGACACAACGGTCTCTCCCGGAAGGCATTCTCGCAAACCGTCCATCACCCTTCCTTTCACTCCAAAGGGGCCCAAGGGATCGAACGGTACACGCTCTGGCGCTGAGCGTTCCCCTTCCCTCTCATCACAATTCAGCCGTATTGCGGGCAGCGCTCGCCACAGGCCTCCAGATCTTCCACTGCGTTCACCTTGGAGCAGTTCGAAACCCAATTTGGTCCAGAAGGCTAAAGCTATCGCGGCATGGCCTGCCGCAATGCGATTCGACGATGTGATTAGGATGAAGACCCCACTAGAGCGCGCTAATGGTTATGCACGGAAAATTAATGAGCTTGCTCAAGTCGAGAGTGGCCTGACAAATTGGATTATTGCAATCAAGAACGGAGGTCAGTGGTTTAACATGGGCTGCTTCTTCGTCTAAGCAAAAAGCAGCTTCCACACCAGACGGTTCATATAGACGAAAATCGCCTCTTAGTGGTAACAGCTTCACCGTTGGCGGAAGCAGGAAGGTCTCCGCAGGCTCTCACGTCTCCGATGCTAGCTTCCCCACCCGGCCAGATGCGACTATTGCTACAGAAATCTCGTCCGTGGAAAACGACTCACCGCCTCGCATCATACCCACCAACTTGCCCTACCCATCATTAGCACAGGGCATTGGCCAACGTTCCCAGTCTGTGCGAAGTTACACTCCCGCGTTATCGATCAATACGACGCCTTCACGATCGCCTCCTTCTGGTCCCCTGAGCGGCAAGAAGGGCACCGGGTTCTTCTCTTCCATTGGCAGGAAAGGGAGTCAACGCAGGGACCGTCATCTTCCTTTGCCCAACTCAAACCCACTCTCTAGGCAGGGAACGATGCCTCTTAGTGTAGGAGTTGGCTCGGGTTCGGAATCGCCTACTAGGTTGGTGCGGTCCACTGCAGTTCCCAGCGTACCAGGTGGACCGAGAGAGCCTCCAGGCCGTTTGCATAAGGCAAACCCCGTGTCCCGACGTTCCTCCCTCGACTCCCCACCTATGGTCCCTTCGGCACCATTACCTGCTGGCTCTTTGGATAAACGCCGCTCCGTTGGACATTCTAGTGTGGGACAATATGGTAGACCTCTTGAAGCTCCGCGTGGAGCGCGCACGTATGGATCACTAGACCAAACTAGCCCGCGCTTTTCCGCGAGCCTCCAGAACATGGCAGATATTTTGCCGCAGGCAAATCGAACTATGCTTGCTCGGTATCTTACAGAAGCGAATGGCGAAGAGATGTTAGCCATTACGCGTTATATTGAAGATGAAAAGAGGGGCAGCGTTCCCTACTGACGAATCATTACGTGTTGATTATGCATTAAACGTATCACTGACGATATCCACATGCTTGTATTCCATACCCCCACCGATTGCGCACATGAGAATAGTATGGATTTTTCTTTTCTTTGGTGTATGTATGTAATCGCAAATAGCCTTCCCAACTGGTTCACAAAGGCAAGTTTCTTAAGAGCGGGCTATCACGAACGGGGGTATCACTGATACGCAGGTATAACCTATTGATGAGGGTATCGCGAATGGTCAGCTGTTTACAGTCAGTTAGCCTGGGAAGGCAGTCTGGTAAACGTTCGTTCGACGGTGTGAAGTTCGCACTGTTGACAAGGTTATCCTGGGAGATCCGCGCGAAGCGGCGACACGCCCCTAATCTCATATCGCGGCGCTACGTACCTGGAGCTGGGAAGGGCATAGCTTGTACAGGGCCAGACTGAGGATTGGCAATCCGAGATCCAGAATCTCGATATGGCCTACTTCCATACCCTGTAGTGTACGCGTTGTGATGCATATGAGGGGAAGACATGTTAGGATGGTCCAAGCTGATGGGATGCTGAGGTTGAGTGGGGTCAGGGCGAGTTGCTCTTGGACGAGAGGATTGTATCGTATTTTGCATATCGGGTGGAACGGTCTGACGGCGACGCGAAGGAGTGGAGAGAATCTGGGCTGATAAGAATGAGAATAAGGGGGACGTGGAGAAGGACCTACTCCAGTCGTGCTGCCAAATATAGGCTGCTGGGAGAGACTGTGGAGTCCACCAGGGGCTTGGTTCATCGACATGTTGGCACCTTCACCTCCCGTCGTGAGGGAAGGATTATGGGGAAGAAGCGTTTTACGCTTGTACTTGTCCAGCTGGCTCTAAGCAGTATACGTTAAACCTTTAATGATCAATACATCCAGCATAGGAAGGGCACGGACCTTCAGCTTCTGGTAGTCTTTGTCCCGCTCGCGAGAGACCTCCTGTAGGTCAAAGACACGGCGTCGTTCCATGTCTAGTTCACGTCCAAGGCCTGGAATTTGGCTTAGAACATAAATATATGCGCTCATATCTTAGCGTACCGGAGACCTTATCCTGCATTAGACCGATCTGGCCATTAGCTATGATTATATCATGAGTTGTCGTACAAAAAGCACAGAAGTCGTGCACAAACCTTCCCTGATGACGTTGTCAAGATGTTTCTGCATTTGAGCCAAGCTTTCATTGGCATTTTTGAACATCGCTTGTTGGTATGAGTTTTCCTGGGATACCTGATAGTTCCAGAAAGAGATCGCCCTGAGTAATGTCAGGTCGCTTGAACGCGAGCCATTGGGCACCGACTGACCTTCCGCATATTTCTGATGATGAACCATCCCAGCGTTCAAAACAAGTCGTCCGTTATCATAACCAGGACATACCAAGGATGGTGACTGGTGTGAGACCTGCCAACACGGTCTGATACATGGGTTCAGAGAAACAAAGAGCACACGCCGATTGGGGACTTGCCGTCTTGTAATCATTGTTGGGACGCAACGAGCACATCTAAAACCTGTGAAACAGGCTGCGGGGAGATATGCACCACTTTCGACGTACAACTATATCGTCTCTGCACAATAATCTTCAGTGGGAATTGGTAGCTGCATTGGGGACACGCGCACGGCTCGGTGAGGGAGGTTTCGCAAGCAGGACACATCTGACTCGCACGAAAAAGTTCGTTGGCACATGAGACTGCATCCCTTTCTAGCATCACATAAACAATATTTGAATACATTGAACTTGCCGCAAAATATATCTGTCAGACTGTCAGTACAGAGGGCGTGGAACACGACAACGTTGGTCGCGAGGTGTGTAATTGCAACGTACGGGAACAAGTCGTCACGATAGCCTTGGCTTCGGCATCACAAGGCAAGGGCTTTCGGCACTTGAAAGAATTGCATTTGAAGTCGGTATCCATTTGTGGGAATAAGCAATACCAAGAAAAAGGGGCAAGATGAGCATATAAACAACCACTGGGAGCAGACGAAGGACGCAAGAATCAGCTTGGAGCGCGCTCTCGGCGCCAGTGTGCGCACGTGACTGATTTCTTTCTCCTTCAGGGTTCAGACGTTGGCGACTCGTGTCGATTTTCTTCTGACTGCCACCATGTCTAGGCGGCGGAATCTCCAAGCGGCAACTGAACAACCACCATCCCCGGATTCCTTTGCTCCGAATCAAGTGATTTGCTTGGTTGGACAAAGCAAGGGATCGAATGTCTTTGAAGTCACAGACGTGACTGGTCAAACATTACTTGTCGAGCTTCCATCCAAATTCCGAAAAAGTGTATGGATAAGGAGAGGTGGGACAATCAACTTGATCATATCTTTTCTGCAACTTACGTATATTATAGGCAGCTACGTGATAGTTGCAAGGACCGAAGAGTTGTCCGGCACCAAGCTTCAGGGTGTGATTGAGTTCGTTATCACCGCAGACCTACTTAAAGAATGGAAGCGCAAAGGGTTGTGGTTAGTCGAGCCTCAATTCACGAAGACTGAGTCTACTAAAAATCCGTCTGAGGCCTGAGGATCTTGATCGAACAGACGCGGATGAGGACCAGGAAGCAAAATCAAACGTTGTGACTATCTCGGAGCCTGAGCATGCCGAGGAGTTGAAAGGCAAGTGAATCAATTTCGTCCCCGCACACGGTTTAATTGAGACAGAGATGTTGCATATGCAGAAACTACATGACGAACATATTGCATTCAACATGGTTTCATGAACGGAGCATGACCACATTGCAAACAGGACAACACACCGCACGCACCCGATCTGCGGTGCCACGGTACCGAACTTGATGTCGGCCAATGCCGACGCAGTATTAGTACGATCATACAAGTATGGCATAGCGGAATGAATGCAAGAGCAAATTGTTGTTTGGCGCAATACTTGCAGGATCACGTATCAGGCGCGTTCAAACGGCAGATCAGGGAACATCTCCGCTGTTGCACGAAGCGCGACGTAGATGTCATGTCTCTACAGAACAATCAATACCGGCAAACTCTCCCTTCAGAATGGACTTACCCTCATAATCCTGGAAAATGTTTGCTTGTACGCTTCAACAATGTCCTGGATCCTCTCGTCCGCGAATGAGACTGCTTTTCGATTGGTAGTGACGTTGACCAGTACTTCCGTGAAGAGAGGAAAACGTGATTCTGCAGGTAGCCCCCAGAACTGCTGCACGGCCTGTTCTTGCTCACCCCCCAACCATTAGTTTCTTTTTCCCTCTCCAAGGCGCCCACGTACGAGAAATGCAGAGAAGATATCCTCGAGCGAACCAATTCATGGCATCGACATGAATGAGGTTCTGCCTCCAGTTGGTTACGAAGTCCTGGCGGCTGTTTTCCCAAACTCTTCCGGGCGCGGGAAGGAGCTCTGAAGCACGTCTCGCACGGTCGAGTAGCTTCTGAATCGTTCTTGCGCGCCTGACGCAGCCCTGGGCGCCAGCATACCTGCGCTGTCACCACGTGTTTCTCGTGAGGACAGCGGGTACCCACGTGTCACAACGACTCACCTCTCGTAGGCTGACAGGAGAGTCTGGATCATCACAGACACTGTCAGTCATGAAATCAGACGGGGCAATGGCACCAGAAACGTCGGCGATATGGCGAGACATGTGGAGAACGCCGAAAAAGTGGACCAACTTGCACAACCAGTGGGGGCCAGGGTGTACTGAGCTCGACGCTGGTGTATATTTATTCAATGCTGGACAGGGGTCATACTCATCACTCGCAGGAGATTGTAAGGTCTCAAGCCCTCGCTAGAGCTAATAGGCGCGCGTGGCGTGTTCCGGTGATCGTGATGCATCAGCTTCTGCGCGCGGACATAGGCATGTGCCTCGAGGCTGGCTCCCTTACGCAGGAGGGAAACACGCATTCCCAGCGCGAGGGTGAACCCGCGGGTTGTAGGTTGCTAAGTGATGTACCAGTAAAATGGGGCCTCTGCGTCGGACTTGGAGACCGGCAGGTAGCGGAAATTCGAAAATAGGCGAAGTGGTGCATTCGCTTGAAGCTGCCAGATCGCCGAGGGAGACGATCTCACAGATAGGTGGGCCTTAGAGCGCATAGGAGGAAGGATATGCCATTGTCAAGTAATATGCCTGAACTAGCTGTCAACACTGTTATGACATACAGAAGGAGGGCCGCGGCCCACGCCTAAATATGGCACAACCCCGCAAATTAGACCACGCGCATAGCTTCCCGAAGCTCCCCGACCAGAGTTTCCCATATCGAAGTCATTGTGAGTACGTCTGAGTCATTAGAGCATGTACCGTTGGATGTACGAAGCCAAAGGACCAGAGGCAAAAATTAAAGCAGTTTCCCATGATAACCAATGATTGGAGTGAGGAGGCTAGCGGTATTGTTGAATGAGAAAAGCGAGGAGGATAGCGAGGAGTATGATGAGGACTACGGTTGTTGTTGGGAATGCTAATGCCACGTCAGTATATGCGTCACGTGGACAACGGACGTGAACCTCACTTGATGACGGTCTACCGGAGGGAACATGTACCAGCCGGAGAGAGTTGTCTGCACTGCCGGAGACGAGTAGTCTAGCATCAGGACTGAACTTAAGTGCAGTAGGGGGGAACTCGTGTGCTTTCAATATCTGCAGCAGGGGCTGGTCTGATGTCAATAAATGGGCCGCAGGAGCCCAAAATAAGACAGACCGAGAGTGTCTTTGCATCCAGTACCCCAATCTTCAAATCGGACGAACCCCAAGCAAGCAGGTTTCCATCTGCGCTCACATCGAACACCGTCACAGGCCTGTTGTCCACTCGGTGGGAGCGTGTTACACTCCAAGTATTCATATCCCACCGACAGATATAAGAGCTCGTGGGTTCCTTAGCACCGCGCGACTTGGAGCGTGCGCCGCCGGAGGGGTTGAGTACAGTGAAGAGGCGATCTGGTTGAGAGGGCGAGAACCGGGCGGCACGGAAGACGACTTTGTCCGGCTTGGTCCTCGATAGTGTTGGCCGTTCTATGCGTTTTGTGAGTTCCAGTTTTGCTTTCCCCTTCTCTTTTTCATTCCTCGGTAATGGGTAAAGTTCCAAATGTGATGATGCCGTGAGCAAAACCTGGGCACCTGTCAGCAATGACACTCCGCCCTGCGGGGACTACAGTGAACGTACATGTTGCTCAGAGATGGACACGTCATATAACTCCCCGTCCTGCACCTTGAGCAACTCGCATACGTCCTCTAGCCCGGGATAGGTCAGCACGGCGACGGTGTTATCCGTGCTGCCTACAGCAACCATTTTCCTATCCGGACTGAAGGTCGTCACTTTCTTTGCTCGGAGTCAGCATCGGACCTGGCTGTTCAAGGCAGACGTACCTGGTAGATCTCCGAATCGTTCCCCGTGATCGTTCCCCTCGCTCGATCATACTTGACCTCATCTCCCTCCGTATCATATACCCGGCAGTTCTCATTCCCCCCTTCCAGAATGCGGGCAGCAGCACTGTTGATCCCGCAGACGATATGTGGGTCTCCCGCAAGAGGAGCAGAGATCGTCATAGGGACATCTTCCCCTGTCTCAAGCTCTAGTTCGGAGAGCTGTTTGAGCCCTAGATTGGCGCTATCGACTTCGTATAGTCTCTAGGATCAAAAGTCAATACCATGAGCAGGCACCAAAAGACGAGCAAACAAAGAACATACGAGCTTGTTCTTGATCCCACTCCTGCTTGCTCCGCCCCCACCGCCCACCACAAGTCTTGAATCGCTGACGAACGCAAGGGAGTAGACAGGAAACGCCTGCAGAGGGTGCAGCGTATGCTCCGTGCGTGTCATCCTGCCACGGATTGACTCGCAGCCCTCAAGTCGGACTTAGCACGACGGTGAGTGTTGCCAAGCGCTCGTCACTCGGTCAGCAACGAAGGACGTTGAACACGAATATGGTGGGCATGAGCTGCCAGCTCTAATATCAGGGATGCCTTCACTTGCTCCCGTCTCCTGGTCCCCTGTCCCAGAGCGCCCAATGCCTTCCGTTCCTCTCTCTCTTACCACCACACTGCACTAGTCGTGTTGGCTGTCCTCAAATCGACCTCATTAAAACAGACCCCTGTCCGTGCTACTGTGTGCCAGAATCAAATCTCCACGTTTTCGAACGCTGTATACTCTGTCTGCTCCCACCGTGTCTGTCTCACAGTTGCTGCTCCCTGCAGGGCTTACTTTCCTTCGCCGCATTCCTCAGTAACCCGGCCATTGGTGCGGGCACTGGATCTAGTCTGATCGAGTCGCTTAATTAATGCATTATGGAATTTTTGGATCCCAAATCCCCCAACGGACCATCCCTACGCACGAACCACTGTCGACCCAGACTCGATCGATCTTCAACCCCACGTCGGCCTTTCGACCTTGTTCCTCCTGCCCGGCCTGTCACATCCCTCCTTCGAAAGCCTGTTCCATATCTTTCGCTGTCCGACTATAGGCCCCCTCCCCTTGACCAATCCCGGCTCACCCACTCACCGTATCACACTCATACTGAGGTCTCGCCCCAGCGGAGCGCATCTGCTCAAGTTCCCTTGGCCGATCCTGCCCTATATAGTCAACATCACACTATTTTGTCTCCTCGTGGGCATATGCAACCCCCTTCACACATAAGTATGCTTCTGTTCCTCCCAAGTACGCATATATGGTACTCATCAAAACTCAGAGCTGCCTCCGTCGTCTGAGACCGACCCTTCTTTCCGGACTCCATCCCCGCAAAACAGCATTTGTACGTCCCTTTGCGGTCCCATCCAACTCGAACAAGTATATTCCATCTGTCGTATTTTGCGTAACGGGATACTTACATTTCTCCATTCACCAGAGCCGTCTTCACCTTATCTCCCCGCACGCCTGTCTTCCCCAATCGGAGAAGTCGCGAAATGCCTTCTCCCATCATCGTCAGCTCACGCAATCTACCTCGCCGCATGCCCGTCCCTCCCCACCATACGATCCATACCTTTCTCCTGATCAGCAATGGTCTACCCCGCATACCCCCCCAACACTGGGTGTCGAACACAGACACCTTTCCGATTCTCCAAAGAAACATAACATGGTAGCCTCCTTCCAGGAACACCATACCTCCCCATCCGTACGTTATACCCCTCCCGGTCCATCCCGTCCCACTCTCTATGGTAGTCCACCACATCCACGTCTTCCGGATATCACCGCCTCAATCCCTGCCAACTCCTCGAACCCGGTTGACTTAATTCCATCTCATTCAACTCCCTGCTCTAGCACAGACGTCCCCAATCCCCCCTCCGCCAATGATCAACCAGTCCTATCCCCGTCCGAATCCGCCATCCATGACGGAAGTACCCCCACGGCCAGCGACCTGGAGTCTCAATTGTGTCGTGGTATTACTGACGCGTTAGACTGTGCCTTCCACTCACTCTCAGCTATAGAATGCGGTGAGTGCCCATTTTTCATCCTGTACAAGTCATCCCCACCTCACTCACATCCTCAGCCCAGCTTTTGTATGCCTCTCTTGATGCTGTACTGCAGCGTTATCATGTCGCTGTCAATGCCGACCACCTTCCCTCCGGCCAACGGATTCCTTCGCACGTGTCCGACGTGCTTGACCTCATATATCTCATTTGTCAGGGCAACCACGCCATCGTACAAGCAGCTTTCCAGCAAGCCGCGCACGAAGCGCTTGATCAGCTCACTGGACCCACCACAACTATTCCCCATCTCCTAGGCCAGCTCATCCCTGCCTTTGCCGATTGTTTTATCACCGCGATCCAAACTTCTGAATCGCCTTTCCTCCTGCCACCAACTCTCATTAATCACATTGCAGCGGCATTGCCTGGCAAGACACCACGCCCTCTGCCCACATCCCCATCACTTCTCCTCGCTTCATGCCCCACTGACGGTGCATCCGCACTGGTCCCAGCGGTGAGCTTCCCTCCCCCTCCAGCCCAGGTGGACCACACCTCCCAGCTAAATGCGTCCCCATCCCTCTCTCCGCACATTCCCCGGAATGTACCATTGTCCGCTACCCCACCGCACCCAACCTCGGTAAGAGGTACGGCGATACCTTCTGAGTCTAAAGTCAGAGACTTTAGTTTCCACTATACTCCCGACCTCACCGCTTCCGATTCCACCAAGACCACGCCTTCATCACTTCCTCCTTCCGGAGGCCCCCTCACTTCCCCTCCTCCTGGTACCCCCCTTCTTCTTCATGACGTCCAACCTACTCCTTGGCTCTCGCAGTTTAGCACAAAGGCCTACTACAATGAAGAGCTAAAGTCCCTCCACGGTCGAACCATCGTCCTTTGGGGCACTGGAACATATCCCAAAGAACTTGCGGCTGAGTTCCCCCCCGATCCCTGTGCGGAAGGCCGTAAAGACTGGCCCGATCGACCTACAGTTCGACTCAATCGGGATACACATGCTTTCTTCTGAGACATGATCTCAAACGTTGGATGGGTGCGCTAATTCATGCCTGGTCTCTATTCCCATGAAAGCTGATCCATCCAAGCACTTTCGCCTCTAGCTGGCCATGTTCTCTAGCGCGAGCTGCCCGCCGCCCTTCATCAAAAAAAATGCAAGATTATCGGTTTCAACAGATTTCTGCCTTTGATTGGCCGCAACATTCATCCGTACCATTCATCCAGCGCGCAGATCTGGATCATGGTTCGCGACATATGGGAGCAACGCATGTTAATTATCTCCCTGCCCGAAGGTCTGTCATAGTGCCTTCGCTTTACCGCTTGTTCACTCACATTCTCCCAGCACAGTCCCAGGACCCGGACCCTGTGGTTCTGGAGTACGCCGAGGGTGACCCGGTCCTTCGAATCTCCCACATTCCCCTCCTTATACCTGATTACGTCAATCCTGCTCGCGTGTCTGTACAGATCTGGAATGCCAACCAGGCTGTGCCTGACTGGAATTCCTTTCATCAACAGTCGTTGCTCCCGAAGAAACTGAGGAAAACAAGGGCCAAGGCTCGCACTCCCGACCCTGCGTCTCTGTCAACAGATGACCCCCCCAAAGCCGATTTATCTCAGTCTTTCCTCACTCCCGTCCCCTCGCATTCTCCCCATGTGGTCTTACCACTACCCTTACCAAAGCCTTCGCCTTCCACGTTCGTCGAGCATGCCTCTGACGACCAAACTTACACATCTTGTGGCCCCGAAAATGCAGCCCTCTCCCCAGGCGCCTCTAATGATATCCATCCCATGTCTCGATTTCCTCCGACCTCCCAGTCGCGGATGCTCATACCAGCCTCGTCGCCCTCTTCATCCCTCGAAATAACTGCCGGTTCAGTCGTTGATCCTGTCTGCCTGGTGCCTTCAGAATACAACTCCGTCCTGTCCCAATGCGCTCAGGTGCCTAGTACCCCACTTGAGGAACAAACCCCAGGCCCGCCCTCGTCTTCCCCTTCTATGCAAAGTCCCCCCGTCCCCACTGCTGCTCCTCTGATCGTCTCACCTCCGCATGACCTGCCTCTCCTCCCGTCGTCTACGACTGATCGATTCCCTGCAGCCCCTTGTTCTCCCTCAACCCGTGCTCCACCAAAAATACCCTCAGGGGATCCCACACCTCCGCCGCAGGAGTCCCTCGCAATCCACACATCCCAGCGATTCCTGCGGTTGTCCAGCCCCCGTCCCGTACATGGCCTCCCCCCGTCAACCCCTCCCCGCCCTGTGACTAGAGCCATCACGGCGGCTGCTCACTCGTCCCTTAACACCGATTCCAACCATAGCCCCGCTCCGGAAAGAGCTTCGCGCGTTTCCGGCAAATCGTGCCCGCCCACCCCAAGCAAGGCCAGCAAGACCAAACCTGCCAACAACTCCGGCAAACCCAGCAAGTCCAAGCACAGCAAGTCCAAGCACAGCAAGTCCAAGCACAGCAAGTCCAAGCCCGGCAAGTCCAAGCACAGCAAGTCTAAGCCCGACAACAATGACAAGTCCACCCACTCCATCGAGGACACCAGCTCGATATCCACGTCCGATCCCACCGAATTACCACCCATCGCCTCTCCTCCTGTCCAATCATCGGGCCAATATTCGGTCGCCCAGGACTCGGCAACTACGTCCGACCGTAGCCCCTCTCTTCATGCGCCTCACGTGCGTAGTCGCTCTGGCTCCAACCCCATCCATCTTGTACCAGCCAAACGCCGTGTCTCGAATGAGCCTCTCACATCACTGGCTGCAGGTGGTGATCAATCTGGCCTTCAGCCCTCCAAACGGCAAAAAATTGGCCCGACTGGTTCTTTCGTTTTCTCTCTCGATCTCGACTCGAACCATGCTGTATTCGTCGAGTAGTTTTACGATCACATGCAGAGCTACTGGTTCGACGAACCTCTCCCTCCTAGTATTGGGAATATCGACGATGAACGCCTCGCCTTCGTAGACTGGGTGCATTCCCAGTCTGGCTTCGATACACCAGCTGACACCGACATGGCAATCTCTACCCTCTCTGAGGCCTATTCTGCGTACCGCAAATCTGTACTCTGATGGGTTTCGGGCTGGGGGGCTTGTGTCTCCCCGTCGTAAACGTCCGGACATGGCTGTAAATGCTCGCCCACCTCCCAAGGACCTGGGGCACATGGAACATCTCTGTATTCCTCAGTTAGAAACCCTGCCCCATTCCCGTATTCACTCATGTCTTTATTAGGCACAACATACTATGCTCCTAATTGATCGCTCCCGTATGGTCAATCTACCGATGGATGATTGGCAGATTTGGCGCCCTTACTTCGTCCCCGTTCGAGGAATCCGCTGGTTCACATGACTCACTCCGTGTGCTTGCAACCTCTCCTTTCCATCCGACCAAGCGCGTCCACATGTCTTCACCTCTGTACCGTCACCAAGATGCTTCCCATTTGGTGCAGTCAATCTAATTAGGCCCACTCTGCGGCCCACAGGTCCCTCCTAGCCGTACCGGGGTGTCCACAAGCCGCCCACGGCCGACCCTGGCCGAAACCAGCCGTACACATCAATCACGGAAACTTTCCCGTGTGTATTTCAATTTCGTGACTACGTTTGAACATGAGGGAAATGAATACGTCTTTACCCCTGAATATGCGAGTGCCCTGTGATCACTTGCCCACCTGGCATAGGATCGAATGTCATGCCGTCCTAAGTAGTTGATGTAAGGATAAATATTTATCTGGTTGTATATATAAGATTGCCACCAGTCGATCTAGGCTCTGTCCGATCCTTGTGCGTTCATCGTCCAGGGGTTGCCTTCCTAGTAATCCGGTCCGTTTCCGATTGTTTGCTGAGCGGTGCAGGAACGACGGGCGTCCTTCGGCGTTGGCTGATATCTGTCAGGTCCATGTACGTGACTGCCATTCAGAGATCTAACCCAAAAATAAGTCTGCCTTCCCATGCATTGCTAATCACGTCCTGCGCTAATGCCGCCCTTCCTGCTTGATCGGAGTCGTCCAGCTTGAGTGTCACGTAACGCGGGGTGGCTTGCAACGACAATAGTCCCCATCACACTTCCCATGACGGCGGGAAAGTAGTACCCGGCCTTCACGGTCCATCCGCTGCTGAGTCAGGTCGACCTCACTCAGTCGTACGTACCGAAGAGGCCGGTCCGCACCTGGCAATGCCAAGATACCGCCCCAAGTGATGCATGCGAACCGCCTCGATTATTCCCTCACTCTGTCTGTATGAGGTCAGAGGCATGTGAAGGACTGAATTCGGGGAAGGCCGCACAGGTACAGGTTCACATCGACATCGGAGACTGATAAAGCTTGACCCCCATCAACCTGCAAACACAGCGTCTCCAGGGACCGGTGCCGATTCACGATCAGCTCAAAATCGTTCCAGGATAGGCACGGGCAATCGACGACGCAAATGAATGCTAGTATACACATGCTTCGATGCTCGTGGATGCAAGACGCGCGTGGGCCCGTGTTCGGATGCGGACGGGCGTGGACGGGTCTCCGGAAATGTTTCTAACGAGTGCTTGATAAAGAAATGGCACTTGGTATTCATCCTGGTATCTCTGTGCCCCCGTTTAATGCTTTCATATATACGCAACTCGTCTTTCATTGGTTCAATATGACAGATCCACTTGGTACCCTGTGTGACGGTGACACCCACACCAGTGGATGGATCTCTTTCAGTTCCGCGCCCCATATGGGTAACCCCATTCATGCCAGTTTGTCGTGACCATCTCCGCTCCATTCCTCGCTGGGTCCAATTGTCCATAGGGAGGACTTATGAAGGCGCCATTGACCTGCCGTTCTTGCCAGGACATTGTCCGCATCCAACGCTGCAAGGTATTGTCGCACGAAACCACTGGAGGCAGGCAGATTAATTGCGGAAGACATGGTGTGCGTGGGCACGAGACTTGCCTATTCGCATCATGCATACCTTTGTGCAGTTTCAACTTATGGTGTATGCGTGCCCGCCCCCACCTGCACACCACATCTTCTTCAACCAGCTCCACAATAGCCTGTGCGACTTCCTCCTCAGTATGAACCGGCCGGCGGGCCGTCGCAATGCCTAGACACAACATGCATCGGAACAAGGATTGCTCATTACAAGCAGGGATTAGTCAGTGCCAGTATCAGAATATCAAGACACCCAGCAACACACTTCATATAAACACCGTGAATGTCACCTAAGTCCCAGACTATTTTCTTTCAGGTGAGTCCCTGCCTCAGCAAGGACACCAATACCTCATTTAGCCACACCTAGTTGGACTGCATTACTGAGGAGGGACCGAGTATCAGCCAGAGGGTGGGTTGGGTCACAGCCCACACTTACCCAGTTGTGATCCATATTGATTGCATCCAGTGGGATTTCGATTGAACGGATCTGGTATTGAGGTCATACTTGACCTCAGCAGCGACCAAGAATGAGTCGCCTTCCTTTAGGGGGGGGGAAAGTCCCCCCCCCCCTCCCCGCAAAGAACTGCCTCATTTCCCATGCATACACAGTCAAACAAATCACGCTTGCGGGACCGGAGATTGTTTGAATATTGTGCACGCGAGCTGGTGGAGTGCCCCGGGATGGGTGCCTCAATGTACCATGCTCGCCGAGCCTAAGACATTCGATGTCAAATGCAAATATAAACTGCGGGGGTGGACATCCAACGGGTACAAGTTTCATGACGGGGAGCTTCCGTCAGGGATTCCCATCTATGTTCGGAAATGACCATCCATCGGGCCGTGGTCAGCAAGGGTCTGTCCACTTTACCACACCGGAAGCATTGGGTCGTTGGCAGCACTGTGCGGAACCATATCCATACATTCTATCCAGTACACTACTGCGGGATCTGTCAGGGCACCAGCTCATTGCTTGGTCAAGAGACATGACTAAGCCTTTATGACA
>NW_024467198.1:924452-931184 GCF_000292625.1 Dacryopinax primogenitus
TACTCCACTTCCTTGTTGCCTGCTTAGACTCTTGGCACTCTTAGGTGAGCAGACTTAGTCAGCCTGTGTTGCCCTAACAGGATCTTCCTATCAAGCTTCTGTGGTGACCACTCCTGGGGAGAGATGAAAGGTCAAGTGCTGGAATAGAGCATCCAGTCAGCTTGGACACTTTGCTCAAGGGGTCAGTGGTATCATATATAACAGAACCCCACTCATGAGGATGTGTTTGCTGGAGGAACACACTTCATTTCATATCATGTGGTCACTGTCCTCTTTCAAGTGATGAGCATCAGCTTACCCCCCCCCTCTGCCAAGGTTGTGGTGGCTACTTTCCCTTCCTCAAAGGTGCCATGTGTGCCCCGTGTGAGGTGCAAGACCACACAGGGGATGCCTTGGGTCCAGTTGTCTGTCATGGTTGTGGTCATGACTACCCTTTCCTATGCACAGGAACTCTGTGTGGGGATTGTGATCGACACAGCTCCCTCCCACCTGGTAAGGCTGAACATTCCACATCAGAAACACTCTAGGATCACTGTTCTGATGACTGCCTAGACCCACATGTCAAAGGCTTGGGCATTTCCTGCACCCTGCCTGACACATTGACTTGCACTCACCAGGCCCTCACACACATGTTTGAAAAATGGGCACAGTCACATGCACACTTTATGGCCCATGGTGGTGTGGCCCCAGCAGCACTCCCAGCAGGTGCAGCCACCATTACCAGTGCCCTGGCCACACTTAAGGTTAGGCAATTGGAGGTGAAGGTGGGTGCTGCATATGGAAACTACCAAAGACAGCTATTTACTATTATAGGTGGGTGCTGTGTTGAGCATGCCCACCCATCACAGGATGGGATTTGTCCTCTTGGAAGTTTTTGACATGAGGACTCTTTGGTCTCAAGTTCAGCAAGACCTCATAGCAGTGCTGAACACCAAAGTTATGGATGATCCCTGATTCAAATGTGCCATGGTCATGTGAGAGCAAAGGGGCATCATTATTGGCAAGCTGGGAAAGGCTGACAAAGCCTGACGGTGTAGAGAACAGATGCAGTTTCTCCTGCTATGAAGTGGAGCTGATTTGGTAGCTCCCCACCATACCACATTGGAGCATGTGTGGAATATGTACACACACCCTCAATACCGCAATAGCCATGTGTTTGAGAGGGATCAGAAAAAGCGGGTGTTCATGCTGAAGATGACGGTCTGGCTACCTGGACTGTTTAGGGAAGCCCAACTGGCCAAGAAGCAATTGGTATGTGAACCCATGATAACTGCCAGAGGACAGGCTGAACACCTTGTAGCAAGGGCTGGGGCAAGAGAGTCCAACCAGCAAGAGAGTCCAACCAGCCCTGAAATTGCTGATGTTGATCCATTCCAAGTAGTGGGGTCTGAGAGCCCAGAACACATGCACACAAGGCATGTCCATGCTATGCAAGGTCAGCACTCACCTTCCCCATCCCCATCACCTATGTGGACATCCACCATGCACAAAATGCCTAATGGCACTTGCTTGCCTACCAAAAATCATTCAATCAGCCGGGCAATCAAGGTCAAGCAGGGATAGACAATTTCCTTGCACAGCATGAGTGTGTGGCCCTGTGTGTGCAGCTCCAGCTGAACACTCTCATGGACATGTAAGTGGCAAATATGCAGGAGGGGCAAATGTGATGCTGATGGTGTTATGGAACTAGATCGCACCCACAGCCATTTGGCACTGTGAGCACCACCCCTACACATGTGCAAGATGGAAGCAGAGAGGTCATTGGCCTGGAAGAGCCAGAGCCAGAGCTGCAGCCAGAGGCTACCCTCTTGGGAGAATCAAGCAATATGACTGATGTACTGCTGAGGCATCTGTGCATGGTCATATCTGCTCAGGGGGACTAAACCAATGCTTGCTACAGGCCCCAGTTGCATGCTGTGCGCATGTTCTTGATGTCTGATAGATCCACATATGGACCCACCAAAGTGATCAAGATAGACAACCACCATGGTGAACAACCCCACCTCTGGTAGGGTGTGTCAGGCCGATATTCTTCGGGCCTTAGAGACCGTTGCGCAGCACTATGGACCCTCACTATGCAGACAACACACCCCAGCAATGAGCCTCAGCCCACCACAGATATTTGGCATGGTGACTACTATGATTCCCCAGGTGATGGGACCACTCAGATATTTGGCATGACAACAGCAGGTTTCCTCTGCAATGGGATCAACCCACCCAGATATTTGGCATGCCAACACTTGCCTTAGAGAGGTATCTAGGGACTGGATTAGTATAGAGTGCAGTTTTCAGTAGCTAGTATAAGTAGTTTCCAGAAACTTCTGTATCTAGCTTATTCTGCCCCTTTTCCGTTAGCAATTATATGGATCCAATTATCCCCTTACTGGATAGGCAGACTTGACTTATTGCAACACTTGACTAGATGGACACCAAGCTCCAATTTACCAACCGATTTCTGACAGCTCAGCTTCAGGCTGACTCCAGCATTTCTACTGATTTCCCCCATCTCTCCCCTCTTTCCCTAGTGAGTTCTTGCACACCACCCATCGGACTGATATTTCAGACACCTTGGATCATTTTGGAGCCCAACGCAAGGCAGCTTTTACTGATTAAGAGCTGCTGAGGTGAGAACTCCTCCTCCTCTGATTTCTGATACTGGCTTCCCATACTCCAACACCCACCTCCACTATAAACCAACAGAACAAGCTTAGGGATGAATGGCAAGCCCAATGAACTGTGCTCTGAGAAACACCCACAATTTTGGATACAGAAGTATCATCAACCACTTCCACAAGGAGCAACACCAATATAGTGGATGCAGTCTGATGGCTCCTCATGGCGAGCAAATGCACTATGCCTACTGGCAGGGAGTCTCCCTCGGTCCCCCGCTTTTCTCCCACACCCCTCAGCATCACCCATTATTTTGTGGCATTGGAAAAACTATTCAGCTTGTGCAAACCTGCTGTCACTGGTGGAGGAGACAAGATCGATGGGGCCCATTTTTACACTGATGACAACACCTATGAATTATGGGCACAGATTCACAACAGCATGGATGATGTGGACAAGAACTCATATGAGGATTTCAAGACCAAAATACTGAAGTACTATCCTGGTGCTGTGAACAATGAACACCAGTATGCAACTCAGGACCTCAATGACCTTGTTCACAAGTGGCAACACCACATTAAGACCAAGGGCAAATTTGCTGAATTCTACAGGGACTTCTACTCAATTTCTACATGGCTCATCAAGCACAACTGGATTTCTGTTCTCAACCAACAGAAGTCCCTCCTCTGTGTACTCAAATTCCTGCCCACCAAAAGCTGACTTTAGGACAAGATGGTAAACAGGCTCAAATGGAAGTACAACAGGGCAGTAGATGAACCATGGACAATGGCCAAATTAAAGGAGACAGCAGAATGGGCACTGGGTATCACTATGACAAAGGTTTGGCCACCATCCCCCAATTATTCACAGGACGCATCACCAGCACTGGTACCTGTCAATGTCAAAATGGAGAACAACCCACAGGTCACTGATATTACTGGATGCATGGCTAACTTGGAAGGAATGGTCTCACAGATCTACACACTTATGAGCCAGCAACCTGCAACACAGAACCAACCAGCTGCTCAGCAGAACTCCTACAGACAACCCTCCTGAAATACTTACAGCAACAACACACTGGCTACTGGCACAAATCAGGTTCCTGTCCCAATACTGAACATGCACTTTGCCACTTTGACAGAGTCTCTACTGGTTGCACAGACAAGATTGCGACATGCCCAGGCACCTGGAAATATGTGGATGAAGGACTCCTTGAAAAAGATGGCACTTATCATGTCCTTGCTGGCAGCCAATTTATCCCGTGTCATTGGCCTGGTCAGGACCTTAAAGAAAAGATCGACACCTACTACAAGGACCACCTGGAACATCATCTGAAATTGCAAGCAACCCCTCTCATCACTTTTCACAATGTGATCATCAAAGATATTGGCTTGGACTCTGAATTTGAAGTCACAGTGGATCACTTGGTGCTGCATATCCTTGCCGAACAACAGGAGGACATGGTCGAATGGAACAATGAGGAGATCAAAGTGTTAATGGCTGAATCAGACCAACTCAGGAAGGCATGCAGCATCCATGGGAAAATCAGCCAAGGTCTCCAAAGTCTACACACTGGCAGCCAGAAAGGAAAAATCGGATGCCCACATACATCGTAGTGCTGCACACTTCACTGGCATATGAGTGGATGAACTGGAGAAGTTGGACACCATCCTGGACACACTGAAACCCCATGCCAAACAACCCAAAAATGTGGAAGATGAGATGGTTTTGTGGGCACTAGTGGTTACTCTTGCTGAAACCCCAGTTCAAGTTCCCAGCAAGGTCCTGGCGTTGGCATGTCCTCTGTTTAACAAGGTGCTGAAGGAAGCATATGGCAAGAAACTGATTATTCTGGACATCATTCAGGTGACCAAGGTTCAAGATGGCGAGGCTCCAATCTACCAGATTGAAGGCATTTCAGAAGATGTGGATGGGTTATTGGTTGGCAAAGACATGATACGTCTCCAGCAGATTGACTGTTTAATTGGTGACTTTGACACACCCATTGCCTGCATCCTTGACGGCGGCTCTGGCATTGTCGGCATCAGCAAAAAGTGTTGTGAGCAAATCGGACTCACATACACCCCAGTGAATGGATGGCAAATGGAATCTGCAAATGGTTCAATTGATCAGCTTCTCAGACATGTTCCAAATTTGTGCATCAGCATCTCTGGTCTCAACTTCTATGTCCAGGCTTTCATCCTCCCAAACCTGCCTTTCCACCTGCTCCTCACCTGCCCCTTCCACATCCTTGTCTCTTGCATCACCCAGGATTATATGGATGGAAAACAGAAGATACAGATAATGTGTCTGAATTTCCACCAGACAATCAACTTGTGGACCCAATCACACTGAATGGGAAGAAAATGTGTGGTCCAGGATTTTTAATTTGGGACCATCTTCCCTGGTGAACAGAAGATGGAACGGACACCTCAATTAATTGGTACTTGATCTTGAACAAAGGCTCTCAGATAGACACATCGGATTTGGATACAATACCCAACAATACCCATCCTGTATATGCAGCCCAAAAATACAAACCTGCAGACAGATGCATGAAGCCTGTCTTGACAACAACACCTGAAAGTGTGAAAATACAGAGATGATTTCCCTCTGACCCTCTCGCTATGCTTCCCCCACTCCCTGATACCCCACTGACCTTTATCCCTGGAAATCGGCTCACCTTGGAAAGATTTGAGGAACTCCAGATAAACAAATACAGATTCCTCTGGCCTGAAGAAGAAAAACTCATTGCATGGGTTCTTCATACCCACAAAAATGTGTTTGCTTGAAACAAGCAAGAAATGGGTTTATTTTGCAATGACTACTTTGACCCAGTCTGAATTCCAATGATAGAACATATACCCTGGCAACAAAAGAATATTCGGGTGCCCCCTGCTTTACTACCAAAGGTCTTGAAGGCCTTGCAAGACAAACTGAATGTGGGCATATATGAAACCTCCCAATCCTCATACCAATCCCACTGGTTCTGTGTTCTGAAGAAAGACGGCTCCCTTCATCCTGTTTTGGACCTGCAACCATTGAATGGCATAACAATTTGGGACTCCACCCTCCCTCTGCTTTCTGAACCCCTCGTCAAATCTTATGGCAGACAATCTGTTTATACCCTGTTCAATTTCTTTCAGGGCTTCAAACAACACCTCCTGCACCCAGAAAGTCAGGGTCTCATGACTTTCCAATCCCTCAAGGGTTCCCTTCACAGCACCCAAAATCAGATGGGCAGAACAAACAGCATCCAGATCATGCATGAAAATGTTACCTTCCTCCTCCATGATGAAATCCCCGAATATACCATCCCCTTTGTTGATGATGTCCCCATTCGCGGACCCCCTACTCAATATGAACTCCCCAATGGCAATTTTGAATAGCACCCCTGAAATACAGGTATTTGTCATTTTATGTGGGAACACATGGAAACCATAAATCGGATCCTGACCTGCATCAAACATTCTGGCAGAACATTCAGTGGTCCGAAAATGGTAATAGTGGCACCTGAAGTTGTTATCCTTGGACAATGTTGTACCTATGCAGGCCAACAACCCAAGCCTTCCAAAGTCATGAAAATACAGGACTGGCAGCTGTGCAAATCCCTCACCAAAGTTCAAGCCTTCCTGGGTACTCTTGGCATCCTCCAAATATTCATCAAGGATTTTACTATGAAGGCATGCCCTTGGGAACATCTCAAACACAAGGGCACGATATTTGCATGGGGCCCTGAGCATCAAGCAGCCTTCAACCAGCTAAAAGCAGATGCCTGTTGGGAGGGATGCCTCTGTCCCATCAACTATGAAAGTGACCGCCAGATTATCCTCACAGTGGATTCCTTGAATATTGGTGTTGGATACATCTTATACCAAAATGATGTCAATGGCAAATGGAAACCAGCTCACTTCAGATCCCTGGTGTGGAACGATGTTGAATCCCAATATTCTCAGCCCAAACTTGAACTATATGGCTTATATCACACTCTCCATGCCTTGCAAGTCTTCCTGATTGGCACACCCCAGTTTATTGTGGAAGTGGATGTGTCCTGCATAAAAGGGATGTGTTAGGGCAACACAGGCTGACTAAGTCTGCTCACCTAAGAGTGCCAAGAGTCTA
>NW_024467198.1:936710-940608 GCF_000292625.1 Dacryopinax primogenitus
AGGTCATATGAGGTCATGCACAGCCATGCACAGCAGGTCACCTGACCATCCAATCCTTCCAGCAGGTTCCAGCACATGCCAAGGTATACCAGCTACTTCCATGTCATAAAGGCTTAGTCATGTCTCTTGACCAAGCAATGAACTGGTGCCCTGACAGGATGTTAAACAATCCAGACCCTATGATTCGCACAACATCCAAATTACCAAAGCAAAAAAACATTGAAGTCACAATTTGAAGCACTCAGTAATGAAATATCAACAAGATCTATTAACACAAATTTTGCTTAAGGCAAAATTCGGATCTACAAGCACATGAAGACACAACTATGCTATGATTACAACTACAAGACAAAAATATCAGACAAAAAAAAAGAAAAAGAAGAAGGGGAAAACTGATTTACTCAGCCAGAGCCCTCCCCAGGAGAGTCTGGACTTGGTCCACCCAGCCCATTACCATATCCATCGCCTTCTGTGCTGTGTGCAGGCTCTTCTGCAGCTTGAGCATCTTGTGCTCTGCCATACAGAGTGGTGTGACTGGTGGCTTGACCTCTACAAGTTCAGTTAGTGTTGCCCAAATATAAACTACAGATGGAAAAGACTTACCAGCCTCCGGAAGGCAAGACTGCTTTGTTGATGGCCCCACCGAGTCCTTGTTGTCCTCCTGTTCATGTTTTTTGGGCTTTACCAGGGCATAGCTGTGCACTGGCTTCTGCTTCTTCTTCTTGGCAGGCTCTTTGGCAGTTTCTTCAGCAGGCTCAGGCTCAGGAGTCTCCGGGATGAAGAGATCCTCCACAGATGCTGGAGGCAGAGCCATGCCCTTGGTGAGATGCACTGGAATGGGAGTTAGAAAAGGTCAATAAAAGTGGGACAAAAAGCAGCATACCTGTATGAGTGCTGCAAGGCTTTTTTGCTGCCTTGCATGTTGAGCAAACCGCCCTATTGGCCACCTCCGCAATATCGCACTCATGGCGTGCCTTACCATCCTTGCCAATGGCATGCTTGCGGCACAACATACACTGCCAAAAATGTGTCAGAAAAGTTAACCAGAGCACAAAAAGCAGGGACAACTCACACAGTTTTCAGCTGCAAATGACTCCAACACTGCAGCATCTGTCATAGCCAGCAACACCTTTACCAGTGTCTCTTCTGGCATCCACCCCTGTGATATTTCAGTCAGCATCTTCAAAGTGCAAAGAGGAAAAAGGCCAACTTACCACATTGCAGGAATCCTCCTTCATCAGCCTCCCATGCACCCTGATTGCAGGTGGCATCTTATCCACACCATCATCAAGGCGCAGCATGACCAACTTTGCTGGCATTGTCTCCTTGGCCTTAGCCTTGCCCTTCTCAGCCTTCATCAAGGGACTGGCCAGGCTCCCCAGGGATGTCTGTATAATTCAAGTTAGTAATGGTAATTGGCTTGCAAAAAAGGAAACACTTACTGAAAAACCAGACAACATCACCTTAAACTTCTTCTCCTCCTCCTCCTCCTCCTCTTCCTCCTCCTCCTTGGGCGGCACAGACAAGGCAGCCAGCTCTTCTTGCTGGTCAAGGGCAAAAAGTTGGACCCACTTCTCAGGCAAATTGCGGACAAGGGTGAACTGGGGACTATTGAGGAGCAATGCAACCACATTGCCAAATGGCGCAACATCTGGATACTTCACCAATGGCAAGAATCTGGGATCCTCCGCATCTTCACACATGCAGGCAATGATAGCAGTGGCTGTCTTGAGCATGGTGTGCTCATCTTTTGGTGGCACTGGCTTGGTGGCAGACTTGTGAGTGCTGGGCTTGGCCATTTCAGAGCATGGGGATACAAATAAGTAAAGGCAGGGGAGGATTCAATTGAGATCTGCAGAGACAGGAAAGGCAAAATTTGGTCACATTTATAGGCATGCAACCACCTCAATGGAAAACAATGATGTGCATGGGCCCCACTAAGTGCCAATATCTGGAACACAGTTTCAGCTGAGGTGGCACAGATAAAACACCACACTGGGCTTTGTGAAGCAAGAAATCGGACAATCAGGGTCTCAGGCACTGCACAACTCAATATGAAAAACCCAGTCAGGGTCCCTCTTGCAGACTTAAGCAGCACTGCAAGTCACTGCTTAGGGTCTTCATGCACTGACCAGCCACCCTTAGTGCCAAATGTGCAGCAATGCCCTCTGATACACCCTTCCCCGAATACATTGATGCCACCATTTTACCAGTGCCCTGATACACAGCCCAATGTCTTACAGCAGAGAGTCTCATGATTGGTTCTTGATAATGCTGCCCTCACTTAACTCAATATTCAGCAGTACCACACTGCATTCCTGACTGCACAGTACGTCACCCATGGCCCCACTGACTTGGGGAGTCAGTATTCAAGGTTTGGGGGGGATGAACAACCCCACCTCTGGTAGGGTGTGTCAGGCCAATATTCCCATGGCTATTTTTGGGCCTTAGAGACCATTGTGCAGCACTATGGACCCTCACTATGCAAACAACACACCCCAGCAACAAGCCTCAGCCCACCACAGATATTTGGCATGGTGACTACTATGATTCCCCAGGTGATGGGACCACTTGGATATTTGGCATGACAACAGCAGGTTTCCTCTGCAATGGGATTGACCCACCCAGATATTTGGCATGCCAACGCTTGCCTTAGAGAGGTATCTAGAGACTGGATTAGTATAGAGTGCAGTTTTCAGTAGCTAGTATAAGTAGTTTCCAGAAACTTCTGTATCTAGCTTATTCTGCCCCTTTTCCGTTAGCAATTATACAGATCCAATTATCCCCTTACTGGATAGGCAGACTTGACTTATTCCAACACTTGACTAGATGGACACCAAGTTCCAATTTACTGACCAATTTCTGACAGCTCAGCTTCAGGCTGACTCCAGCATTTCTACTGATTTCCCCCATCTCTCCCCTCTTTCCCTAGCGAGTTCTCACACACCACCCATCGGACTGATATTTCAGACACCTCTTGGGTTGGATCAGCAGTCAAGTGACATTCACTTGGTGCAAATTGATCAAACAAGTGTCAGGCCCTGGTATCTTGACCCTGTTCACTGCAACATTTGGGGAATGCAAAGATGCAGTCAACTTATCAAGCACTAACAAGACAAAAGTAAGGTATTCGGAATCATTTGGGATGCAGCTGATGGTGGTCAGATGCAACCGATCTGGTGGCCAACAGCATTTGTCACTGACCTGACAGGGAACCAATCAGTTGACTGGTTGCTAGAATGGCTGCTGCTGCTAACCACGGCAACAAGTGAAATCCTGACCAGGATGATGCCCCATCCTGTCATGGATGAGTGGCAGGGTCTTGTTAGGGCAACACAGGCTGACTAAGTCTGCTCACCTAAGAGTGCCAAGAGTCTAAGCAGGCAACAAGGAAGTGGAGTAGACCTGATGACTAAGACCTATCTACAGTATAGGTACCGGTGGATGATCCTAAGAGACCAAGTCTGAAGAGACAGTCCCAGGCAGAGTAGGCCTTATATTTATACCTCTGTGGTGGAACCTGCTAGAACATCTTGCTTACTCAGCCTAGTCAGGTGATCAGGTCATATGACCAAGGATGAGGTCATATGAGGTCATGCACAGCCATGCACAGCAGGTCACCTGACCATCCAATCCTTCCAGCAGGTTCCAGCACATGCCAAGGTATACCAGCTACTTCCATGTCATAAAGGCTTAGTCATGTCTCTTGACCAAGCAATGAGCTGGTGCCCTGACAGGTCTACAGTCTCTAGCAAAGCATGGTCAGATGTGAGGACACAAGGTTCAGTTGCAATTCAATTTTGTTCAAGCGCTGCAAGTACCTATCTTTGAACACAAGGAAAGCATGATGACAGAATGGCTAGGAGGGCTGGTTCTCCAAGCATGTAAGGCATTGAAA